>NC_140911.1:23686918-24004232 GCF_045865225.1 Trachurus japonicus | reverse complement strand
CCTAAGTTGTAAATCTAAAGTAGTTGTACCTGATCCAGCCACACTGGAAGGCGGACTGGAAAGTTGGCTGTTACAAAACAGGCAAGAAGCGATATCTGTTGAAAACAGGAATAACAGCTTGGAGTTTCTGACAGTCTCTTCCATGGTAACATTTGATCTTAGGAGGATAAACCCTGACACTTTGGTGATAAACCGTCCTTTGCCCTCGTGCTACCCTGAGTAATGCACTTGTGGATATAGGAGTATGGCTATGCAGTAATGTTACAGAGCAAATTACCGCAGCTTTGTAATTTTGCACAGACTGAGCCACTCACTCCACCCCCCCTGTTCAGATCGCTGCTACACATGACCATATACAGTATGTAAGCACTCTCTGTTCCCCATACTAAAAGTCAATCACCTTTTGTATATAAACGGTTAACTACACTGCATATTGCACCACTGTACACACAATTGTAAGATACAGTATTGCAAAACAGTAGTTTTTTTCCCCCCCAAGATGTTTCATGAGTGTGATGTGATGAGTGTGATGCTTTGTTCAGGCCAGGTGAGAGATTGATATTGTCAGTTGTGTTTGAAGGTTATGAGAACACACGTGCACACACACCCTTACTACGGTAGATGAGTCATTGGACTGCTGTAGGCCTCAGGTTGGGCTTGATGTACTCTGAAATGGAGAACAGATTCTCTGCTCCTTTTACCTGTAGTGACTGAGCGCCCCCTTACAGCCAGTGTCAGTCAGCACCACATCGCCGAGTGTGAATGGATAAAGTTATAGCTACATGATTAGCTTTGTGATTTGCTCAGCTGTCAGACGCAGGTGTTACCATGATTTTGGCACTGACTCGAGCCACAATAATCTGAATAATTATAGCATACATGAAAACACAGACAGCTGAATAGTTTTGAAAATACACTGCAGTTCGAACCTGCCTTGCAAATCACATATCTTCACTGCTGTATTCTCGCCGCGACAGACTATAAAACAAGGGCATAATTCAAGGAAGCAGCCAGTCAGTCACTTGGCCTGGGTGCTGTTTTATTCCAGCATCATTCACCAGCCTTCTTAGTCCGCTTTCATGTGCATAGTTGGCTGGTTGGTTTGTGATAAAGACGAGTGTAGAGCTAATCAGTCAGTCAGCCAGGCCGCTGGTGGAGAACAGTGCTGACAGGAAGGCAGAGCTGTTTTCTGGTGTCAGTAGTCCACTGCATGGTAATGGCCTGTGTCTGAATACCAACACAGCACAGGAACGCTGTTACACAAACTGGACACAGCTCTATAACTCTTTTATATGTGTGTGCGCGAGTGTGAAGGAATAAGACACTGTTGGCGGGAGATGCACTCTGGCAGACTCGGCTTTGGCATTGTGCACGTTTGTATTCAGTGATAGGAAGAATACCACATCCAGACACTGCAGCAGGACACCACAATGGAAGTCATTTTTATTGTATGTGAAACTAGTACAGACTAGTTTCATACAGTATTGTTTAGCTAAATGTCCTGTTTTCCTTTGACTTGCAGTTAGGTCAGTGACAAAATATGCTTAATTTCCAACATTAGTCTAGTATTAAAGGGATAGTTCACCCTAGAATGATATTTCGCTCATTATCTACTCACCCTCATGTTGACTAAGGGCTGGAAGAATTCTCAGAGTCCACCGTCCCTTCTCTGAGTTACAGGGGGTCTTTGGCGTAGCAGTGCATGTCCATATAACGGTTGCAAAGGGACACCAGAGCTCTTCGTAAAAAAACACACACAAAAAAACATCCAAATACCTCCATGATGCTCGTATGTAATGTCCGTCTTGTGCTGAAGCCCCAAATTGCGTAATTGTCCCGAAAAAAATTAAATAAGTCCACATTCCAAGCATGTTTGTAGCGGAAGCTTCTCGAAGCTCCTCTTCCTGGTCCGTCCAAATCTCGTGTGATTTGCGCCGGCGTCAGTGAGGTTACTGCGAATCACGCGAGATTTGGACGGACCAGGAAGAGGAGCTTCGAGAAGCTTCCGCTACAAACAAGCTTAAAATATAGACTTATTTAATTTTTTTCGGGACAATTACGCAATTTGGGGCTTCAGCACAAGACAGACATTACATACGAGCATCATGGAGGTATTTGGATGTTTTTTTGTGTGTGTTGTTTTACAAAGAGCTCTGGTGTCCCTTTGCAACCGTTATATGGACATGCACTGCTACGCCAAGACCCCCTGTAACTCAGAGAAGGGACGGTGGACTCTGAGAATTCTTCCAGCCCTTAGTCAACATGAGGGTGAGTAGATAATGAGCGAAATATCATTCTAGGGTGAACTATCCCTTTAATGTTAATAATTACCAAGCCCTATGGAGAACAGAAGGAAAAGAACTGGAGCAAATCTTTGAGGGTGGGACATTAGTACTTGGAGGTTAGAAATATAAACACTATTCTGCAAAAGGTTGAATGAGCCATCACATTGTATTGAAGGCCATGGTTTCACTCTTGGTTAGGTACACATTTATATCGGGTATATGGGCTGTCCCAGAGGAAAGATGAACGGTGGGAAATGGAGGCGGAGAAGTTCAACAAAGGGCAAAATTCTGACAGTGTCAGAAATGTAGGATAACTGCTGCTTCAGCCCACATCTACTGACCACCCAATAGAAACGCAGCATTAAATGATTCACTAATCAGCTGAAACTAACTGAATGACTGAATGATAACTGATTTACCACCATAACAGCAAAGATGGATGAAACATGCATATGGTTTATTCTTGTACAGTGACCTGCATCGTAGCCTGTGGTTCAGTATTCAACAGCTCAGGTTTGTTAGCTCCGTGCTGTAGGAAGTGTTTAGCAGTCTCACAATCTGCAGGCGCCTTTACATTTTATTTGTGACACATGGTTTTACCATCTTGAACTTGATACCTCAACATGCTCTGTCAGGTTTTATAACTTGTTCATACACGATTTTAGCTGGTAGAAGTTATGTTTTTGGTTTGTTTTGTTTTGTTTTTTTTAAATGAAGGGATGTTAAAAACTCATTTACTATAATTATATATCTGTTGCATCACTCTTTTCTACACCAAACATTAGGCAGAACTCCAACACATCTTGTTGGCTGCAGAACAGTGCACCATCCTGTCGATGCTTTGGTGGGGAGATTGTCATCACTAAGCCATAAAAATTTATATGCTTGTCAGTCACTCTCATTCACCAGAACAAACTCAAGTCGGCAGATAAACCATTTAACTCTATTGTCTGGTGAAACCTTTAATCCTGGGTCTCTAGCTTTTCAACACTTCCTCAAACATGAGCTTATGGTTAGAAGTCACCACCCGAACACGTGGTGTCAAATCCTGTTGTGGTGTAGGTTCAGGTGAACTTACAACACAGTATTTTCAAAATGGTATATTTAATAAGTGAGTGAGTATTTTTCAACAAATTAAACAGAGGAGAAACATCTGCTGCATCATTTATTAATACATGATCCAATATTTATTTATTGATTCTCCAGCTTATGAAGTAATTGATTGATCTTGGCTGTTGCTGCAAAACTGACATGATTGCATAAAGAGCATCATAAAAGAAGGCTGCCTCTGAAACATGTTATCAAACTGAATAATTAATAATTTAACAGATGAACAGAAACAGATACCTGAATATCTTTTGTTGAAACATTGAGTCCAACTAAAGAAAGTGAATGTGATGTATTCAGATGTCCTAGTATTTCTATCCAGCGATCCAAACTACTACAACTTACCACTACTCTTGTTGTAAAGCAGAGAATGTTGATGCTGACATTTGGCATGTTTGACATTTTTCATTATTCATTACTTAAATGATTAATCAGTCCTGCATAGATCACTGAAGTAACAAACCTGCAAAATAGGAGGCTAAGATCTGTTGCTGAAAATGGTGCCACTAACGCCTATCCATCAAGGGAACACACACACACGTTCTCTGTTGCAGGGATATTGTCACATGCTGACTGATAAAACTCTCTTTCTGTTTGCCAGTAGCAGCAAACCACTTCTTTTGGAAATGGTGGAAGGAGTTCAGGCCTCAGCCGGCTGGCGCTCGCTCTGCACCAACACACACTGGCATCAACAAACGTGACTGCTCCTTCTCTATCTACACAGCCTCTTTCAGACACATTGTAACTTGTAAATTCTTTGCCAATTTTGCATGTTATCATCCTTTTGAAAACAACTCCAAGTTAAAAGTCACTTGGCATGAGAGAACAAAGTAGTTTTATATATTTATTTAATTTATTAGGATCGCCATCAGCCTCTCCTAAGGTAGCGGCTACTACTTCATGGCAAGTTGCACTACTTCTATCACTGGCATGTTGCCCTCTTTCACAGTGTTTGAGTGGAAGTTACAAAATATCATGTGAGCGCTGCACCACTGGCCAAAATGGATCCACTGTTTGAACTAGATGTCCTGATCAAAATCCAAGACTGTCTTCTAGTCGGCCGTTTCATCCTGCTCAGCTGCTCTCATTTACAGCAGCAGGTTTGGCAGTGTGACTGTTTAGCTTCAAATTACAGTGTAAAATTATTTGGGTGGATAAGCTCAAAAGAAAATGATCATTTAAGAGCAGTGCACATTGATACGACCCCCCGCCACATTGTGCTTGCCAACCTGTGGAAAACACTGACTAATGCTAATTCGTGTTAATTCTGTGAGTGATCTGATGGGCAGCCAAAAAGAAACTTGTTTGTTGTCTGACTGGTGCGCCCTCTGCAAGCTGCTGTCTGTGCTAGGCCAAAAATCATTGGGGGGGAAGATGCTCCCCTCTGTGTTACCATAATGGTCCGAGTGTCTCTGTAGCTGCCTTCTCCCAGTTAATCTGTCATTCATAGCAATGGTATGCTATTCCATTCGTAGCATCTATTTTGATCATTCATAGCATAGTATATTTGGAACATGTACCTCATTAAAATTAGTGTGTGACATTAACTGAGATACGGTTATTAATAATCAATGTAAATATAAAGTTGCATTTCTACCATTAGTGACATTTCAGAAACTAATATCCTGGTGCTTTCCCAGGAGTTACAGTTCCCTCAGCAGTGTCTCCACAACACAACCAAAAGCTTCAGAAGGCAAATTAGTCTGCTGACCTATGGTCATCATTACCTTTAGTCGTGTGGCCTAATTGGATTACACAACTGTCAACAAACACCCGCAGTTGAACAACAAACTACCTGGACGTTGATTTAAACTTACTCTGATTCCTCTTGTGGTAATGCGCTCTTTTTATAAGTTTAAGTTGTCCTTCTTTCTGTAGAAACACACTTCAATTATTGCACTTAACTCTATTTCAGGACTAGGACAATAAAAGCTTGGTGGATGTTTGTCCTTAATTTGAATGGTCAGCATGAAACAATTGAACAGTATCCATGTATCACCATTGTTTGGGCTGTAGAGAGAACTCTGTAGCCCAGAAATCCTACTGCCCCTCATTCTAGTGTTCATATAACAGATTTACCACACCAGTCATCTCTCGCCTTCTATAGCATGACAAATTCATTCAATAACAAAAAAAAGAAAAAGTCTTTTGCCTCAGTTCCAGTCCTGGGGTGTGACCAATCCTTTGACATCCAGCCCCACAAAGAATCCCTTTTCATACTTGTACTGTTGATAATTATAAACACAGATTTCATGGTTTCTTCTTTGTTTACCATTTAACTTAACACTTAATGTCTGGGGTATAAATTCTAATTTTCACAAGCTGCTCTTTACTATCGACACACATGAAGTACTTGAAGTACTTATATGTAGCTTCTGTACCTTTGTATTTTTTCACACTTAATTAGAAACATCACACTTTACCAGCCCTCCTTGAGAGAGCAGGGTGTCTAACAATAAAATGTGGTTTGAGTAAAGAACATAATTAGTTCTCCTTTGCAGGTAGAATTATTAAAGTACAAATTTGAGAATAAATTTGATTGTAGGACCAAACAAAATCTTAACTTTTCAAATATCATGTGTGCACACCAAAAGTTTGGGACTGAAGGTCTAGATTAGAAGGAATCCTATGCTTGTCTTGACCTTATAGGAAAAATAATACATCATTCATTCACTGTGTTCAGAGATGTCAGTGTAAAATAGTAAAACAGTGGGTCTTGTTCTGCCTGTCCTTGCAGACTTGTAGAGAAATAGTCTGAGCTTGAAGTATTTTTAGTAGTTGTCAAACTTTCAGTGAGACTGCTGCGAGTGATTCTGAGTGACTTGATAAATACTGGCCTGGAGTTTATCTGTCAGCTGACTGCTACTATCTGTTTATTAACACATCTGTATCTGTTTGTGTGTGCATGTGTTTGTGTGTGCGTGCGCAGCGTCCGACCAAACTGGTGTCATGTGTCGACCTGCTGACTGGTTAAGTGGTTGTCGTGCCCGTTGATGGCCCACTGATGGTTTGCACTGTTTTTGGAAGCTGAGGGCAAATTAAAATCCAAACACAATTACATGGCATTCATTTAGCCGACACTAATGAGGGAGGAGAGAGAACAAGGGAGCGAGAGAAAGGAAGGAGGATGAGGAGGAGGAGGACAGAGGGATAAAGGGATGCAGTGTTTCCCTGAGAAATGTTCTGTCCGTGGGTGGAAGTGGTGCAGCAATTCTGGTGGTGCTGAAAATCTGTTGAAACTTGGTTTGTGGTGGTGCATTTGTGTGACACTGTAGGCTCTGGAAAAATGATCTCCGTCCGTGTCGCGCAATTATTTTTCAGGGCCATTTTAATACAAGACGTTTCAAGGCTTCTTCTTTTGTTGGTCATTAAAGTTGCAGTATATTTGCATCCTGCCGAAAGACTTTTTAGCCATTCAAGAATTATGAGACTTTAAGATGTTGTTTTATACTGTTTCGAAATAAATAGGAACCAGTGGTTGTGTGTGCGGAAGGAACTTGTTGTATAATTGATAATTAGAATAGAGATGACTCACTAATGGCAGAAACAGATAAACATGAACAGTGAGACAGAAACATCAGCAGAGAGACAGATGAGTAAATATACACAAAGCTCCAACAGATAATTTATTAGTTGATAATGAATGGGCAACTTTTTTTTTTTACTGTCAGTTAATTGAGTCATTTATCAAGTCATAAATACCAAACATTTAGTGGTTCCATTTGAATTTGTCAATCAAAAATGTTAATCTGTAGATTTATAGGTAATGAAAATGAGTTCAAAATAGGTTCAGATTGATTTATCCAAACTCTGAGAATAATTCTGCTCTTCCATGATCCAGAGGCAGCTATGAGAGTTTTTCTAGTTGAAACTAAAAACAACTTGCCACAGATCTTCTCCCTGTGCATTTCCAGTGTAGGTGATGGCAGCAAAATCCACTGCCCTCATTTCATGATGCTCAAAGCTAATGTGAGGCCTGTCCCCGTCTGTGTGGATGTGGTTTAATAGCATTTGTCTGAATCCAGTTCCAAATCCACTTGTTGAATCAGAATCATAACAGGTCACTTATTGAATCATTTGCAGCCGTTCGCTTGTCGGCGAATGAGGATAGCTGTTAGAGGAGTTACTGGTTATACGATACGTAACCTGTACTGTAGCTTCTTCTAATCACTTTAATAACACAATTGATAATTTTGATTGCGATTTACGGATCAGTATGCCACGGACACTAACAGAGACCACAGAGGCTGCACTGTGCTGAGAGGTTGTAGGGCTTCCACCACATATTAAATCTTTGCTCTGTGACATTCATTAACCCTGACCTGACTCATCCTTTTGCCGGAGGGGAAAATTGTGTTTGAACATTTTTAACCTGCTGGACAGTAGGAATTTAAACAAAGGACTTGTTGTCCCCCTGTTTGTTGTTAGGCTCCTCCTGGACATTTTATTATTTTTGCCATTGTTGCATTATTTGTGGAATTGTTAAACCCATCTACCGTGCTTGTTGTGAACAGCTCTTAGTTGACACATCAGTCCTATGTTTTTCTTTTCAGATCAATAAAACAATAAATCTTTTATTTATATCGCACCTTTTCAATGCCACAAAGAGGCAGGAGAGACATTTTACAAATAAACATGAATGGACGGCTTGATAGGGAGTCACAACTGGATCAAAAATGCAACTGCATTGCATTAGGAACCAGTTGCATATTGATAATCCTGCGAATGACTTTGTGAGTGTCCACATGTCAGAGGAGAGAGATGACAGACAGACAGACGAGTTTCACTGGACTGACACCGAACCAGCAGTCGGCTGCTCACGTCGATGACGTCATGTCTTCTGTGTGTGTGTGTGAGGTGCACCGTGTATATGTGTTTGAGGGAGAGCCATATGTGAGGTATGTGACGCATAGTGTGTGTGTGTGTTGTTGCTGGGTGAAAAGCTCTATAGTTAGGTCCCTCCCTCCCTGCCTCTAGGTTACCATGGGGACAGGAGGTAACTGTGTGTGTCTGTGCGTGCGTGGTTATAGCTATCATGAGCTGTGAATTGGAAGCTTTTTGTAGCACACTGCAGTCAGATGAACGGCGAAGTCAACTCCTCAGCCTCTCTCTCTTTCTCTCTCTCTCTCTCTCTCTCTCTCTCTCTCTCTCTCTCTCCGTTTCCCTCCTTCAGTCCCTCCCTCCTCTCCTCAGTTTCCATTCTGTGTCTCTGGTAGATCGACAGTGGTTTTCAGTCATGACGGAGAGCTAAGAGCTGATGAATGAAACTCCTGGAACGACAGGCAGACAGGCCTCAGGCTATCGCTAACTGTGTGTGTGTGTGTGCGCGTGCCGGTGTAATGTTATACCTTGCTGTGTGTGTTTGTACATTAGATCTATGTGTGTTTGTGTATATATTAATATTTAATCCTTGTGTTTCTCGTGTCTTTGTCTGATGTATGTGTGTGTTCAGTTTCCTGTCTTACCTGTGTGTGTGTGTTTGTTTGTGTTTCTGTTTTCAGTAGGTGAATGAAACAAAGTTGATGTAATTTTGTGCTGGTAATGGTTGTGTTTATGGTTGTCATTATCAAAGGGTCATGCTGTGTAAGTGTATCTAAGTGCCTTTAAGTGTTGTTTAATGTTGCTGTGCGTCTCATTGTGTTTCTGTCTTGGCTGTGGATCTACAGCGTAGCCTCCGGATTAAATGATGAACAAACAGTCATGCAGACCTAAGTACTGATGACAGCCGAGTAGTGATGAGTTCATTGTGAATGCAGGGTTCACACAGGTCCTTGAAATCCTTCTAAGTTTGAATTTGAGGAAAGACGCCTTGAAGGTTTTTCAAAATAGACTCAAATTTACATGGGCTATTGAAAGTACTTAGATTTTATATGTTTTGTGAAAAAATCTAATTTTTATGTTGTTTTTTTATGTTGTTTTAGTCGGCCATGTACTGCATCTCCTGCTCTATCTCAGCTCTTCAATTTGTAAATAAGTCTCTTGTTTCTGTTGCTCAACTAAAACAATATATTGTTTTGCTGTGCTGTGTTAAGAGAGGACAAGAGACTCCACTGTAACACAGCACAATTGAGAAGTGTGTCACACATTCAAGACCCTCTTTCTAGATGTTGTCTTTGAGTGTCAGTGTGTCAGTGTAGGCTGCTAGTTCTCATTCTAGAAACGCTTAGTGTTTTAAGGGTAAATAAACTTTTCTGTGCTGGGGCAGGAAGGTCCTTAAAAAGTACATAGGTTTGATGTTAACAAATACCTAAACAGAATTTAAATCGATGTTAAAAACGTTACCAGTTAGCATTGTATAGCCCAATGTTATTCAACCTTGGGGTCGGGACCCCATGCGGGGTCACCTGGAATTCAAATGGGGCCGGCTGAAATGTCTAATAATTGATCAAAAAAAATTACTGCTAAAAATATATATTTTTAACTAATTATGATTAAAAACACCACACACAATCTTAAACAACTGTATTCTCTATACTTTCACTTTCTCGGATATAAATTGAGTTAAAAATAAAAAAGTAAAATGCAGTATATATAAAAATCTGAGCTGGTGTATCTTAATTGATGGCCATAATCGCGTGACTGCACTTGATTGCGGGGTCGCCAGATATTTGTGATGTCAAAATCGGATCACGAGCCGAAAAAGGTTGGGAACCACTGGTATAGCATAATAATAATAACCACCAATATAATTGTTTTAGGTTGTTTAACAGAGTAGGTGCCATGATGGCAGCATAGGTCAGACTCTCCATCGCTTTGGTCTGGAGTAAAATAGCTCAGCAACTACTTGATGCCTTGAAGTTTTACACATTGATGAAACCTGTTGACTTTGATCACCTGACTTTTCATCTAATGCCATTACTAGGTCACAAGTTCACGCCCATTTACTGGATGTTCAAATCAGCCTTTGCCCTACTTGTATTGAAATCCTAACCTGTGTACAACTGACTGCACACCTCTCAAAACAAACTATTATGGTATGCTAATATATCATGATAGACACTATTATTATCTTCTCCTTCCTGCAGGCTGGTGCTGACATTCTGGGCCCGACAGCTCTTGGCTGCTGTCACATGGCATAAACACTAGTGTGATCTATAGAGTTTGAAAATTGCTGTTGTGTAATTGCACCTGAATGTCCCCCGTCATTCTGTGTCACATTTCCTAGTGTCATTAATACCAAGTACTTCATTCACTCTACGACGTAATGCCATACACAGTCTTTGTCTTTTTCTGTTTTTGTGTTGTTGTCGTCCAGATTTCTTCATGATTCTCACCTGGTTTGTGTTTGTGTGTCAGTTCTACCTGCAGGACACTAAAAGCAGCAACGGGACGTTCATCAACAGCCAGAGGTTGAGTCGCGGCTCGGAGGAGAGTCCACCCTGCGAGGTCCTCTCCGGAGACATCATTCAGTTCGGTGTCGACGTCACTGAGAACACACGCAAAGGTATTGCACACAAACTAGATAGATAAACACAGACAGATACAATGTAGAACGGAAAGAAACATAGATAGGTGATTATGGTGTAGCAGAACGTTAAAATAAAGAGTAAAAAAAGAGGTTTTCCTTTTCACTCGTTCCTTTTGAGCTGAGGATGCACCCATACAACCCTGAAATAATTACTCAACTAACCCTTAAAGGGACAACGAGGAGTTTGTATTAGGTTATAAAAAAGACTCACTTTAATGTGGATGAATCTACGTTACCCACACTTGTTAATGGGTCCATTTTCAATAAATATATCGTTTTGTCTCTATCATTATTTTGTTATTATTATTATTAGTGGTGGAAATGCAGTGTTTCCTACTTTCGGTTTCCCGGACACTGCCGAATCGCTGTTTATGGTCGGAACTACGACGGTATCTTCGCTTCGAACCTCCGACTTTCATTCTAACCCTAACCCTATGAATGAAAACATTCTTGGCAAATGTTTTCGCTTTCGTCCGTCTTGCGCCGGTCCAAGAATTTCACCGTGCGCGCGGAGGCTCATGGGAAATGTAGTGTGAAAACACTTTGCTTTTCAAAACTCCTCGTTGTCCTTTTAAGGTATCCCAGAGCTTGTCCTGTGTAGGTCATAGACTACATAATGTACATTTTCACAGAGCGGAGCAGAGATTGAGGTCAAATTTTCAGCTCCACTGATATCACTTTCATACTGGAGACTCATTCAGCCTACATTGCACCTCATACGAGACAGCTATGAGACATTGTCACCATCACGCTTTCACAAAGACTCCAGTCTGTGGAATTAATTAGAATGAAGCAAAAACACATTAGATGAACTCAAATGAAATGAGTGCAACCACTGGCTTCCATTCAATAACAGTATGAAAATGAGATGAAGATGAATATACTGTAGGTCTGCTTTATTGATCTTAGTTATTATAATGAGGCAATAGAGCGCAGACCTTTCACATCAATCTGGATTTAAATTGCTTTACAACTGGGACTGTGATTGTTGTCATTATCAATTAATCTGTAGATGTCAAAACCATCTTCAGAATCCGATCAGCAGAAATGCCCACCACAACAGCACAGAAGTGACGTCTTCATGTGACATATGTTGTTATATAATAGAAGATGAATAAAAGATATTCATCTTACGGAGATGTTTTTTGGGGAATTGCAGCGGCTGGAGTATTTGAGAAGAGAATATTTGTTTGACCATACTTAACTGTGTCAGTTATCAAAAATAGTTACAAATTATTGTTTTATTTTTATTTTTATTTTTTTTTATCTCAGCCATAAACAAGAAATGCCTGTAGCTGTGACACCAGGAAGACTAGTCTTAGATGGCGGATGTAGCTCAGGTGGTAAAGCAGGTTGGACATTCATTGTAGGGATGAAGAGGTTTGATTGGAATAATCTCCCTCCTTCTTTGCGTTCTATTACCTCTTTTCATTGTTTCAGGAGGTCACTATATTTATATCTTAAAACAAATTGCTCATGTTTTTAGTTAATTACTTAATTGATTCATTCATTCATTGTTATTCTTTCTTTCTCCATTTTGTTATTTCGTTATTCCTACTATGTTATTTAATATTTCTATTCTGTTAAATTTATGGGGGTAAGGGTGGTATGTGGGAGTGTGTGAGCAAGATGTCTGTATTTGTCATGTTATGTATGTCTACAATGTAATGTATTGTTGATGTTGTGTGTTCTATGTATATGTTTGTTCAGGGACCCCCTTGAAAATGAGATGCTACATCTCAAGAGGCTATCCTTTAATAAATTCAAATTCAAATTCAAATCCCTGACACGTCCTGTCCGAGTGGCCTCTGCTGTGTTTTAGCGGCTCACTGAACAGGGTTACTGTTGTTGATAACTCACAGAACTCACAGTTTCTGCTGGCGTGATGTGGACATTAACATGGTGGTTGTCCGTTTGTGTTTCCAGTCACCCATGGCTGCATCGTGTCAACAATCAAACTCTTCCTACCTGATGGGATGGAGGCACGCCGTCGAAGCGAGTAAGTACTCTCACTAGTCAAAGCTGGTGGTCAGATCAAGAGAGGGGCTGAAAGATTATCCCTGATGTTTCCATTCTCTAGCTACTGTAAATGATGCTGTTACTGCCAGTCGCCTGCATTTACACACACACACACACACACACACACACACACACACACACACACACACACACACACACACACACACACACACACACACACACACAGACACACCAAATTTCTTCTTGCATAATAATGTAATTATTGTCAGTCTAGTTGTTGATGAGGGCAGCCGTTCTGTTAACATGCTGCGAGGGAAATGATGTGTGTGAGTGTGTCTTGATCCTTGTGGTAGTAATAAGTAAGTAGTGTAATAATAGTAGTGCTGTTGATGTTGGTCAAGTCATGGTTTGAGGTTTACATTGATACATGCTGTGGGTTGGAGAATAAAAACTAGTTTCTTGGTCGTGTATTACAGGATCATAAGGTCTGTGTGCGTACAGTTTAATGGGCTGTAGCAGACCAGCAGCTGACCCAGCGTGGAGCTTCCTACTGTACTGGGAGCCCAACCTGTCTGTGTGCCTGTGTGATTGGCTACTGTAGATACCATGTGGACAATGTGTGGTTGACAGGGCATTGTGCCACGGTAGGCAGTGCCATCTGCTGCCCTGCTGTCCAGCATTCAGTCTGGAAAATGCAGACGAACATCCTGACCTGCATGAATGCAGACTGAAATGGTCCCTTGGGTCCACTCTGCTCCGGCTGTCTGTGTGTTGGCCAGTGAAGAGTTCATTTCCATTCACATGTTTCAGGATAAACACACAGTTCACCTGAGTTTAATCCTACATGAGATCATTCTGTAAAGACGCCGCTTAGTGAAACAAAGAGCTGAAATGAAGTGGTGGTGCTTGAATGGAAAACTCCTCATCTTCACCAGATCCTGTGGTTTAAACCTGAGACTAGGCCAAAATCAGAATCAGGGTTTCCAGCAATAATATCATGAGCTACCAAAACATTCAACAATAGTGAGCTGGTTAGATTAAGAAAGCTTACTTCAGCTAAACCCCCCTTTTCCACTAAGATCTCCTAACATTAGACATTTGTCAGCAATGGAAAAGGTTACAAATCAAATGGCTGCTGTTAGATGCAGGTCTTTTTACCCCATCGGCTCGGATGTAAATATAAACTCCAGGTGAACCCACTCATTTTTACCCCTTGTCTGCTGTAACGTTTTCAGAGCAGACAGACCTGTCCCCTGTCCAGCATTGATGTTAGACCAGAAACTCCTCAGCTACACTGCACACACAGGTGAAATAGTGAACACAGCTTCAACACAAGTTTAAGAATACACAACTGCAGATCAAAATGTCACACAGGCAGGATTGGAGACTTACAGGAGCACCAATCTGGGGATGAGATGTGACGGATCAGTTTTACTGGCTTGCAGCTCACTCTCTTCACTGCCTCTGTGATGATGTAACCTCATGCACTTGTGTGTGTGTCCTTAGTCCAACTCTGAACAGAGAGGCAAACTCAACTGGCAGTGGAAAAGGGGTCACTAGGTTTTTATTCAGTTTTACACACTGATTTTGATAAAACCGGGTTTAGGACAAATCATAACTATTGGTGCCTTTACTCACAGTTACTCAAACAGATGGAAAATTCAAAGACCAACTACAGAAAACACTTGTACAAATGTGACTGATGTCACTGGAGCGCACAAATATGTCAAAGTCGAATTTGGTCTTTTATTTTATTCCAACATCATCTTAAAGAATAAAAATACTATTAGACTAGAGATGCCCTGCCCAGATGGAAGCAGCACTGTGTTAGACTCACATACCAGCGATGTCACCCACCATCACAAATCTATTAAATTGTCCAACATGTCGAATTTTCAGAAATGACTTTTTTTTTTTTTTTTTAGACTTTATTTATTTGCACATAAGAAATAAAACAAATACATTTACATTGGACATTTACATGAATCTTATCATGTAGAGCTTTACTTATCATCATAGTTGCGTCTGTGCAGCTCTGTCTCCAGCAAAGTGAAGCTGGAGAGTGATGTGAGGCTAACTTGGACAGATTTATTAATAGCTGAAGAATGTTTGTGCTCCCCGGTGATAGGATTAGCCATCTGGACGTCAGCCAAATACGGCTTTATACAGTAACCCCCCGTGTGTAAGTTAAACACCTACAGTATATTTATACAGTAGACAAAAATCTGTGTCCTTGAAAAGCCCGACTCAGTCGTTCATTCTGCTGAAAGCTGTAGGCGTGAGCCTGAAACTTCACAGGAGTAGTTAATTCACCTTTTGCAGCTCAAACAATCTGAAAAGTAAAACATCTTTTCAACTTTTAAATAGCTGCAAACCTGAGCTTATACTCCCAGTGCTAATAGATTTTATGTAAAACAGGCAGTGGCAGATTAAAAAAAAAAAAAAAAAGAAGCGCTGTGAACACACCCATACTATTTTGTTTTTCTCTAATGCAAAACACCTGCTGTGAGATCACTGTGTGGCCAGAAACGTTTTAAAAACGTGCAGCAACAGCTCTCTGCCTGTGAATCAGTGTGGAGTCAGTGGTGACACACAGAGAGCAGAACTGCACTAAAACCTCAATTTTCATTAAAGCTCTAACTCTGCCATTTTAAATATGCATCACAGTTTTAGTTTTTGTATAGGAAACATGGTGTTTTAAATTCCAGCAGGTAAAAATATGACTAAATGATAAAAAATGTTTCTGGTTTAACAACCGCTCTTTGTCTCTAGTCGCGATTTTGCTCCATGATAAAACCTCCTCTGTGCTTCCCTTATCAGGTTGTTATCACATGCCACATTTCCTTAAAAGACCCACACACTCACACACCCTTGTCGACAGGTGGATATTTCGTGTTCAGGACTATTGTTTCCTCTTAGGTGAGTGGAGCTTTTGACTGTGGAATTTATTTGGATTTTATATTGTTGAGATTGAGAAAGAAGATAACTCCACCCCCTCTCACAGCGCCATGTTACTTACCTTGGCATACCTGTACGGTCCCACTGCACATAAAGGTTGTGAACAATAGGAGCTGCAGCCGAGGGGAGAGTTTGTTTCCTCACACGGACTGCCAGGAGGGGTGGAGCTACAGTAACTTGCACAAGTTAAAGGAAGAAAATCAGCTGTTTTCCTCAGAGGAGGAGGAGGAGCAAAGAGCAGGAAGAAAGAACGAAAGAAAGAAAGAAAGTTTGTGTTATGGGATGACTTTACTCACGCTGTGGAAAAGCAGAGAGGAATCAGCTACTTGATCTGAAACTAGAGGAGGAAATGAAGTAAGAAGCGGGAGAGTTCACTTTCTCACAGGAGTAGCTGAATCAGGCTGAGCTGGAGGCCGCTCGTGACCTTTGTCCTGTAACAGCAGCTGACACACAGGAAGACGACCTGACAGGTAACGTCTCCGGGGACGAGGTCTTAGAGCCTGCAACATGCTGCTGGGTGTTCTGTTTTTTTTTTTTTTTTTGAAACCTTACAATTATTGCTGCAATGACCTAAAATATGTTGTGTCACAATTCAAAGCATGAGCCTCTTGTGATTCCGTAGTGTCTGT
This sequence comes from Trachurus japonicus, assembly GCF_045865225.1. Taxonomy (NCBI): domain Eukaryota; kingdom Metazoa; phylum Chordata; class Actinopteri; order Carangiformes; family Carangidae; genus Trachurus; species Trachurus japonicus. The sequence goes on along the minus strand of NC_140911.1, from coordinate 23,987,805 downwards.
TAAAGAGCACCGAGTGATTTACCATCCCATCATAAAATGTGGCTGGAAGTGCAAAGTGGCTGGCAGCGCTGCAGCACAGAGCTGATTTCTTGTGGTTTGCTCAGATGACTGATGGTTTGTTACTCACGCTGTATGCTAGTAAAACAAAGACACCATATCTGAAGCAGCAGCTGTGAGAAAACCATCCTTTACTCTTCTGTTGTTTCTTCTTCATTCAGTTACCATGAGGGGTGTGAGCGTACACACAAGTCACAGTTCGGTACAACAGACACCAACTGAATGTAAAACTAAAAACCATCTTCTGTAATAAAAGTAAAATATAAATAGAATAAAAAATAAAACAAGTGCATCAGGGGTGTGATGTTTTTGGTCCTGTCTGTGTTCATGTCAAGAGGCTTGAAAGTAGCGGGGATAAGTTGTTGCACACAACTTGTTTTTTACTTCGCACCAGTGATTGACATCGGGGTGATCCCGTCTTATATGCATTAACTTGTTTGATGCGTTTTAACAATGCACCGCACATCCGTGAAACATCGCTGACCGTCCAGTCGACCACTCGTGTTCGTCGTTGTTTCACTTGGAAGCCAAAGTGTGAGGCGGCGGCTCCTTTTTATATACAGTCTATCTATGCTGCCTCTAACTCCACTTTTTTTTGTTTGTTTTGATACTCACTCAGACAGACGTGTTCGTGACCCCCATACCGTGACGGCACGGGACGAATACAAAAACAGTCACCTCTAGTTACTATAGTTTTTAAGTACGGGACAATCTGCCTGGAAAGAAAACTATGACTAGTCAGGACGTTCTTCAGGACAGGTCCACATCTCGTCATTAACGGGTCAAGGTTTCCTGCAGGACTGATTTAGAGAGACATAACAATGAATCACATAGAAAAGCTTCTAATGTGTTGAATAAATATGTGGTAAAAACATTTAAAGTTTTGGTGGTTATCAAAAATTGGGTGATTGACTAATTAGCTGTTCCACTGATTAAATGGTTTCAGCACTAGTATTTGTACCGAAATGAAAATTTCTGCTTTATCTTACTAATGAAATTGGCAAAAATGAAAAAAAAAAAAAATCCAAGAGAACAAATCTGACAAGAGATTTGATGCCAGGTTGTTATGTGACGGTTTTTTGATCATTGGTGGTAAATGCATATTTTGGTCAGTGCCAAACAAGGACTATGTAGACTGTTTGGTGCCGAGCCAAATGGACAGTTTGAAATGTTCCCCATGATGGTTTTGCGTCCTCCAGAACAGGTCTGAGTTGTGGTGTGATTGTTAAACCTATTTAGTGGTAAAAGTATGTGAGCAGGCCGCAGATGGAAACTACTGCCAGTGGTTTCCATCATCAGTGTCTGCTGGACTGCATGCAAAACACACTCGGCTAGATCTGATGTGGATGACTGATTCCTGTGGACCAGCTGGTGTGTGTGTGTGTGTGTATGTGTGTGTATGTGTGCATACTTTATGTTCTTGTGAGCCATAGTTGAAGAGATGTGAATTTAGGTCATGTTATGCTGTGGATGTTTTCCACCTTTTTAAAAGTGTTATTTTGGAGCGGAGCTTGTCTGGTCTCTGGACTCAGTGTTGACTGACTGAAAATTAGTGATTTACTCCACCACATCCTGTGTCTGGCTCCATCTTTTTCCTTTGATTTTGCTCGTATATCAAAACATTTATTGCAAGATGGTCTGAGGCAAGACCCAGGGCCAGGTGCGCTGTGAGTAGAGTTTTAAACCCGTAGCATCGAATGCCATACATCTAAAACATTCAGGCTTAGGTTAAAGGGATATTCCGGCGTAAATTTAAACCATGGTCCAACGCACCGCAACACCGAGTTAGACCCCCCCTCGAGAGATGAAGTCTGCTAACCGCTAGCTTCTCCAGTTGTAGCAACTTTAGCAATGACCGCACCATAACAAACAGCGCAGTATACGGATCCACTGGCAACCGATCAAAAAGCCACTTCTAGGTGGTTTGCATAGATATATACACGTGTATGGGTGGTTTGCAGATGACGTCACGCGCAACGTCACGACTGCAGATGGAGGGCAGGAAGTGTTTTGCCGGCAGGAAAAGAATAGGAAAATGCCTACAGTCTGCGCTGTCCACGGCTGTTCAAACCGGTCAAACTGGGAAAATCAAAAAAGTTACTTTAGAATTACTTAAAAGTCTCAAGTCTAGGTTATGGAAAGCCCCCAGCCTCGGGTTAATTGTTGTTAAACAAAAAACAAATCTGATGATGTTGAGCACGTGGCCTCCTGTTGTGATAAGACTGTTATCGGCACTGCTGTCGGCAGCAGTGATAAACAAGGACAACAATATTCACAGTGATTTGCTGTGGTGATGTAAAAAGCGTGACAGACCACTGTGACTTGAATGTAGCAGAGAGAAATAGTTGGACCTGCAGTACACAATGAGATAAGTCAGTAAGGACATGGGAGCTACCTCCTCATCTTATCCCACCAACAGTAACTGAAAGAAGGCACATTTTTAAGTGGCCCCTGAAAAAACAAATGGAAATGCCACAAAATATCAAATTGGTGTTTGTCACACTGACGAAGAACAGCTCAAAGTCTCTCTGAAGTAATCAAGTATCTTCCATTTATTTACATTTGCAGCACTAAACAGAAACCTTGTCCTCAAACAGTGCTCGTCCCACCCCATCCCTTCATTCTGTCCACACCTCTGTCTCTGCTATTAATAATAACTGTTATTATTTAGTACTAGCAAGAATCATTTTCCTCGACATAACTTTGCCTTATGTTGAGTTTCCATTGTTCCGCTCCTCAAGTAGCAACATTACATGAGATTATAGTCAAGATTAAGCTGTATAAGCTATTTGCAAATCCATTCCTGTGTGTATAGTCTTCCTAAAGTATTTAGTAACAACCAGCTGTACTCACAGTCACACTAGTGATTTACTAAATCTGGTTACATCATTAAAACGTTAGGAATGTCTCTGCAAGTAAGGACCTTAATGTGTACATTGTTAAATAACGCTAATAATGTTAAATAACGCTAATAATGATTAAGTTCTTGACCTGATAATCCTTTTGTACCTGTGGTGATACTTCTGTCTTATTCATGTTCGGATACATGAAGAACTGTGTCATGTAAAATATAGTTGAATATATAGGGGGAAGTAGATCATAGGGAAATATCTTGTTGCCAAAAGCAACCGTGTTTCATCATTTTAGTAAACATTGGCATGTATTAGTAGCAGTTTTCTTCAAATTAATGCATCAGCTGTCACTTTCATAAAGTGTCAAACTATAGTCCCAATCACCGGGAAAGTGTAAATGTTGCAACTAATTAGAAGCTCTTTCCCATGTGTATTTTTCATATGTAGCCGTGCTATTAAAACCAGTTATTCTACTGAGAGGTGGTTGTGTACTTTCTCATGTAGGTTGGAGTCCCCGCCTCCCATCGGTTGGGAGTTATACATTAACAGACTTAAGCTACACTTTACCCAGAGACCAGTTTACCTTCATTCCTGAACTCTGGCTGTTCCCAGGTAAATCCATGGCCATGCTCTCCCTCGCTCAAACAAACCCGTCTGACTGTGTGGCGTTACAAAGTTACAGTGTCTCCACCGAACGGCAGAGGAGATGCTGCTGCTGGGCATGAACTGAAGGTCGCAACTCTTCCCCACAGTGCCTCCCGAAATCTGGTGGCGCTTGAATAACAGACTCGCACACGGATTCTTTCTTATCTCTCTCTTTTCATGCTGTCTGCACCTGAACCACAAAAAGCAGTGCGTGTTGTGTGCAAAGGACAAAATGCGACTTAATTATGTAGTTCTTACCACTGTCTAAGCGTGAGGATAATTGTCAGTCTTCTTTTAACCTGCAGTACACCTCGCCTCTATGCCGAGCTCCGCAGCACCGCCGCAGTTCAAATCACTGATGATGTGTAAATATGCTCCCCTTGAGATTTGCTGAGAAACCTGAAGAGAGGTGCTGAAGGACTTGTTCTGTGGCCGACAACAGGCTCAACCTGCAACTCTTGACAGCTCACCTCAAGCTGCTCTGCATGAATGAACTGTCATATGCTTGGGATCGATAAAGTATATCTGTCTAAGTCTATCTATATCCCTCACTAATGTAATTGTTCTTTAAATGAGAGATTCCTGGCCTACTAAATGATTTACTGACTTTGTTTGAGGTTGAGTCGTGTGCATGCACCACAACCACAAAACACTGATTTAATGCAGTTGACAGCCACTGCAGGGGTTTACCTGTTGGACTGACCCTTTAGCCTGAAGCCTGTTGACTCACTGGCTCCTGCGTGCGTGTGTGTGTGTGTGTGTCCCCACCACAGCATCTCTTTGAAATTATACAGAGATGGAAAATAGCTGAAACAATTGCAGTATGAGGACCTGTGTGGAAAAATGTTCAGCTGCGTGTTTTTGAGGCTCAGGGCAAAGCTGCTGTGGAGAGCCTCATATATTCCAGATAAAGCTCTGGGCGACTGGAGGTGTAAGTTCTCCTGTGCACGTGGCTTTGCTCCGATGAGATTTTTGTTTAATGGGGAGATGAAGAACGAGTGTCACAAGACCTTCAAGAGCTGTTATTTTTTTCCTTTTGTCGCTGTGGTTACTCCATGTGTCTTCTTCTTCCCTTCCTTCTGTTTCCATGGTGACTAACTGTTTTCTCCCCTCGCTCTTCTTCTTTCAGTGTCATCCAGGCTCCGTTACCACTACCTGTAGACAAGGTAAGCACAGAGAGATGTGTGTGTGTGGGGTGTTGTTTTGTTGTCCTGTCCCATGTGCGTGTAGTTTGTGTGTCCGTCTCACATTTACATGGCGGCCTAACGGAGCTGTGTGTGTATGTGTGTTAATTTTACGCACGCATGCACGCACACACACGCACACACACACGCACACACACAGTAGTAGAGTAGTCAGCTGATAGAGGAATGCAGGGATTGCTGCCAGTTTGTGCCGCTGCACTACAGAAATCTTTCACGTGGATCAGGGGCAATGTTTTTTTTCCCACTGTTCTCTCCGAGTGCTTCAGATGACTTCAACACTGTTCAGATGTTTGCTCCACCAACCGCAGAAATTATTGGCCCGTTTTTCTTGTTCTCTGCTCAGAGATGAAGTTGGACTGTGATTCTATCTGTGGGATCTTATTCGGTCGTTCCATCTGCAATGAAGGGACGACTCTCGTACTTATCCCGTATTTGAGTATGCACTTGGTTTAAAAAGCTTTAAATGGTGAGGGTTGTCTTATTATTGGGGGGACTCTGTTAATTGGTACAGAGAAAGTCTCTGAGTAGCAAGTTGGAGGGACTTTGGTTTACGTAATATGGAAAACTGTCCGTGGCCTCGCCACTCGCAGCACTGAAAACCAACAAAAACAAAACAATTAAGGTCGGTCAGACATAAATTGTAAAACACCAGCAATCTGACTTCACAGGACTAAGACGCAGTTAAACAAACATATAAAACTTTGGTATTAGACAAGTATGACAACAGTCCCACTTCAAGGTCCCTTTCAGGGGCTTTCTCTCAGCTGGAGTGTTAAATCCACTGATGGAGATGATGTGATGCACTTGAAATCTGAAAAGAAAAGAAAACAGTAAGTGGTAAGTCAAAAATGAATTAGCCAGGCCAATGTATTTGCTCACATGATTATTGCAGGTTTTTCTGTTCAGCATGTGTATGTTGGTTAATACACAGCTGGTTCCTCGCACAACACCTACATGTTTATTTTCATACCGCTGTTGAATGTCCCACACAGCTTCAAAATATCATCTGCATGTTTGCCCATTACAGATGTACATTTGTGCACTTGTCTTCTGTCAGCATATGTTTATGTTTAATTTTTTATTTTGATGCTATTTCTAATTTTGATTTTAGTTTCTGGCTTAACACACAGAACAATTGGTGAAATAGTGTGACAACACCTGTCTATTATGTTATGTTTTATGTTTGCCTTCAGTGTTCAACACACACAAGCAAGACTTCATCTTATCACACTAAACTCAACCAATGAATTAGACTCAACTGTGCCACACCAGCAAACAGAGCCATGTTATGCTATCGTATTTTAACGAGAACCTGCAATGTAAAACCCGTTATGTCGTATAACACCATACATTTCACTACAGTGTTTAAGTCCATTCTGTCCCATACTTCATGTTGGCTTCCACTGCTGCCTGATTGTCTTCTGTGTCCCCCTCCAACAGTGAGAACAACAGGGCCTCAGTGTAACCTGTCTGAGGAATGTAGGCTGGAGCTAACTGTCTTACTGTGTGTGTGTGTGTGTGTGTGTGTGTGTGTGTGTGTGTGTGTGTGTGTGTGTGTGTGTGTGTGTGTGTGTGTGTGTGTGTGTGTGTGTGTGTGTGTGTGTGTGTGTGTGTCGAGTGTGTCAGGGAGGAGCTGTGATTAGATTTGAACCACTTCTCTAACATAATTAAATGTCCTAAAGCTGGTTCTTTACACCTCCCAAGTCTCGGAAGACGCACACACATGCTGAGTCACACTCAGAAACGCACACACCCTGGCTGTCACATTGACTTAAGGTGGAAATGTACTGAATGCACAGGCAGAATGTGTGGGTTTTGGACAATACTCCATGTACCAGTGGCTTCGGTCTTCGGTTTCGTCACAGTCTGCTCAAGTCGGTGCCCAAAATACTAAAAACCGTGGATGCCAAATAGCTCATGAGACGCATCACACATGCTTTCGCTGCCATGAGGCTTTTTTAATGTGCAGTGGCAGCTCCATCATGTGAGGAATACTTCAACATTTTGGGAGCGAAAGAGGCTCAGATGTTGAGATGGATATCAGTTTCTGTACGAAGAAATGAGTAATAAGCAAGATTCAGGATGTGGCTGGCCTGGAGTCCAAGGTTCAAAACTGCACTTGCCACGGAAGCTAATGTATCTCTTTAAGTTTAATCTTTACACAAACAGAAAAGGGCTGTAACTAACAACTGCTTTCCCACTGAATTAATCTGCCAGTTTTTTTTTTATTTATTTTTTTCATATTTTATTTATGAATTTTTTAATCTGCCAGTTTTTATATATCTTTTGGTTAATAAACACTCAAATGGCAGACTCACAAAAAGCAGATGTAAGCTGTAGAAAACAAGAAAGTAGAAATTAAAGTAAAGCCATAATTAGCTGCCATAATAATTTTTGGGCGGCATGGCTTCGACGCCACCCACATCGGTCCAGAGATGAAGATGCAGCTGACCGATGGCAGCAGGTTTTCACTTTGGATATGTGGACTGATGCTGAGTGTCACTTTGCATTACATCAGACAAATGAAGGCATCAGATAGGAGATGACTGACCAAGTGCTTTACAAATCTGAATAGGACGGTACATCCAAAACCAAATGACAGTGAAGTTCAGATCATTTAGTGTAACTTCTCGGTTTAAGTGGGTGTAGGTTTGCAAACTTTGCCTTGTGCAGGAATTTTCTGGTGTTATGTACAGTGTCTTATTTTCTCCAACCAGCAGCCCAGTTCCAGATAAACTCAGTTTACTATGATGTTCGGAATAAAAGGATATGATAATTCATTAAATTAAATTAAATTAAAAATACAAATAGTTCAAGGTGGTTAATTTTCTTTTGATCAGTGAGGGGGTATTTATCTAATTTTAACAGCTATGGAGCAAATTCACTGGTCCACTCCACCAGTATGATCAATGATGCTGCTTGCTGATTGCTGCATCATTTCATTTTTAAAGCAGCAAAACTGGACAGAGCTCGTTCCCAGCGTCACAAAATTTTTATGATCAATACTCTTAAATGGTGATTGGCTGATGTTCAATGAATGTATGTGTTTCTTGTCATGTACGTTACACTGACTCTGGTGTGTAGGATTGTGTGTTTCCTAATTCTGTGTGTGTGTGTGTGTGTCAATCATATACTTTTGACTGTGGTTCATCTGTTTGTCAACCTTCAGTTCAAACACGAGGCTGAATGAACTCCAGGCAACCCTCAGTATGTCGGTGTGTGTGTGTTTTGTAGGTTGCAGCCAACACTCCCAGTATGTATTCTCAGGAACTGTTCCAGCTCTCCCAGTATCTACAGGTAACACACTGACACCTACTGGTCATTGTATGCAACTACACTAAAAACAATAGTAATACATTAGTTACTTTTTCATTAGGCACCAAAACCATATCATCCATCCTTCATTAAACAATTTTAAAATAAACAAAATACAATATATAAAACGTAAACACTTAGACACAGCACAGGAGACTAAGTTAAGAAATAACTATGGCTGATCAATGAAACGCTACAGATCTAAAGCTGAGGATCAGGTCCAAATGATTTCAGGGGGTTTTCATAAAGACTTTTGAATCAAAGTGTCTTTTCCACATTGACACAGTTACATAAAGTGATGTTGTGAGACATTATGATGAGGTGAAATAAACAAAGAGCATATACACATTCACATGTAACTAAAATAAGTAGTTTATGACAATGCAACACATTTTAGATCCTTTCCTCGTCACTGTAACTGACTTTGTTGATATTTGTTCCTGCTAATTTATGTTTTCATTTGAGACTTCCGTTACCTGCTTCACTCTTTCTACCTCTCCCTGTCTCTTTGCCAGGAGGCCTTACACCGAGAGCAGATGTTGGAGCAGAAGTTAGCCACTCTGCAGCGTCTGTTAGCCACCACTCAGGAGGCCTCAGAGAGCAGCTGGCAGGTAGGAAACACACACAACACCCGGACATAGGACCTTTGGTCGGTTTGTCTGCTCTCGTAAAGGTGCTGACACAGAAGGCTGAGACACTTTCTGCACTGAATACACACAAGATCAATTTCCTGCTCTCTAAAAACCCTGTTTTGCCATTTCAGCACAATGTTTCCTTCGCTACATCTTTGACAAAATCTTACATTAAATTAAACATCACCTGTGTAAAGACATTGTTCACCTCACAAGCTGTCTGTCAAACCCTCCATGTACACCTTGCATGCAGGTTTATCCAACCTAGCTACAATACACTGTAATATGTTACATTCGTTTATACAGCACAGGTGTCATCATTGCATCATATAAAAAGGATTGTATTAGATTGGCTAGTTGAAATTAATTCTCATAACAATCAGTCATTAAGAGATAAAGAGAAAATAAACATGCCTTAGGTCAGTATCGGTGCAAGTCCTTCAAGAAATTTTGTATGCTGTAATTTTCCCCCATATATATTACCAAGTCCACGTGGCAGGTTTTCCCATCATTCTCGTTTTGCTCTTGTGATATGAACACATTTGTCCAACACTGACCTAAACTGAGTGTTTGTTTCCAACAGGCTCTGATTGATGAGGACCGTCTGCTCTCCAGACTGGAAGTGATGGGCAGTCAGCTACAGGCTTACTCTAAGGTAACACACACACACATACATACACACATAATTGAAACAATATATTGTACAGTAGTAAATGGATGAATTTATCCCCTTTACTCTCTCAGTCCCAGACAGAGGAAGGGATCCGTAAGGAACTCTTGGCCCTTCAGGAAGACAAACACAACTATGAGACGACGGCGAAGGAGTCTCTGCGGAGAGTCCTGCAGGAGAAGATTGAGGTGGTCAGGAAGCTGTCGGAGGTGGAGGTAGGACACAAGCATACACACTGTGCACAACATCGCAGAGGAAAACGAGGCAAAACTAAACAGTTTTTTCTACTGTCCTGTAGCGCTCGCTCAGTAACACAGAGGACGAGTGCACCCACCTGAAGGAAATGTCTGAGAGGGGCCAGGAGGAGCTGAGGGAACTCGCCAACAAGTACAACGCCGCAGTCAACGAGATCAAGGAGCTCACAGACAAGATCAAGGTACCGGAGGGTAGACTCAACTCAAGACACGTGGACAGGAAATTATTCAGATTAGATTAGATTTAATTTGATTTAGATTTTCAGTGGCAAAACAAGTATAAAAACACTCGGGCACTTCAGTCGAGCTTTACAAACATGTCGCTGCAGTGCAGTCAATCCCATGGCTGGCCTGTACGTACGGTGCTTGACCTACAAAGGCTGACAGACGCACTATCCGAGTGCATTACATCAGAGTACTAGTGTGACATTCGCCCTCGCCTCCTGAGAAACCAGTCTGATTTAATCATTTGATCATGGATTGAAGAATAAACGTCTCAATTAACTTACTCTTCCTGCCTCCTTTCCCCTGCCTTGATATTTACCTCCTCTGTCCTCCGACTCCCCACCCTCCCTTTTCCACTTTCCTCCCCGCCTCTTCCAGGCAGCGGAGGGCCGGCAGGAGGAGCTGACCCAGCGGGGCGCAACAGAGAAGAGGGAGTTGGAGCTGCGGATTGAGGAGATGGAGGAGAAGGAGCAGGTTCTCCAGGCTCGCATCGAGGCTCTGCAGGCCGACAACGACTTCAGCAACGAGAGGCTCGCTGCTCTGCAGGGTACACACACCCACAGAAAGTTCACGTACACACATGCCTGTACCTCTATCTTTGTGAGGATGTGCCTGATGCGTTCTTACCTCCTAACTTGAGTGTAACGCAACTGAAGGAAGTTATCTAAACCCAATTATAGCCTTAAACCTGTATCACATTGTGACAACACAAGGTTGAATACTGAAATTGGTCCTCACAAAGATAGACACATACACACACACACACACACACACACACACAGAGCCCTGTCCTAACGTTTAACATGCTAACATACCTGCACCCTGTAGACCAATCACTTTAACCCCCTGGTCAACACAAGATTTACCGTAGCAACCAGTGGCTGGATCAGTACACACCTCTGACCAGTCAGGAGGCTCAGCTGGGACTTCCTGTCAGTCAACGCCTCTCTCCACTGTTGTTGTTGTTGTTGTTGTTTACAGTGCGGTTAGAACAGCTACAAGAGAAAAGCTTAAAAGAGAACAACAGTCTGGGTGAGTCCTCACGTCTCTGGTCTGCTCCGGGACACTTGTCCTCTCCGTCGCTCTTTGTATCTCTGTGGCCACTAACTTCACATCCTCATCCTTCACTAATGACGCATGACAACTTCCTGCATGATGTCCACATAACTTTGTGCTGCTTGCCGCTCTCTTCGCTCTCTCTGTTCATCCGTCTCTCTGTCTGTCACAGTGGGAACCTGGCTCTTCCTCTTCTGTTTTGGTCTTGTTTATGGTATCCTCAGCCCTCAGGTGTCCTTCAGGGGACATGTGACATTTATTCAGGTTCAGTCAAGATACTAGAAGACACCAAATCAAGGCATTAAACAGTCAACTGATTATTACAGCAGGTATTTTCCTGTCAACCAAATAAATTATCAGTCCCCCTTAATAAAAGTCTTTAGATTTCATTATCAACAAACAACTGCTTCACTTTAGAAACAGAATGACAAACTTAATTTAGTTTTAGTTTCAGAATGATAAAATGAAATAATACCCCCCAAAAAAGATATGGATGAATGGAAATTGAAAGAACATATTGATATATACAAAACACATAGATAAGTCTATACAAGAGGACATCTTTCAGTTTGATCTTGTTTTAGTGAATTTACTTTAATTTCAAAGGAAAAAGGGGAAAAAAAGGTTACTGCAAAGAAGCCATCATTGATTTCAATAAGATGTTGTTCAAATGTGCTTAGTACCTCACAACTACAGGGAACAGGAAGAGTGCAGATGTAGTGCAATTATACAGCACAGTGAAATACACCATCTCCCTGTCTTCTCACTGTTTTCAGAGAGAACCACAAGCTGTAATTAAAGAAAAATGTTTTTTACACATATTTAGGGAGAGAAAGAGACTTTTATTTTCAAGTTGGCTTACCATTAATTTCAATGACAGTGGCTCATCAGGTACACACACTGAAAAGTTTCCTCAGGTTTGCAGGTTTTTGGCCTCACAGCTCATGAGAATCATTCTCTGGGTGATAGTGGTGCATTTTATTGGACCCAGTGGATCAAACTTTATTTAGTTGAAATGTTTCTGGGTTTAAGGCGCTCAGAAATTAAATATTCATCGTTGTAAGTAGTTTCTTGTATGACGATTGTGTATAGAAAACACATTTCTGGGCCAAAGTGTGTCACATGACCTGCAGTACCAACTGTGGCCACTGTGTCGGACTCTGCATCGGGGCCAGGCCGGATGAGACCTTTGAATGACATGATAGCATGCGTGACCCCTGGGTGTCTTTGAAACACGGTGGAACACTGTCAGGTCTGGACGGGGCTTGGTGGATAATCTGGGTCGTTTCTGTGGTTGCCAAACTGTCCACTGCTTTGTTTCTCTTGGTTTGGGGGAAAAAAGAGCTTTTGGTCACTGATTGACTTCTGGTGATTGAATGACAACACTGAATACAAATGCTGGAGGTGACTGTCTCACTGCGCACTTTGCCACAGTAGCCACTTTGTGAAGGAACATGCCATCATTTGGACTCTTTACTCTGTTCTGAACATGTGTCTGGCTCGTAACGTTTCGACAAAATCGTATAAATCTGATCTGGTCACATGACAGATGTCGACACTGTCTCCCACGGACCGCTAGAGGAGCCTGTCGAGGACAAACAGAACCAGCAGACACCCGAGAGCCACGAGGAAGACGAAGATGAGGAGGATACAGACACCGATGATGGTGCAGTTGGGGAAGATGAAGATAAAGATGGTAGTTAGTTTAATTGTCATAATAATAAACCATTTGATTTCTACAGTAGACAGCACGTTTGGCAAAGAGCTTTACAGGATAAAAGAAAACAATTCTTTATAGAGCAATACAAATAATGAGTAAAAAACATTGCAGATAGAAATGCTATTAAATAAATAAACAATATTTAGAATATTATATAAATTTAATCTATACAATGAGACTTTGTATAAACAGAACATTTGATTTTGTTTTCCATATTTTTAAGTTTATAAGAAATGCTAAATTCACTTTTTCTAACATTTATTGTGTCTTAAAATATTTTTATCAAACTTTTAAAATATATTTAGAAAATGCAGTTTAATGTGCATGAGGCATCCAATACATCACTTTTACATCTTACATTTCCAAACATTCCCAAACTATAATTTGTACAAGCTGTCATGTTTTAGTTTGTGGAGTCGGTCGCTGATGCAGAAACTCCTCTGGATGATGAGGTTGTTGGGTTATTTTTTTTCTTCTTCTATGAAGCTGTAGTTAAATTCAGTTTAAACTGTTGGGCCAATGGATTTACATGTTGTTGAACTGAGAGGTTATTGAGAGACTTCCATTTACACCTTAGCTGTCTGACTGCTGTCCACATCCTGTCTGATGTTACAGTGTTGTGGTATCTGTGTTGAGCCCTTTATCTTATACTCAGCTCTGAGTTCTGCTCTGTCCGTTTATTTATCGAACATCTGTCTGTTTCTGTAGCTCTCAGTCTCTCTCTAACTCGGTGGTTCTGTCATGCTTTCTGCCTGGTTGTGTTTGTCTGTCCTTTCCTCTTCGCTGTCTGTCCTCAACTCCTTTTGTCTCGTACTCTCTAAAAACTGAGTTGGGTATTTGAGAACCAATTCTGAATTGGCACCGTTTCCAAATTCACACAAAGCTCAGAGTGCTCATTAAAAAACATGGATGCTGATTCAGCTTGTCAATTCCAGAAAGTAAGATGTTGAGTCGGCTGGCTATGCATGCATCAACAATACAGCCGACCAACGTGAGTGTTTGTGAGTCGTGAACCAGTAAAATGATTTCACAAAATAATCTCATGCTGAGAGGAAGTCCATCTTTCTTGATGAAGCATTTCCTGTTTTGATGTCACGAGCCAAACTCATCATTGTTTTAAAACCTGAGGGAAAATAGCAAGTGGAAAAAAGGGCATTAAACTTTTGCATGGTGTAATAGAGTATAAAGATGTATTTCAGATTTATTTATTTAAAAAAAATCTAATTCAAAAGGATATTTGACAGTCGCAGTTTGCACCAAATTAAGATTGTCCTTGTCTTCGATCTGGCATTGATGAGCAGAATCAATAGAATCTTAAGATCAATACCCAACTCAACTCTGATAGGCGACATAGTAACGTCAGTTCTCTGTGTTTCTATCAGACAACTGTCATGTTAACAACAGCGGAGGAGACTCGACTAGAATCCAACAGTTGATTGAGTGTCCGCGTGAGTACAAACGTCCTTCCCTGCAGTACGCGGCTACACATACACACAAACACATGTTGTCTGTATTCACTTTATTACTCTCAGTGCCGACAGAAGACCATGGAAACCTGGAAGAAGTTGAAATGATTTTAAAAAAAAATTAAAAAAAAAAGAGATAAAAATGAGGAAGAAATTACTGTAAATAAAAATGGTATGATAGTAAGTCATAATTCAGACAGTTGTCTTATCTCAGAATTTGACCAAGACTGTTTTTATCGTGTGGCATCTAATCTTTCAGTCAGCATTGATCTGGCAGTGCTCATGTTGGTCGTCAATCAGTGCACCACTTTGGTCCAGATTGAAATATCTCATGAATTATAAGATGGATTGCTGCGAAAGTTGCTGCACAGTGGCCAGACAGTACATCATCATCACCACCGCCATCATCATCATCATCTGACTTTTCCTTTATCTCATGAGGCTTTTTTGCTTTGGGGGTGTATGTATGAAGTATTGGATGTATTGTTATGGTATTTGGTACAGAGGTGCATACAGCCTTAGGTTGAATTGTAATAAGTTTGAAATTGTGACCTTATAATAGCACATTATGGCCCACCTGCAAAACTAATAACAAATCTATCATCCTTTCTTGTTTTGTGCAACTTGTTTTGTTAAACCAAATGAACTATTGGTCAAAAGAATGTTAACTAAACAGAATAATGTATAATTAGCTGTTCCTCAACAACGTCGAGTCTAGTTTTTTGTCAGGCAAGAGAAAATATTCTTGACAGTCCTGATGTTCTGAAGACGCACTATATAGGAGGTCTGGAGGAGTAATCCACAGACCTCAGTGTGAACAGGTTGCACTGAAATCTGGTGTTGAAGTTTGTATCATCAGGAGCAACTGACACTGTGCAGGAACAGACATTGGTGTGTGTGTGTGTGTGTGTGTGTGTTACAGTCTACTAGAAGTAGTAGACTGTGAATGTACTCCTATCTCTCTCCTGGCTCAGCTGTTTTACTGGAGATGCGTTTGTTTCTCAACCACATGAACTCTGTGAAGTTCTCGGTCCTGGTTGTAACAGCTTTTACTTTTACTTTTCTTTGGATTATTTCAGTTGTGCTTGTTCCTCTGGTTGACTGGTTGCCTCTCAGCTCTTCAAAAATCAATAGCGTTCATTTTCCTTTGCAAATATTTGCATCTTTTACTTTTCTGCATGTTTTTCCACTGAATTAGTTAACTAACCTCCTTGTTTTACCTTCCTTTTCTATTGCCATCCTTCCATTTTGGTTCTCTCTTGCCTCTGGTTGCCTGGAGGGCATTTGTTCAGCAGCTTTTCAATTTAAAGCGTAACAACTGATCAAACCTGAAGCAGCTCAAGTATCTTTGTCTTTGGAAACTTCCCCTGACTGCTTACATTTCTAATCATGCCAATCATCGGCTGATGTAAGCGCTTCCTTTTTGATTGATTGCAGTGACATTTTCCATCAATTACATCAAAGTTGTGTTGCCAGATAACATTAGTCTATTTATTAATTCATTGACTGACAGAAAGTTAAATTGAAAGGAGTTTGAAAATGAATACATGAAACATTTCATGACCATGATGATCAGTTAAGGCTTTGAGGTATTTAGGACTTAGATCACTTCAGTAGCTGAAGTGAAACACAAGTTCAGTGAGTCTCTGTTCAGTGTATCTGTTATCAACCGCTGCCGCTGCCAGTTGTATTAATACGATCGTGTTAAGTTGCCCCACTGGACATTACCAGAGTTTGGGACAGATCGGAATCAGGTCTGTATTTTCCAACAAATTCAAACTGTTTTTATTCACGGATATTTCCTGGATTTCTCTTTTTTTTTTTCTCCCTGCAGCTGTCAAACAGCTGAAGGAGACTGTAAGTTCTTCAATCCACAAACTGGCCAACTTTGATGGTAAGAGCTTCAAGCTTCAAGGAAAAAGTACTTCCAGTAGTTTATTCTACCTGTGAAGTATTTTATAGATAAAAACCACTGTTGTCATTATGTTCCGTCACTTCTATTAGTTGTAAAATATTTATTTTGTGTGCTTGTTTTTGTCTGTAGAAGTGATGGATGCCCACCTGCAGAACAACCAGACTGCAGAAGACGACATCCTGGCCAGCCCTGATCGGCTCAAAGGTACAGGGAACACACACACACAGTGGGAGTATTATGGGCATAGCCTCCCACCTAAAAGCAGGGATGAACTGAAGCTTGTTGTCTGAGTACAAAATGACCAGAAAGTTGATGTAATTGCATCATCAAGAGGGCCTCCTCACTAATACACTTTTGGTCCTGTGGGGGGAAAGTAAAATGACTTTTCGTTTTGTGAAGAAATTATCACAAAGGGCTAAACTGCTGACATGGAGAAATCCTTCTGTTGTGACCTGTGACCTTTCCTTTGCTGTTGTGAGTGGTCTGACTGTTTGTCATCCTTTGGACCCTCTGTGAACACAGAATGCACAGGCATCAGCAGCCATGTGTGAGGACTTCAACATGCTGCTGAAATACATTTTGACTACTCGTACACACTCATACACTTTTTTTTTATATATTTGTTCACACCTGCCATAGTGTACAAAAAGCAAGGAACAGACTGAACGTCCTCAGTCCTGAGGTATAAATCTCATATTAGATCCACAAAGATTCAAAAGTTTAAGAAGTGCTGCTGCTGTTTCTACATCACCTCCTGAACCCTGCTGTGCCTCATTCACTACAGTAACTCCAGTCAGTGCACTTCACTCAAGTGTGTGGTTATGTTATGTTTAACTATACTGCTCTTTTTTATTTCTATTATTTACTTTTTCTGACATTTGTTTGATGCAATTTTTTTTTTGAATTGCTGCTACAGTGTTAATTCTCTGCCCCACCGATTCTGCCCCCTCCTGACAATCCCCTCCCTCTCCCTCTCTGTGTGTTTGTGTGCGTCTGTCCACAGGGAATCAGATGGATGCCAAAGAGTCAGACATGTCAGACACACTGAGTCCTAGCAAAGATCGCAGCAGTGACGATACATCAGGTCAGTGAAACAATCACATATCAAATTATATAGTGTACATGGAGTGGAGCACATTCTAATTATAGAGCCTCTAACTGTTTTTGTTTTTTTCAGTTTAAACAGTTTTTATTAACATAAATAACTTAAACAATGTTTAATTTCAAAGGGGGGGTGTATTTGGAAAATATGATTATTTAATGGGTCTTACATCCAGAGATTCTGCTCTGTGATAAATTCATCATGGAGGAGGATCAAAGTAATCTGCTGAACACTAAACCACATATTTGGACTTTATTTTAAGTACATAGTATCTGCACCAACGCTCTTTGTTGGACCAGGCGATACTAGCTGAAATTAAAGTGCTCATTTGTTTCTTTTTGTTTAACAGTAACTTCAATTTTTGGATTCAACTATTATTTATGTGGTAGACGTATTGTTCTATATGTTTTGTCTTGTGGATTTTAAAGCCCTGTGTCAGTCCTTTATTCCTTCATGTGTTTGTGCGTGTTTGTTTCAGACGGCAACATGGATGACCAGGAGCTCAATGAACCACAGAACAGAGTAGCTCTGCTCAAAGGTAACCATGGCAGCTCGTCTGTGCTCTGTAGTTGCTCTGTAACACCATAAACCAGGATTATGAGCCACTGCGTGATGCTGTTCACTTACTGTGGTGCCTGCACAGTTTTATTCTTTGACTTTATTATTATTCATAGAGCCATCATGTATGTTAAAAGATATTCATTCAAGAAAAAGGATATTCGAAAATGTTCATTTCTGTGTTTGCTGTGTGTGTAGCTGAGCTGCATCGGGCCGGTCTAGAGCCTGGAGACACGGAGCAGGTCATCCACCATCTCCACAGAGAGCTCCTGGAGGCCCAGGAATTAGCCAACACCGGCAAGCAGAAATGTCTAGAGCTACAAGGTAACCAACCAACGGTATAAAAATAATCCGCCTCTGGATGCTGTGACTCATCAGGGGCCTAGATAGCATCAACAAATTCCTAAACTTCTTCCCTTTGCTCTTGACGTTCTGAAAATAAAATGTGAACTTTAAAAAGTTTCATAACAGGGAGAGGGATTAGATCAGCGGATCATAACTGTGTGCATCTGTTGCCAACCTATAAAACTGTGTTAAACAGCGAGATGACAGGTGAAAGTGTGGAGTAGGAGAGTGGAAACTGTATAAAAACACTTCGACTGATGTATGCTACTCATATGCTGCATATGATTATTGTAAATCTGTTACCATTTCTCTGAACAACAAGCCATGGGTCACCAGAGCTGTTAAAGATGGTCTGGAGAAAAACAGAGGCTGACCTTTCAACAGGGGAGTTTAGCAGAGCAGCATGCAGCAACCAGGGAGCTCAAACCTGAGATTTCTAAAGAGAATAAGTCCAGACTAGAAGAAAACATGGCTGCAAACAAATTGAGTTCCTTCTGGTCAAGTATGTTACATGACATCACAACAGACCAGTGATAGGAAGATGACTTGACTGTGTGACTCTGTGTCTCTGTAGCTCTGCTGGAGGAGGAGAGGAGGAGTAACTCTCAACTGACTGAAGAGTCAACCAAACAGATCCAGTACCTGCAGAGTGAGTACACACACACACACACAGAAGATACTGCACATTTGTGTCGTCTGCCTTGTTTTCTGCCTCACCCCCCCCTTTTGTGTTTCTGTGTGTGTAGCTCAGCTCAGCAAGCTGCAGGCCGACATGGAGGCACTGAGGGAGCAGAGGGAGAGCACCATCTGCAGCACCAGAGAGGAGCTCTACTCCGCCCAGGAGGAGGTACCACTGCGCCTGCATCCAACTTTGACTCCCTCTGACCTCTCTAACTCATCCTGACTCAGTCCGACCTGTGATTCTCTCCATGACATCTTCCTCCTCTGATTCCCTCTGATTCAATTTGACCTTTTCCAGTTCCACCCAACTCCTTCTTACGTCTTGAATATTCCTCCCAACTCCCTCCTGAATCTTGCTGACTATATCTGACTTCTCCTGACTCCCTAGTGACTCTTCCTAACTCACTCTTCCTGAATCCATCTGATTCACTCCAGCCGATCTCCACCTTCTCCTGATTTTGTCTCTCTGACGTAGCATTATAAATCCCAGTCATGTATTTTATCACTGACCATCCCTTGGACTCCTCTGCTGTCAGATTCTCGTCCTCCGCCACGCCATGGAGGCAGCCACAACAGAGCGGGAGCGCGAGATCGCCGCCCTGCAGGCCGACCTGGGCAGTGTGCGCTCCGAGCTGGAGCACTGGAGGAACACAGCCACTAAGTACGAGGAGGAGATCAGCCGGCTGCAGGAGGCCTTCACACAGCAGCAGCAGCAGCAGAACTCAGCCAACCAGCTGGAGGGTGAGCAGAGAGCGTGTGTGTGTGGGCGGATGTACTAGTGCCAGTGACAGTCTATATGTTTTTCTGGATACTAAAAATGACGATATGTCCCCTCTCTCTTCTGTACCAGTGGAGTGTGCTGCATTGCAGCAGCGGTGTGTGTGTTTGCAGCAGGACTGTGACGGCCTGAGAACTGAACGGAAAGCTCTTATGGACAAACTGCACCGTCTGGAGACTGAACTGAGCAGGTACACACACACACACACACACACACACACACACACACACACACACACACACATACACACATATACTGTACAGACATGTTACACTGATTTTACATCCGCCATGATTGAAATTCAAGTACCTGAACATTCCCCACCTGACAAAAAACAAAACTTACCTTTCTTTGATTATTAACAATAATTATAATTATAATAATAACCAAATTTATGATACCACACTTCAGACTAAAACTTCTAAAGTCCCCGAGTCCTTTACTAAATGAAAATTGGAGGTTCGAACCAGAACATATCAGGAATGTGTGTTAAACCCACGGTGGACATTACAAACTCTTTGTGACAGCCATGATGGAGCTGATGAATTCTGGCTCGGGACAGCGAACAGAAGCGCTGCCAAGTCCTCAGACCCTGACGTAGCTCAGCGTTTAGAGTCAGCACTAAAAGATGGACTGAGGATGAGACTGACGGGGGGAAACTGTGGCGCTCGGCTGATTCAGGCGGAGCGGGACGATGGGATAGCAGATGATTGACAGCTGACTGAACCAGGCCGAGCAGTCAGCAGGTTAAACGACTGCAGCTCTGTGCCCCGTCTGATCTCTGTGGAGAGAAAACACCACTATGCTCAGCAGCTTTTATCTGTACTAGAGGCAAAATTTCCCCACTGTACAGTAAATTGTAGGTGCCATTGTGGATTTTTTTTAATGAACTGTGTCAGTAAAAGTGCACATCAGGAGGCCTCTCTGCTCCTGCTCACTGTCCTCTCACTGCTGAGATCAATACAACCAGAAATTATTTGCTTAATACATAAAATGCTCCGTAAAAGATGAAGCCAAATGCAACAATGTCCCAGTTTAGTGAAAATACTTCCAGCAGCTCAAAACAACAGTTGAATGAAAGCCGAGGGTATTTTTCTTACAAGTGTTCCCCAACACAAACATGTTGCAGACTTTCTGAGTCAGAGCACAAACTTAAAATTCATAATTTGTTGTATCACATGATCGTGCATAAGCAGATAATCATATTTGGGAGCTGGATCAGAAAGAAATTCCCCTTGAGTCACAGAGGGGAGGCTTCCTCCTGTCCTGCCAAATGTCTCATCAGATCAAAATCTTTGCTGTGGACAACTGAAGTCCATCCAGTCAACACATAATATTCCCGTTCACAATAAACGTTTAAGAGAGATGAGGTCAGAGAGAGCGAACAGATGGAGTTCGTGCCGGAAAAACAATAAACCTTGATCACAGATCTGAGTAACCTGACATCCTATCGGTGTCCTCAGGCATTTATGTTGCTATTCCATTCATGTGAAGTATACACAGACAATCATAGTATTAAAAACTAGTTATCTCAGGAATGACATCGTCTGACTTTTACCTGAAGCCGGTCTGTGGGAACAAATGTAACCTGTGTGTGTTGCGTGTGCTTGTGTCCAGCACCAGGGAGCAGAGTGAGGTCCTCAGCACCAGCCTGGTCTCTCTGGAGAAGAGGGAGGAGGTTCTGCAGGGCAAGCTGGGTTCTCTGGAGAACCAACACCTGCAGGATGCGAGCAGGCTGAAGAGCCAGCTGGACCAGGCCCAGGCCCACACACACACACTGCAGAAAGAGGTAAACCATCCCTTTGAAGCTGTTCCGTCTCTTCTTCTCGTATACAGTATATGGATGAGCTGGGGCGTCGTTTCGCTTGGTAGATGGAGTGGGCACCCCATGTGCATACTGTTTTCGCTGCAGCCAGCCCCATATTGAATCCATGTTGTTCTTTTTAGTTGTGGATAACGGCACTAAGGGATAAAACGGTGCATTCAGACATGTCTGTAATTGATGCCATCAGTATGTTCTGCAACATCAGTTACTTAAGGTCTTGAGAAGCTCTTTGCTTTTCTCCATCATGAGATGCCTCCTGTGTGCCACCTTGGTGATGAGAAACATTTTTATATGGCTTTCCATACCTTTTTGCATCTCCTCCTTTTCTTCATGTGTTAAATACTTATTCCCTGTGTCATTTCACTGTATTACACATTACTTAATTTATGAATATAAATATTGGATTTCTTTCTATATGTGCATTACTTGGGTTGTTGCCGACATAATGTGAAAATTTTCAATAGCTCTATTAGAAATATATTTTCTGAGAAAAATGTTGACCCGTTCAATACTTATTTTCCCTGCTGTATATACATATATGGATGAGCTGCCAACTTATAACGATGGTGTGTGGTTTGTGTGTGTACAGTATGAAGACACACAGTCGCAGCTGCTGGACCTCCGTCAGCGTTATGAGCGAACGGAGCAGGAGAAACGGAACATCCACCAGGAGCTGGAGCAGTGCAGGAGCAGCCTGAAGCTGCTGCAGGACAAGACCAGCTCTGTGAGTACACACAGACACACACACACACACACACACACACACACACACACACACACACACACACACACTTCCAGACCAAAGACTATCATGGACAGTATCTGTGCTGTCACCTTTTGTTTTTGTGTGTTCAGCTTTAATCCAGATGTTTTTGTTTACCTGATGTTTCTCCACAGTTATTTTGCTTGTTTGTTGTTTTGGAGCTGAATGTAGGAGACGCACCAGATTTGCCCTTGGACACTGGCAGGCTTGGACTTGCTAGCTGTTACCCACTTCACAGCCTCCCTCCTCACTGCTTACTTACTAACACTAGACAGAAAAATATCTCACAATCAGCGTTGATGGATTTCAAAACAAAACTTTAATCAAACCCTCAGTCCTGACAACTAACAAACAGGACTGATAAACTATGTGATGGAGGAAAATGCTAACTGAGCAGCATCTACTCTAAATGACAGCACAGTAATCAGTAACAAGAATAAAATCTCTGGACTGCATCAGTTTGGTGCAGCTCAAAGAAGAAATAAATCGTGCCAGCTCCTCTATACCACGCCATGTCACAGTACTGTCTCTGCTGCCCTTTGACCCTGAGCTGATCAACAGAAGCTGTTGGTTTGTCTCTGCCACCGTGAAAACTCCAAGGAAGAATCTGAGTCATGACGACAGTGAGGCAGAGCAGCCTGCCTCCTTTTCCTCTCTCCTCTTTCTTCATCTGCTCCTCCTCAGAGTTGTTGTTGATGTGACAGTAGATGTTTGTCTTGAGGTTTTATTTCTACAGAGCTTTTACAATAAAAGTCCTGGTCTACTAGATTCACAGGACTAGACGGACAAACTTATATAACTAAACTGATGTTTCTAAAGGATAATTCGTGATTGTTACAACTGTGGTCTTATTTTCATGGGTTTGTCTATGATTACTGTCTGTCACAATAAGTCAGTCAAGTATGTTGAAGTGAAATGAATAATTGTATGTATGAATGTATTAACTAACTTATTTTGCTACAATATTATTTTACTGGTAAATGAAATGGTCCAACCATGAAAGTAAGCTCCAACTTGTACCAATTCAGAACTATCCTTCAAGTCCATTATTGATCTTCACCAGGCTGCGTCATGTATTTGCACTGTAGTTTCCAGGAAACACGTGAATCCAGCATTTTGCAATATCTGCTGTGTGAGGGATGAGGTCCAATAGTGAACATCAACTCTGAATCCGCTTACTGATTCTAAGTCGTTCAGTCATTTGCTGCCTTTTTGAATAATACGTTTTTGTGAGTGAAGGCATGCTCTGTTAAACTGTTTTGACTGTAACTTCCTCTAATCACATTAATAACATAATTGGTAATGAAGTGATGTAGGGACCAGCTGCCAGACAGAGATGTGCATCGAACCATGGACTCTCACTGGAGACCTGTGCTGCAGCTGCAGAAGCCATAGAAGTGAAAATACAGTAATAATACTAATTAATTGTTATTCAGCAATTAGTGAATAACAGTTAAATCAATGGCTGCATGTGAAATGAACTTAACACAGTTTGAAGATGCTGCCACAGGTCACAGACTACAGTATAACAGTATCAGTTGGCCTCTCATGTCAAATCATCATCTTATTGTAACATGTAGGTTCAGAATAAAACCAGCTGTTGGAGCCCATCCCTAACAGTGCTACTATATCATTATCACTATTGAAGATCAGTGCAGATTCCTAAGGTCTCACACTGGCCATTAAAGCAACACTATGTAGTTTTCGAATACAGATAAGCCTAAACATGGGACCGGCGTTGAGGAACTCGCCACCAGAATCTCCCTCCCCTGGTCAGAGTTACAGGGGGAGTCAGATTTTATTCAACATCAAGTGTAAGCTCGGTCTCTTTGCTTTCCTCCGACATTGGCTCCGTCAACAAATTCACGTATTGTGCTTCCCCGCGGATGCTCTTCACCCACCTGCGGGTGGGGGTCGGGGGGCTGTGTTACAACCCCGCACAGGAAAGCTGCTGCAACCCCGCTCAGGCTGCAGCGGAGGCACGATTCATCCTATTAACCGTTTTTCTGACACTTGAATGAGTTTAGAAACATTATTTTAGGGTTGAGAACTTACATAGTGTTGCTTTAAACTCTAAACAGACTATTCATAAACTGATCACAGCGCTGACGAGACGTCCTGGTGCAGAGAGTTAATGAGCTGAAGTCCAACAGGAAAGTGTTGCTGTTGAAAAGAGCCTGGTGACGGACGGCCGTTCTTCTTCGGTGTTTGTTTTTTTTTGTGTGTGTGTGAATGTGGCTGAATGTAAAAACGGCGGTGTTGCTTGGTAGAAACGGCTGACTAGGTAAAACCTGTCCTCCTACAACCCCCCCTTCTCTCTCTGTCTCCGTCTCTCTCTCTCTCTGTCTCTCTCCCCCTCCCTCCTCGCCGTAGCTGCTCCATCCTCCATGTTGGTTTTGGTTGATTTGCCGGCTGATTTCTTCTTACCCCTCTCCTCTCCCCTCCCTCCCTCTAGCCATCCATATTGCAGCCTGTCCAAGCCATATTCATGGGCCTTGTCCTGGCTCTGCTCTACTGGTGTTTCGGCCAGTTGTGGTAGAAAGGTACACACCGACATGACATCAGTCTTTCTCTCTGTCTGTCTCTGCTGCCTCCATCTGTCCAGCGTCTGTGGAAGGGAAGCTGACCAAGGTGAAAACACCGTCCTGTTCTTCCACGAATTCAGGGTCGTAGGAGTCAGTGGGAAATCTAAAACTTGAGGATACAATACGGAGGTTTCCACACGATGGAATCGGTTAGGTTTTATTAGCAACATGTTTTTTTCTTCAGTGTAGATTTCTATGCTAGTTTCATTACAAAAGAGTTTTAGTGCAGGTACCAAATGGTTTACCTACTACCCAAGTACCAAACAAAAAAGGACGACTATAAATCCTTAAACCTTGTCTTAGATGCTGAACAAACATTAACAAAAATGGATCGGTCAAATTATGACTAAGACAGACTCTATCTGATAAAAACAAGATGACAAAGCTGAGCAGACTTGACTTGGTTTATAACAATAAAGTAAATGGGTTTCAATGCGCAGGCTGTTGTGTTTACTTTTTAAATTATATACGAGGCAGGGAAAGATGATTGAATTGGATAAATGGTGCACAGGCAGAAAGACAATGATTAACCAAGCAGTAAATTAGTTTTTAGAGTTAAACCCTGAATTCTGATCAACGGGACGTGGCCTTTCACCTCCTGCACTTCCCTTTTAGACTCTGCATCGTCTTCATCATCATCATGGCGGTCTGTCTGCGTCTTCTGGTTAAAGCAGCTCTAACTAACGCATGACTCTCTGTCCTTTCGTCTGCCTGCTTCTACTCTGCTGCAGCCAACGCTCAGCTGTGCTCTTTAAAGGGGTGGGGCTCCCACCCACCACGGAGCCCCGTGCTTAAAGGGATACCTTGGTCTCCTCAAAGCCTGCTGACATTTGTCATCTCCAAGTAAACATCAAGTCCTCAGGCGTCCACAGGAGAAGCTCTCTGCCTTAGTTATTATTGTAGTGTTAATGTAACGTTTGCTGCCTGTGGGTGGTTCAGGGAGAAATACACCCTATCAGAATCTAAGTGGTTATTGTGATGAAAATGAAGCAGTTCTTTTACAGTGAGTTCCTTTTGCTCTACAGTTGTATGTTTCTTTCTTATTGTCAACAAGTTCCACGAAGAGACCAAAAACACATTTGTGAAACATCACTTTTAGAAATGTTAAATTATAGTTTCCAACAACGCCTGTTTCTGTAAACAAATCTAATCAGATGTTTGGACTATTTTCACCAGCAGATTAATCTACAGTTGTTTTTTTTGAGGAACTGTGTGTGTTTGTGAAACTGATTCAAAATAAACCAAACGTGTGTGTATGTGTTACTGCCATCACAGCGACAGTGTGTCTCGCTGGTGTGTATTTGATAGTTGAGCTATGACGAGCAGCAAGACACTGTTTCTAGATCAGACAGGTCTGTTGATGAGCTTGTTGATGAGCTTGTTGTTGGAGCTTTTTATTCCTTTTTGGCCCTGAATTTCAGCCAGTCAGCTCAGAGATTAGAGTCTGAGTCACTTTAATCAGTGGGTGAGGTTATAGGACGTTTAATTGTAGGAGTTTGAAAATGATGTAATGGGAGATCAGGATGGGAATGATTATAATTCAGAGGAAGAAACGAAAAAAATAAGCAGTTGGCGTGAAAGGTTTTCTTTTGGCATGGACTTTGTTGTTCATTTGTTGGATGAGAGCAGATCTAAGACTGATCGACGAAGGACAGACAACGGTGAACATTTGCTCCAATTCTTCATTTTTCTTTATGTACAGTACAGTACAGTACAGTATGAGACAATAAGTTGTACGAGTTGTTTACGCCATGCTACAGGTCAGCAGTCGAATTGCAGAGTTGTTGGTTTTTTTTACTGTCAGCATCAGTAAATGACATGTCAGTCTGAGCCTCGGAGGTGAAGGTATCCCTTTAAAGTCTCAACTTCGCCTCGTACAACACTGAGTCACTAACACTGTTCCACCTCGCCGCCTTCACTCACTGTCTCTTCACAGCTCCCTCTCACTTTCAGGGTGTTGGTGCTTTATTTTTGTTCATGCATCATTTTTACTCTTGCAACAGCGCTTGTGTTTAATTTATTATTTTTCTAATTTCTTGCATCTCAGCTCAGTTTTCCATCCAGGTTTGCTGTTCTGTTCGCCCTTCCATCTTTTTCGTCTTGAGTCTTTTTCTTTCTTTCTTTTTTTTGACTTGCTGCAGATTTTGTCTTTACTCTCCAGTCATTGATGCTGTTTTTGTTCATTTCAAACCATTCATTATTCTGTCCATCCTGTTTGTTCTGTGTTGTTTGCTGCTTGTCTAGTTATTCAATAATGTCTCACCAGTATTTCCAGTTGTTTGCTGTGAAGGAAAACTGGTCTGTAACTTGTCTGTTTCTCTACTCAGGTAACCTCCTCAGCTTTGTTTTACATTGCTGCTTCTACCTGTGTTTTATTTTTCATATTCTCCTCTCCTGCCTCTCCTGAAGTCCCAAATACAATATTATTTGTTTATTGTATTTTCCTTTCTTTTTTTTTTAATATATAATTCAAGATGTTTATTTTGTGCATGAGCTATGGGAACGGGATCACATACGATTCTCTGCCATGCAGCTCTCTCTTATTAGATAAACTGAAATTGCGCTAGTATTTCTTTGCTTGATAACACTGTTACGGTTTTATTACCATAAAATTATTTTTAGAAGGGAAAACATAGTGTTACGAGACTGATAATTGCGTATTGGGGTGATTAAATATCAGACATCGACCTGAACAAGCGATCAAGATCATTTTGCATAATCGTTAAAATAGTTTCCATTCATCAGTATAAAACAGCTGAAGGAAACTGACAGAAATGTCATATTTCCATCACTATTTTCTCGTCTTTTCCACCGTTAGAGGTTTGACTGGCGCTTCTTCTTCATAAAGTGTGCATTATTAAACTATGTTTAAGCTTATACTATAATAATGGCATAAATGATCAGAAATAGACAAATTGTTAATCACAATTATTTGTACGGCAACTGAACTAAATATTATGATTGTGACAGCCCTATACACTTGTAGAGGAACTAGTGACCTGACAAGTGGCTCATTGACAGTTTCAGTGATGTCATCCTGCATCATGGTCATGAGGCTCTTTACGGACCCTCGTGTGTTCATCTGTTTTCTTCTGCTGCTGCAAAGAGCGTGTGTAGAAAATAATTGATTATAAGCTTCTTTCTTTCGTCAAGACTGATACCTCGTGTGTCATCAGTGGTGACTGGCAGGTAGAAACGGGTCGAAGAGGAGGCGGTCGCGGTCGCCCCGTATTGAAAATTCCATGCTGCCATGTGTACTTGTTACCATGGTTACCGCATGATCTTGCATACATTTCTGCTTTTGCAAACAACTGAGAGGCAAATTTCTGACCAGTTCACAGATGGATTCAATAACAGTTCAGCTTTTCAATCAATGCCGAGGTCACATCTACAGACTCACTAACTCCGTCAAATTAAAAGCACCAGAGTCTGATCGGAGGCAGAACAACAACCCGTTTCTCAGGCGTCGTCCATTTGGTTCATCAGCGGTTTGATTGGTTCCTTTAACCTGGTCTGAAAGCTGTCAAACTAAAATGTTTTTTTTTTTAAATATACAAATGAAGAGTTCTTTTCCAAAACGCTATAAATCCATTTTAATAGTTTTCCAGAAAATGACATTTTTTACCTAGACCCACCCATTTTGTTAATATTCAATTTATCCTGTTAAAATGATTGTTGGCTCAGTCTGGACATGTTGAACAATGATTATTAAATCAAACAACAATATTGTTGATTAAAAACTCAAAGTTTATTTTATTCTTTCTCAAAACGCTATAAATCCACATTTAAAAAAACAAAAATTGATGGTTTCTGTCTTGAAAAACCAACCAACATGACATGAGAACATCACTGAGGTGCTGCGTGTCTCTCTGTGTGTGTGTGTGTGTGTGTGTGTGTGTGTGTGTGTGTGTGTGTGTGTGTGTGTGTGTGTGTGTGTGCGCGCGCGCACGTCGGGGGGAGGGAGGGGGGTGTTGACGGCCTATGATGTCTGTCTCTTTACATGTTAATAGTCAAAATACAGACGCTATCATTGAGCACATGTTGCTGTAAACAAAACTACGTCTTTGCTGTTAAAAAAAAAAAAAAAAAATCGATCGTTGATACGGAGGACACGCGGCGTTACAGGCGGGGGCGGGGCTCGTACGGTATGCGGGGGCTGTGGGGGTATACTTAACGGCACAGTGTCCACCACATAAACAGATACAGTAATTAACACAGAACCCAGAAACTACTGAATGAATGACTGAAAACAGACCTGGGTTCAGAGCACCGCCATGTTGGACTGCATGGAGCTGCTCATAGAGTTCTGAGGAGAGGGAGGAGATGTCGCGTTTTGGCTAAAAATAGACTTGGCGCTTATCGCGGTTTGGAGGGAAACTGCATCTTGCGGTGCCTTTTAAACAGGGAAATGTAGCGATTTGACGTGATGCGTTGATGGAGCAGTGTAATAGGCTCAGTACACAGCAAAATGGCGTGACAAACTCATTTTTTTTAAATTTGGCGTTTATCGCGTTTTGGAAAAGAGCTCTTCAAATAGTTTGTGAGCACAAATAATGTCTTAGGGGACTTCAGCAGCTTTTTTTTTTCTTTTCTCCAGTCCTGTTCTTTCTCTCCTCTCCTTCCTCATCTCTCTTCTTTCTCTTCACTCTCTCTTTCCTGGTTCCAGTCTTGGTCCAGTTGAAGTGAAGAGATTTGGACTCAATAATCAGACTGACTTCATCTTCTTTGTCTCTGCTTTTTTGTGCGTGTTGTTTCTCGGACAGAGCGGCTGGAGCCCCTGGATGCCGGTCATCGCAGTGATGGTCGCCGTGACGGCAGCCGTCCTCTACCCCAACCTCTCCAAGAGCAGCTCCACCTAGGACACACGAACACACACGTGTACACACACACACAGAGAAAGAGAGTGCTGTGAGGAGAGCATCACTGCTTTACTTGTATAAAGTCTAATTGTACATAATTGTAGAGGGAATATAAAGGTTGTGGTTTCTACAGAGGATACAGAAGCTTTTTGTTTTGTTTTTGTTTGCTTTTGTTTTGTTTTTCTGCAACAGGGAGTTTTGTTGTCGTTTTTATTGGCGGCTCTCTCTCTCAGCTGTGGTGGGGGGCTTTTTGGTTTTTGTCTCTCTGCTGATTTCTGGGTAACAAACGTTCTCCTGCAGGGCAAAGCTTCCATGCAAAAACCCGCCCAAAGTGACATTCACGCCGGCCCCGTCTCGAATGAACGGGGTGGAGGTGAATGCAACACTTCCCAGCAGCTTCAGCGCACTCGGAGGAATGTGATCCTCAGTCATCACTGACAAATTAACAGGTTGAAAACATGTGATTGGTTGTCAGCGACTGTTAGGGGCCAGTGTTTCCCTGTAACTTCCATTATCTTCAACTTTCCTTTCACGTTGAGGTCGATCTTTTCTCAGCTTTTATTTTCACTCGTGAAATTCTTCCATTTCCTCCTAAAGCTTTCCCTGAAATCCTCAGTGAGTTGTGATCATGTTTGGATAGAAGCTGCTAATATTTGGTAATATTTAGTCAGATGATCACAAATCAGCTGACAAACCTCAAACCAAACGCAGGAGGTGATTAAGGCTGTAAACTTTTATTCTGAATTCACACTGAAAAATTAAACACAGCATTCGCTCAGTAAAACCATCAGTCCAATGAACAAAGATGTTTAGTTTACTATCTCTCACTACTGAAGAAGAAAGGCAACTAATGGCTCTGGCCTTGGCATCGATTTGAGTATATATCAATATATATCAAATGATGAATTGTTGCAGCTCTTATATAAACAATATTTGGCCATTGGAGAGCCTCACATTGATTTCTGACACTAGCTGTGAATGAGGAAGTTTGAGTTAAAAATGTCCAGTGAACACATCTCTCACTGCGCCTCTATCCACCGCCACGACAGACAGACCGTTTCTGGGTTCCTCTCTGGTGGTGGGCGTGGCTTCACCAACATCCCACTGCTCATTTTCCCCCACATGTCTGAATTCAATAGAGAAACGGTATCTGCTGTAGATATCAGCATCAGTACTTGACGACCTCAGACGAAGCACAAACAGTGACGTCATGTGTCAGTTCTCGCCGAGGCTGCTGGGAAGCGTGCACATCAGGACGGGTTCACGAGGTCCTGCTCTGTTCTGGTTTTAGTCGGCCATGTTGGATGTCTAACATGGCGTTCTCGCTGTGTTTCTGTGTTTTGTTTTTTTCTTTTTGGGGCAGTCTGTGGGGTTGGGGTTAAAACTTGAAGCCAAATTACTGAAATAAAAATCTGATTAATTTTCTTTGTTTTTTTTTTAATTTTGGGGGGACACAGAAAAAGGGGGTCAAAGTGCCTCTGATGTAACTAACACCACAGTTTGTGTATGTGTGCCGGCAAACGCAAATACACACATGCACACACACACTTTGTCTGATAAACACACACACACACACTTATCGTATTTGACTGTTGGAGGCCTGTTGGTGTTGACTGTGGAGAGTTCCCACACTGTCTTACTAGTTTTTTCTGGAGCTTCCAGCTGCTGCTGGTGTTTAACTGTGGGTCAGGTCAGCTGAACTGACCCAGTGACTGAGCTGACGATGCCAGTGAGATGGAGGGTTAAAAGCTCAGGAAATAGCTCGTAAGTGACCCTTGAGTTAAGTTGGCTTTTTTGCCCCCCCACACAGAAATTATTATTTTAGCTTTATCAATAATCAACATCAGCTGAAGTCTGTTTGCTCAACCAGACTGAAACATCTCGGACTGAAACTTGGTCCCCAGAGGATGAATCCCAAACCACCTAACTTGGTTTTATGACACCACATGAGCAAAACACCTACTTGCCCAACACTTGAGTTCATAACGTGAACTTAGTCGGCCGCTCTGCAGGTCGCTTGAAACAGTTTCAAAGACGAGCTCATTCAGAGACGCCACACAGGATAAAACCACATTCATGTCCAATCAGAGTTTCTTTAATCACCTTTATTCAAACTTCAGGACAAGAGGGAATAACCCTAACCAGAAAACTTGTATTCTTACAAAGCTTACAAACCAACTGTGCTTGTATAGATGGGAAGGTCAGTGGCTATATGGGAACAGCATTTCCTCCACAATCTTTTAATCCTTTTTTATTAATCCGTCTTATGTGACGTGACACTTGAACGATGTGGTGTTTCCTCCGGTGCCGCCCTCAGGACTTTGCATTTTTTGCCTCACTTGTGTGAAACTTCAAATAATAACATTTTCTCTTCCGTTTTCATCCATCCAGGATTTCATTTTATTTCTGCTGAGGAATGAACTCAAACAGAAAAATAAAAGTGCTAAACTTAGAACAGAGAAAATAACTTTACAGTGTCATTTAAAATACTGAAAACCAATGTTGTTCTACATGTTTCAGTATGTGATGTAACGTCGGGCCGGTCACTTCACACACAGCTTGATATGTCAGGCCTCTGCTCAGATGTTTTTAGCAGACATTAAATTATTTCAAAGTGTGTGTGTGTGTGTGTGTGTGTGTTCACACTCTGGACTCTCGAGCAGCGTTTGTCATCATTCGTGTACTCTGTCTTGTCTCTGTGTTTAAAAAAAAACAAAAAAGGAAGAAAAAAAAAGGCAACGAACAAATATTCCTGATGTTTAAAGAGAAAAACACTACAGTACAGAGAGAGAATTGTAAAATAAAATGTTATTGAATGATGTGCTACTAGACTTATTTTGTTAAAATTGTTTAGAGATATGAGAGGGAGCTATGTAGAGGATATGATGATGTATTGATTATGCAGAGCGATGTTTGGATTAAAGTTGTAGCAAGCTGACCCACCACACCAGCTTCCAGTGTCTTCATTCATCTCCACATTTACATTTGTTACATTAAAAGCTGTAATTTCTGGACATAAATTGTACATAACCTATTAAAAATCTTTAATTTTCATTCATTTATATTGCAATTTTATGGAAATGTTATACAAATATACGAACATGGTAACAGAAATGGATGTAAATGGGCCACTTCAGCAAGCTTCAAGAGCTTGTAAGTCACAGCAACAAACAAAATACATAATGTGTACAATTCATGGTACACATACAAAATACAATTAAAGCTGCAAAATGCCTAATCCTTAGTAACACCCCATAAAGAAGCACTTAATGATCTGAAACATGTCTCCCATCAGTCATTTATAGGCAAAAGACACAATCAGCAATAATAACAAATGTAGCTGCAGTTCTGAAGAACTCTAATATGTATTTACATAGGCGATTTATGTGAAAGGTAATGTTTACTCACATGAATGCAATAGAAAAGCACCATTATTATTATGTCTATTATTTATCCGTTTAATAGTATTTGGGCGATAACAGTCAATGACTAACAGCATACAGTATAGCGTCATCATACACTGCTGTTCATTCACACACACCCCTCCACTCAGTCCAGACAGCCTCTCCCACCCTGAGCCCAGCTCTGTTGGAGATTTGTAATAATGTGTATTATATTTGGTGCCATACAAATAAAGTGAAATGATTACTTCTGTATAGTGTGGAGTAGAAAAGGAAACACTCAAACTAGAGTAAATGTATTTAGTTACATTCAGCCACAGAGGAGACCATATGATGCAAAACAGACACAAGCAAGACAAACACAGGCCTGGACCTGTGTGTGTGTGTGAGAGAGAGTTCTTTAAGATTAGCTAAATGTCTTCACAGGACAAACACGCGTCAATCATCCAGCTGCAGGATGATGTCATGTTTATGAGACGGGTGTAACGTAGGGTAAATTAAGGTCTGGCTCACAGCTTTCTGACAGGTCCAGGCAGGAAACTGAGGAGAAGAGATTTTTCTCCTGATTCATATGACAAAGGTGTCAGAAGTTAAAAAAAAAAAAACAGGTGGAAACAGATGTGCTCTCAGTAGCCACTTACAGATGTGAGGGTGGACATCCAAAGGAAACATGAACCAACATCTGTCACCAATGAGAAGATGATGAACAGAGACTGATGTGTTAGAACATCACAGAGGTATTTGTCGAACAGAAACAAGGAGCAGAACTCAGGTTCCTCCTCATTTGTCTCAGCAAAATTACATCAACCATCAGCACGCTGCGGAAAAGAACAACACTTTAACTTTGTCA
Source organism: Trachurus japonicus (assembly GCF_045865225.1). NCBI lineage: Eukaryota > Metazoa > Chordata > Actinopteri > Carangiformes > Carangidae > Trachurus > Trachurus japonicus. Next base: position 23,954,046 of record NC_140911.1, on the reverse strand, counting down.
ATAGAAACAAGGAATAAGGAAGAAAAGGGTAAAAATAGAATACGACAAGAATAAAAACAAGTGAAGGTCATTAAAGTCCCCCTCCAACAAATCCTTTTTGGTTATTTTAAAGCATTCTCTGTGGTTTTTTAAATTGTATTTATGAAGTTTTTAGCCAAAATCACAAAACCTGTGCCATTTCCCAGGGCTCTCCTTCTGCAGAGCACCAGCAGCTCATTAGCAATGCGCCTCTGAGTGGTGGGCGGAGACTACGCTGCTCTGCACCCACCCAGCCTGCACCCAGCCACACCCTTGGGGTCTTTAAATATTGTGAGCATGACATGAGACAGCTCTAACTAACATTATTATTATAAATGATTATAATTTTACTGTATGCCACCCTTTGAAAAAATGTATAAAGTGCTTTCCATAAAATACAACAGGAATGCTGGTGGATGTTATATCACAATTGTAGCCTACCCCTATTTTAAGTGGTAAGTTTAATCAGGACACTGTTTCTACAGCTTGTTATTTATTTATGTTTATGTGACTAACTGTGAATGTTTTACCATCATAACTGAGACTTTGTTTTTATGGTGGTTTAAGTTCAGGTTTTCCCTTAGAAACACATCTAGAGACATGGAGACACAGCTGAACTTGGAGGAACAGGCCTCAGAAGATGGAGCATGGTTCTAGTTTGTGCTCATAGCCGATCCTTGACGAAGTCAGCATGGCCTCATACCACACGATGCTGCATTTATAGAAACAGGAAATATGGCGATTTTGTGATTTGTCTTTCGATGGAGACATTGAAATGAATAAGTCCAATGAATAAAAACTACGGTAATATAGTATCAATGATGAATATATATATAGGCTATATATATATATATATATATATATATATATATATATATATATATATATATATATATAGCCTATATATAATCAAAAACTTGTTTCAGATGTCACAGTCTGAAGGTTATGCGAACAGGTTTGGAATTTGTGTAGCCTATATTAAACAATGTTATACAATCATCTTCTGACATTCATAAAAATCCTTTAATTCCTTTTGGTAGCTAATTTTTGTTTTGTGGTCTTAATTTCTTTCTTATTTGTTTTCCTCACAGACATCATTCTTGTCCTTCTCCTAACAATCAAGAAATAGGCTATTAAAAAGAACCACACAGTGCATTTGTATAAATCATACATGAAATAATCCAATAATACAATAATGAATAATACATGCTAATTATGATACATGAATGCATAAATAGCCTACATGCTTTGTTTTTGTTACACACAATTGAGATTATTTGTTGAGCATGATGAAGAACCTCATTTGTTGTTACTTGTTGTTGCTTTTTGCTGTTTCTTTACCCACTTTTCTCCTACAGTTTTCTGACGGTTTCAATTTTTTTTTTTCTGTGGAAGATTTCTCGAACTTTTGTTTCAAATAAATGAAACACTTTCATCCAGGGGAGGCAGTAGTAGGCTACAACACCGGCGACGCCTCAAACCCCGACAAGAAGTGAAAAGCTGAACAGTCCGAGTTTTCAAAGCGGCACTTGAACGCAGCAGCAGCCAGCCAGTCTCAGTGCGGTTCAGGAAAACTTCAAACCTCCTACAGGCTGCTCCGAGGAGACACCGCGGGAAGACAAAGCCCCACTCTCTGCCCCGTTCAAACCAAACCCCCCGGACAAGAAGCGTGGAAGGAAAGCTGGAGGAGAAGCCGATAAACATGCCGGCCACAGAGAAGGACCTGGCTGAGGACGCGCCGTGGAAGAAGATCCAGCAGAACACCTTCACCCGCTGGATCAACGAGCACCTGAAGTGCGTCAACAAGCGGATCGGAGACCTGCAGCTGGACCTGGGCGACGGCCTGAGGCTCATCGCCCTGCTGGAGGTCCTGAGCCACAAGAAGATGTTCAGAAAGTACCACCCGAGGCCCAACTTCAGGCAGATGAAGCTGGAAAACGTGTCCGTGGCTCTGGAGTTCCTGGACAAGGAGAACATCAAGCTGGTCTCCATAGGTGAGTCCCATTCATTCAGATGGACGCGGGGCTGAGGCTCCACAACAGTCCGACATGTGGCTCCCAGAGTGAGCTCACCTGGTAGTGAGGGGTCCACACATGACAGTGATGATACATCTATTAATATTAGTAGCCTACTGCTCACAATAAAGTTTTCTCCCTGAGTTTTCACTGTTCTTTGGCCCCTGAACTCTGTTTTTCTGTCATGGACACGGGCTGTTAGTAAGAAAATAGCATTTTAAAGTTCAATGACTTAATTGTAGACTTTAATATACATCCTAAATTATTGTGATTAATACCTGTTTAATCAGTCGGGGACACTTTTCAATTCGGCATTTGTTTAATGCACAAAGCAGCAAATATTTCATGTAAAATGTGAGGTTTTGTTAGTTGTTGCTGAGGCCAGGTGAGAGGCGGGGCTGGGCATCAGGAGGAAAACCACTTTTAAAAGTTGATACTTAGCCTAATAGAAATGGTCGGTATTGATCCTGTGATGTTCAATGTTCAAAACCTCCACTTGTGTTAATGTGGTGTCATGCTCACTCTGAGGCCAAAGTTCATGTTGTACCGTTGTGCTTTAATTTATGTGGAAGTTTCCCCGCGTTTCCACTATATTGTTAACCAAAAGTAACATGTTGAGTCAAAGGTCCTCCTAAATTTAAAGTCATAGCCTACATTCTTTAATCAACTTTTTAATGAGATATGTTCTCATTTTAGTTTTTTTTTTCATGGGCCCTCCCTAGGTGTGTCAAGGACTCCAGGCCAAACTGTTACAAAATCCCTCAGTTTATTGTCTTTTTGCCCAGTAGCGACATTAGAGTCATCGTAAATTAGTCTTTTACTAATGTATAGGATCCAAATACACAGCCCTGAATTAAACCAGTATTTTGGAAATTTAGTTTTTTTCCCCCCAGTAAACCCCTGAAGTTGCTCTCCACATCTTGTCGGGACATAACGGCTTTGAAACTGGCACCATATCACACTCAATACATCAAAGGTCATTTACTGTATGTATTCTCCATATCCTTTAGCACAGTTTGAGGCCAGGGATAATTACTGATAAATTACAGCGTGTCATGTCACTGGCAGCATCAAACTGAGAGATTTCTGATTGGAGTTTGGCAAATGTTGTGTCTTCGAGTTTCAACCTGACACCAGCAGTGTGTGATGTAATGAGCAGGCTCCCACAAAGGGAGGACACACCTGCGCTGATGAGCCTGGCTTCAGGTGGAGAGGGGAAGTTTCCTCAGTTTGGATGAAGCCACAAACTGATTTCCTCAGAGTCGGTGCTGTGGATGTGATCTGATGGGCCTCCATCTGCTCATCACTTCTTCTGCTCTGTGAAGCGTTTTTTTCCCCTTTAACAAGCTGCTTGTTGTTGTAGTTGTGTCCTGAACTTAATTAGCACACTGCTGATGCTAATTAATGATGTTTGGCTCTGGCCCAGGCTGCACAGCGCTGACACATGGACTGACATGTTGCAAGCAGCTTAAGTCAGGTTTCTAATGTTTTCTATTTGTTCCTCTGCGAAGAAAAACCAGAGTTTGTCTCAGCAGTTCAAGATTTAATCCAGTCTGATGGATGAAGATCAAAAAGTATTTCTCATTCCCTTAAATTAATTTCATTTGCAGCTTTGGCTAGTCAATCGATTGTGAATAAATCAGCATCACTTTTGATAATTGATGACTTTAATCAGATTTGTCAAATGCGCCGGTGTGACGTCGGACTCACCAGATGTTTAAATTATACGGGAACTGAGATTTTAATATTTTCTGACACTGAGAGGTTTCTTGATTGAGAACATGATCAGTGAATGAGCTGATGGTTATTGAAAATGAAACTGGTCTGTTTTCATGATCCAAAGAGGAGAAACTGTGATTTTCCTCTCATGTGTTTTGTTGCCTCTGCTGGTTTCAAATGTTGCATTAAGAAGAGGTCAAAGTGGACTTAAACCAGTTGTGCACTTAGCATTAGCGGTTCATTAGGTCCAGCAGCTGTTGTAAAAAAAAACTATCACTATCGTTGTTATTTAAATTACTTGTAAAGGAAGGATAAAGAGACATGTTTCTATCATCAGCCGTCTCTCAAATGTAATGGACAATGTAATAATAACACATCTCAGTATTATACAGTGTCACTCAACCAACCATATTGCAGTACAACACTACACTGAGTGATTGTACTGACAGATTACTTTAGTCTCTTGTACTAGAGCTCACTGGTGTTGTAATAGTTGAAGCCTGGAGCTCCACGATGTCCAGAGACCGGAGCTGCAGCCTCTGAGGCGTTCAGTGCTTCATGCTGAGAGCTGAGCTGACCGGTGATGAAGCTGGTGGACGTTGACTTATTTCAGCTTTTGATTTTATAATTTTAAACGTTTGCCTTTTCTTTTCTTTTCTTTTCTTTTCTCTTTTTTTTTACTGGGAATCGAGGGCAAGTTAAGTCCAGCTATCCAAGCATCCATCTTTCCTACCCATAATCCTCTTTGTTTTGTCATTAAGTCCCATAGTGTTGTTATCACATTGTTGTATAGATGTGTTGAGTGGCCACAGTAGGGGCAGAACCCCCCCCCTCCTCCCACCCCGACACACACACACACACACACACACACACACACACACACACAGCTGCTTGTGTAAGAAACATCTCAGGTCGTTATTAATGAGCTCATCTCATATCTGTGGTCAGAGCAGGTGTGTGTGTGTTTGTGGAACGATGAAAAACCTCCAGGCTCAGATTCTTGCTTCCTGGCAAAGTGTCTGCGGCTGCTGTTGGTCTGTTCATAGTGTGTGTGTGTGTGTGTGTGTGTGTGTGTGTGTGTCAGAGTCATTCACGGCTGAAACATAGACTCACACTGAGGTTGTGTCTCGTGTCCTGAGCACTAAAGGTCAGAAAAATGCCAACACACACTCTTTGTGCATTCGGAGTGTATCCCACAATTCATCATACTCGGCTGCTCTCTCTCTCTCTCTCTCTCTCTCTCTCTCTCTCTCTCTCTGTCTCTCAGACGACGTATTCACTGTTCAGCCGTAGCATTAAACCAGCTGACTGCTTTTATTATAAATCTATGACCTGTATTAAAAGTTAACTCTTATGTAATTTGATTAAATTGTGGTTTCCATTCAATTTCACAGCTTCATTGTTCAACTCGGCCACATTCAGACCTGTCACATGTTTTAATGTTGCAGCTGATTAGTGTGTGTTTGCACACAAAACACACACACACACACACACAGCTGATTGATCGATGAATCAGCTGCTCACATTTGAGACAAAGGACTTGAACAGCATGTCCTTTGTTTAAAGATCTGTGTGTTTGCTCTCAGGTCAAATTGTTTAATGAATAAACAGCAGTCATTATTCAGTTCATGATAAAGAGGGATTCATTTAGTTTTCATTGTGGTTTTTGTACCTGTGCAGTGCAGCTCCACCCTCAGGTGGGGAGCGACTTGGGACAGGATGAGGTTATTAAAGCGCAGTGGCAGCGTGTGTGGTGAAAGAACATGGAGTTCATTACTATAGTTTCTTACAGTATAGTGTCAGTGTCACACTGATCTGGGAACTGGTCCATAAAACCAAACCATTTAAGCCCCATGATGATAGAATATTGTCATAGCTGTTTTGCAATAATTTTGTGATATCCGGAATATTGTAATAACATATTGTGATACATTGTGGTTTGTGACCTTTTTGCCAAAACTTTGTCAACGTCAATAAGTCAGAAAAAGAACTCTCTTTATGTAATATGATTAACCATCTCAACTCCTGATGGTTATTTTTGTGCCGCTCTTGGTTTTTTGCGACTCATTTGCTCCAGAGGTCGTTGTGCGTTTCTATTTGTGAGTGACAGGATGTCTTTATTAACCATGTGTGTCCCTCTGAGCTCTGATAAACTCCCACAATCCTGTGCTCTTAGCGGGCACTCTGCCTCTGTGGCAGTTAGAGGAAACGCGTCACTTCACAGTGTGGTCATGGGACGGAGTGTGAACGTCATTTTTCCACAGCTGATCTGAGCTCAGCAGCTGGTGAAACGGCCTTCAGAGCCTCAGGCCCGCTGGTCAGGCCGAGCTGCTCCCAGACCTCAGAAGCTTTTCTGCTCCATCAGGCGGTTAAGGATAAAAAAAACAAACTGTTGTCCAGTGTCCACAGTGTGAAACGTCCTGAGTCACTGAGGTGGAGGGAGTGTTCACTGATGTAAAACTATGGAGGTTTGATTTTCCATTGAGGAGAGGAAATGACTGGGAGGGTGGGACACACACACAGAAACACACACACACACTGTGAGGCAGACTTGGCTGTGTTTCAGCTTCCAGAGCTTTTGTGATTTCAATGATTTAGCGTCGTTGAGTGGAGGGAGGACACACGTTGATGTTTGTGCTCTGGACTCTGGAGGCGAGTCAGGTGTCTCTGGCCTCAACCAGAACCCGACCAGCACTGAACCATAGCACTGACAGTGACACACCGAGTGTAGACACAATAATACATAAATAAATTAACATTACAAGGGTGAACAATAACAATAGCAACAATAAAGACAGTGACAATAACAATTAAGATATTGACAACGACAGTAATGATAACGAAGAACGAAACGTAGAAGCAACAACAAAAACAATGACTAAGAGAGGAACACTAGCATCAATGAACAACAATAATGATGGTGATAATATGAAATATTCAGAGAGGGGTGGACACCACAACTGTTTGGATGAGGCAGGTTGCAGTGACATTATACTGTTAAACAGTAAAATGTACAATCATGTCCTGATTAAATGTATTTTATCTACACGTAGGAGTTTGTACATTTTATGGAAAGAATAAAAACCCTTGGTTCATACAAAAGGTAAAAACAACAAGTTGGAGTGTGGACATGTTGGACAGATTCCAGCATGGCTACACAGGTAACGTTAGTTTGTCAGATGCCTCACCGGCATGACAGGAAGAGTAGGAGGAGAGAGAGAGGGGGAGGGGGCGTGGGCGTGGGAAGGAGACGTTTACTGTTGTCAGACAGAGTTGTGTAGCTCAAACAGAATAAGTCAGTGGATAATCTGAGTTTTTTATCTTTAGCCTCTCGCACTGTTATCGCTCAAGAATCAGATTACTGACCTCCTTTAACACACACACTGCCTCTCATGTGAGTTGATTTAAAAGGGAAGCCAAAAAAAACAGAATGGCCCTTAAATGCACCACAGGGGTGTGTGTATGTGTGTTAGTGTGTAGAGTTGTTACATAAAGAGGGTGTTGTCCATCCACTTGTGCAGACAGGTGTGTTGAAGTGGGACAGAGGCTTCAGACTGAGAGTGTGGCAGGTCGTCTGTTTTTCACAACCAGCAGAATGAGCAACATTATCCTCCCACTGGAGCTGTGTTTGTGTCCGCCTGATGAATGGGACTTCAGAGTTGTCTTTGCTCTTGGTCCTGGTTTGGTTCATGTGCACCTCTGGATCCACAGTGGGTTTATCAGAGACAGAGACGGACCCAAACAGTGACTGTGTAGTAGAAACTAAATAATGTGCTAAACAAAGCTGAAAGGAGTAGACGACAGTGTACAAAAGAACATTTTTAGCTTTGGCATAAAGCTGGTCGGAGGCGGGACTTAATCTGGAGGTTATTCCAGGTCTGTGTTTTTATGATGGCAATGGCTCAAATGTGAAAGGCGCCACTTCAAGAATGAACCTATTCAGGGCACAAGCTCAGAAAGGTCACTGTCCACTTACAGCTGCTGGAGCGTTTAGTAGCTCAAGAGCCAGATGTTTTGAGGGTTGAGACCAAAATCGGAGCTAAAAGAGTCCAGTCTTGGCGTTACATTCATCAGTGGTTTATAAACATGAATCAAATCAATGATAGTGTTGCTCTGCATCTGCCGGAAGACACGACAGTTTGTAATATTAACGTAAAGTTTGATGACATGACAGCAGCAGTGTGTTTCTGCTGCTGAGCCCAAGTGGCCAGAAAAAAACCTGCTGTTGCATCATGGTTGGATAAAGTCAGTCCAAGTCCAGTGACGTTCTTCCCACCAGCAATTAGACCAAGCCGCTGGAACGAGCTCTGAGGCTTTTGCAGGAAGAAACTGCAGTGTTGCATTATACACATAACGGCTGCTGTCCGCTGTCCTACTTCTGTGTGCGCGTGTATGTGTGTGTGTGTTTGTTTAAGGAGCCAGAAGAAAAACTAAGAACAGGCCTAACGGGATCTGTAGCTTTCAGTTCAGTTATGACCTTAACTTTGACCTCAGTCACACACACACACACACACACACATACTTGTTTTTATGACATCATGGGGACAGACACACACACACACACACACACACACACACACACACACACACACACACACACACACACACACACACACACACACACACACACACACACATAGCCTCACTGCCTCCAGGCTGTGTTTTTGAGGAGTACCTGACTGACTGTAGCTCCTTGTGTAAACGTATCTGTCACAGTTTATAGTGCAGCAGTGATTCAGACCTCGTCCACTTCTTTAGCTCAGCCTCTGGAAATGTTACTATGTCACAAACTGAAGGTGTGGAGGAAAAAAACTGCTGGAAAACTTGGGCCGTAGCTGCTGCCGCGACTCTTGTTGTGACCACAGCCGGTCACCGTCGACCGCCGCCTCAACAGACGACCAAGTGTTTGTGTTTCTGACCCAGACAAAAAGGCATTCGCTTGGCGAGATATAAAGACATTATGTCTGTGAAACATCACCAACATCAACACTGTGGTCGTAGCCGGGGTGTCACCGTGGTTACCGTGGGAGGACCCATGCTTGGACCCGTTGACCAGCAATGAGCAGAGGTCATAACACAATGGCGTCGGAGTAGGAGGAGCTTCATCAGGTGAACAGGGCGGCTCTGATCCGCTCTGCATTTGATGGAACACTAATAATATAATATAATATATATATATAATATATATATACTAATATAACACTGATCTCTGATCGTATCAATCAGCTCAGTATCGACGCTGATTCTGGATCAGTGCATTCTTATGATTTGGACAAAAAGATGCATTTTAAAGAAACAAACAAAACACATAGTTGTAATTTGCTGCTCTGAGTGTCTGCTGACGTGTAGTCAACAGTTTGCTGCTACACACTCTCTCTCTGTGACATATTAACTGAGTGATACCACACACACACACACACACACACACACACACACACACACACACACTCTCTCTCTCTCTCCCTTTCACTCTCTTTCATTCTCGGCCCCTCGTTGCCTTGGAGCTGTGTGTCAACAACAGTCCTCGCCTCATTAAACTTGGACAGCGAAGACGCTTGGTTTCAGTCTGTCACTCTGTGTGTGTGTGTGTGTGTGTGTGTGTGTGTGTGTCATGTGTAGTTTGTGTAGAGTTTTCTTTGACCAGCAGGGATGGTTTTTATTTTGCAGTAGTTTCAGCTACAGTCTCCCCTCTAAAGCGTCATTCAGCTGACACCTGCTCATTTGTGAATGGGGACATTGTTGTTGTTTATATTAATGTTGTTGTGCTGTTGGTAGCTTTATATCCTGTTTCTGAGTCACCTTGTTTTATCTCCACCCCAAAGTAACTGACCTGGTTTATTCAGGTGTAAATAATGGTAATAATAGCAATGATGATAATCATAATAATAATCATCATTATCTTTCCTTCTATGATCTCTACCTCCTATTTTACAAACACAGAACCTGGAGAGAACCCATACAGGCACATAGAGAACATGCATATTGAATTTACTAATAACGAATCATTTACTTGTAACATTACTCCAAACATTGAAATGGCTTGTACTGAAAGGTTTGTAGTTTCATGTAACTTTTTGTAGAGAAGGCAGATGTAATAACTGTGCATATAATTGTAAGGAAGACTGAATTATATAAAACAAAAAGCTGAAAGAAAATGTATTGTTATGATTTCATCAATAAGTATTGATGATACTTCTCAGTTAGTTGAGAGTATTTCACTCTATAGATCTAGGACCTGCAGCAAGACTCTAGATCAGAGTAAGAGGAGTTTCTGGGTCTGGGTCCCTGAGGGCTGAGTGGACCCGTGAAGACCTCGGTCTGCAGCATGAAGACTGTAGAAGTGACAGAAACCAGATCTAGGATCAGATTCAGCTGAAACTGATGTGGCAACATTGTTTTTCTCTTTCGTCATGATAAAGAAACGAAGAGTGTCAAGATAAAGAGAAGACACACACACACACACACACACACACACATAGACACACAGGGGGAGTGAAGTGTACTAAGGTCGGCATGGGATGAGGTACATTCCACCTGTTGCTATGGTTACCTCGGTAAACATAGTCCGTGATTGGCTGGAGCCGACCGGAGGAGGGGGTGTGGTCGCCTTGAAGGGGAAGTGTCACATAACTCTAATGACCCAGAGCTGCCTCACGCTGCCTTCAGGTCCTGTGAGAAAGATGAGAGATAAGAGACTGTGAGAACGAAACACGCCGTCTGTGAACACGTCACGCACGGAGGGTGAAGGTGGCCGCCGCCGCTCACACACACCAGACTGATACAGACCCACACACTCATCTGGCCCAGATCAGGTCGACAGCTGCTCATGTTAAAGGAATATCAACTCTTACTGCTACGAAAACGTTGTGCCTCCGAGTTGATAGAACAGATTGCTTCCTACCTGTATTTTTTGGGTTTTTGTGGGATGTAAACAGCCTGAGATCCATGAGCTCCCATTATACGCTGCCGTGGCGATGCAGGGACAGCTACCGTAGCTGCATAACAGGACGATTAAAAAGAAAATCTTCAGATTCCTTCTTTGAGACCTAAAATACTGTATTAGGAAACTAGAGCCCCAGGTTGAATTTGCCTGGAATTGTCCTTTAAAGACACAGAGCAGTTTGCTTTTGGTTATAAAAAAGTCTCATATTAATGTTGATGAATCTATGTTACACACTTGTTAATGGGTCCATTTTTAATAAATATATTGTTTTGTCTTATAGTTATTTTGATATTATTACTTAGTGGTCGGCTCGCCCAGCATTTGGTTTCCCAGACGCTGCCCGGCGAGTTGTGGGAAACCAAATCGCTAGTTGGCATCGTTTATGATCGGAACTACAACAGTATCTGATCGTCTTCGAACCGCCGACTTTCGTTCTTGATCAATCAAAACATTCTTGGTAAATGTTGCGCCGGTCCAACAATTTCACCGTGCGCGCGGAGGCTCATGGGAAATGTAGTGTGAAAATACTTTGCTTTCCGAAACTCCTCTTAGTCCCTTTAAGCTGTGTCGGCCATTAGCAGCTTCCGCGTTCAGAGCTAACGGCACAAAACACAAAGTCTTGCTGAGGCTGACGTCTGGTCATGTTGTTGTTGTTATTTTTTCCCCTCGTTTGTTTTTGTCGTCCTCCTTCTTCTTCCTCTCTTTCTCCTCCTTATTTTTGTTCTACTCTTTCTCCTCCTCCTCCTTCATCTTGTTCTTCTCCTTGTTCTCCCCCTCCTTCCTCTTTTATGTCTTCATCTTTGTCCTCTTCGTCTTTGTCATTTAACTTAAGGCCATGTGCAACTCTAGAGATTCATTTCACTCAAAACCTCAGCTGTGAATCTGATCACCTACTGTAAGTCTTCAGTGTTCGTCCTCGGACCATTAATGCCTGTGCAAAACGTCATGGCAACCCAGATACTTCTATCTAATGATGGAGTAGATCTGCAGTGAACTTAAAACAATAATATGGACATGAACTTGAGTTCAAGCCACTGAACGGTTCATAAACCACTTTCATTTCCTCTGGAAATTTGAGTCTTCAAGACGCTATGTCTCTAAGACGTTACACACACACACACACACACACACACACACACTTCTCAGGTGTTTTATTCAGTCTTTGTGACCGTTTCAGTTTCCCTTCTAGGAGAAAAAACAGAGCTGATGTCATACTTGTAGCGTTTGCTCTACTTCTTTTCTTTTCTTTTTCTTTCTGCACATGTAGTTTCTGTAGAAGAGCCGAACCACAGCGCGTCCACCAGATGAAGTGGTTTTCGAAGTCCACATCTGCAGCTTCTCTGTTTACTGCTTCTGTCAGGATGATCAGTGCTTACACCCAGATCAATAATTACAACCAGATCTCAATTCCTGTCAAAGTGGACATTGTACAAGCCTGGCTAACTTCAGCCATGTTTAGCTTCTGCACCATGACGGATGGTTGTGGAGGAATTGAAGAAGCGTGACTTGTGGTGTTGGCACTGAAGACACATTTTTAGGGGTGAGGAGGAAACTGCTTCAGGTTGTACCTCACGCTGTTTAAGACGGAGCTTGTGTTTAGATGCTCCAAACACCATCAGAGCAAAAATAGCAAAGAAAAACAAAACAAAGAATTTCACTCCATGCTCGTCAAATGCGGTCGAGCTGATGAGACGTTTCCTGGAAAATCTTTTAACGATCAGAGAGATGCTGGGAATTATTGTGGGACTGATGCCGGAGCATGTGGACTCCTCAGATGCATTACCAGATGATTCGCAGTGATCAGGTCACAGCGTGACTGTAAAAAGCAAACATGATGAATAGTCGTTGTTTTCATGTCAGATTTGATGTTTAGAAGAACAAAGGTCAGAGTGTTGATTTGCGTGTATATTAATGACTTGGAGTTTCCTCAAACTTTAATAGACAAGTCATGTTTTGTGTGTAGTGATGCAAAGACAAAATGAACATGGAGTTTTCCTTTCTGGTAAAACATGGTTGTAAATACTACAAATCCCATGAGTACTGTGGCCCTGAGAGCTCAACACACTACAACTTAAAAAACAAAACAAAAAACAAGCAATGACACATTCACCAAAACTTCATCAGCTTGATGATGTTTTTGAACACAACATACATGTGGCAACTGTGGGACTTCTTTATCATTATTGTGATCAAAGCAATACATAGCTTAGAAATAAAAAAGGTGATGAAGCTGCTTGGGCACACTTTTTATTCACTGTTTTAAACTTGAGCTATCAGCCAGGGAGATGAGTCCAGTTCCTAAAATGCATGATTGTCCAGTGTGTTCTCTGATGCTTTAATCCACCTTTGTATTGTACTTTCGTCTTGACACTAGAACACCCAGACGCTTTATTCTCCTCCTGACTCGTCCCTCTTTGCTGCTCCTGTCGCTTTCACATGTTAATTCCAGGAGAAAACCGGTCACATGCAGACTGATGTTTTCCGAGCAGACGAACTGAAAATAACTGTGGGACATGCAGAGCTGAGATCTGCAGGGACGCTGCCAAAAGCCTCATTCAGGTGCGACTCGCATCTCTGACCCAATCAGCTTGGAGGCGCAGGGTCAGTGTGATTGGACATTTGGCTAAAAGCTCAGACAGCAGGGTTTTTCCCAAGTCGGACACTCAGTGCTCCGCTCACCTGAGGGATTATCTCTGTCTGATGACCTCAGAGATGTTTCACCTGTACACAGGTGTTTATCATTTCCACAGCTCCACAACACAGAAAGAGGCTTTTATACGTGTGTGTCTGTGTGAGAGAGACAACACAACACAAGACAACACACTGAGCCTCTGTGCTGCTGCAGAAAAGGTAACATGAGAGAGGTGTGGATATAGACTTACTTAGAGAGAGACACACACACACACACACACACACACACACACACACACACACACACACACACACACACCTCCACAAACTCCTGTCTGCCTCAGTGAAAGCTCCTTTGTTGCCTCAGGTCTAAATGCAGCAGCTTTGTGCAGGATTTTCAATGTGAAACTTAAAGGAACAATGTCGTCTTAAACTCCATCTACACCCAGAGTAAACTCTGTCTGCTGTCGTTTCTCTGAGGCTGCATCAACCCCCCCCCCACGCCACTGTACCACCACACATCTCTCTTGCTGGAAATGCTGCTGATGCTGTTTTACTTTGAGAACTCCAGGGTTGTTGTGTTTTAGTTAGAAAACAAAGACCTACAGAAATTACGCACAGTCGTTGTATTGAAATGCTGTTAAAAAATGAAAACGTTTCAGGGTGAACGTATATAGCAGCCTCAGAAATGAAAAAGTGCATCGTCCCATTAAAGACATTTCTTGACTTTGTCTGATTGACAGAAAACTTTCCCTTTGCTTTATTTGCTGCGCTCGTATGATTGTAAACTAAACGTCTTTAGGTGGTTGAATGATCAGAACAAGATCCGTTCGAGAGCCACGTATATGCATATAGTGGGAGTGATCGGGGCACCGAAACTAGCAGTAGCAAATTAAGTAAACAAGCCAACCATCGCAAAAAAAAGCTGACTGTCGCAGAGTGAATTAATTGCTTTATTAACAATTACATAAAGAACAATACTGTTTAGCCAGGGTTATTGTAGTTATAAAAATGATATACACAAAGAGGCAGAGTGAATGAGCTGTGCTGCGGGTGACATCATCCAGTTCAGAGGTTAGTAGGTCAATATACAGACACCAGATGACGATAACAGGCAACTTTGGACTCAGAGGGGAATAGCACTAGCGAATCATAACAAAATATTGGTGAAATTAACAAGTTTCATGGGAGATAATGTGTTATTTAGAGGCTGCATTTCGATGCCCCGATCACCCACTATACACGTCTCTCAAGTGGATCTAAATATCGTCCAAAGGACTCCTAATGACACCAAAGTTATCTGGGTGAGTAAACGACCGTATTTTATGCCAGAAATAAGGTCCAGGTTGTAAAAAACGGCACTTCTCCTTTAATTAAAACAAGTTGTTGTCAGATGCATTTTGTCCTCCTAAAAAGAGAAACTGAATACGATCAGTTTGGTTTTCCTTTAAAGTTACCTTTAAAGGTCCAGGTCACCAAAGTTACAGTTCACAGATACTAGTGAATAGTGATGACACCTGTGTTTGTGTCCTTGCTGCTCCCTGTCATCCTGTTGTCTCGGCGCAGATGTTCATGTACTTACAAAGCTGAATTGTTGTCATCATGTCTCTGGTGTCATTGTCATCCACGTGCGTGAGCAAGCACACATGCACGAACACACACACACACACACACAGAGTTGTGTGGTTGCAGATACGGTCGACATGACGCACAGTTCAGGACAGTCACTAAATATTTGGTTAATGATCAGACGGGAAGATGAGATGACAGAGAGCGAGCGACAGATGGCTCCAACAAAGGACGAGACATGTTTCTATTTTATTCTCTCTCTCTCACTTACTCACACACACGCACGCACGCACACACAGAGATCAAAACCCTAGTTTCTTACACAGTGGTGTGTGTGGTGTGCTGAGGATTGTTCAGTGATAATCACAGTGGCGAACCTCCTGCAGTCTGGCTCGACTCCTCTCTTCACTCTGGTTCCAGATTTCCCTCGTTTCTTTTTTATCTTCTTCTCCTTCTCATTTCTTTTCCCCCTATAGTTTTTCTACAATCCTTGTTGTACTTTTATTTTTACCCTTTTTTGGGGGCAGAAAACACTTAAATGATTTCGACATCTTGTCATCTGCACATCACTGTCTTTGTGTTTCTGGCCACACGATGAAACTTGTGAAGTCAAGTATTGTATTTTAGCCTCCGGGTCTGGGAGGCCTGTCCTGCTCCTCGGCAGCTAAATATTCAACACCTGAAAGTTGGGACAAAGTTTTTTTTTTTAAGGTTTATTGAATAACTGTAATAATGATAATAAAGGTGAAACTAGCCAGGTGCTGCATTTCCTCCAGTTTCTTTCCCTCTTTTTCTTGTCTCTGTACTGTAATGAAGGTAAGCCTCAGGATAAATTTAAATGTTAAAGGTTCATTTAAAACATAATATTGATCTTGGCCGATCAGTCTCACCTTGGGGTGCTCTCTCTCTCTGTGACTTTTCATTGACTTTGTGCTTTTGTTAAATATTCTTTCTTTACAGGTTTCTGCACATTGTTTCATTCCTATTGTTAATTTTCTGATGCGACTGTCCCTTTTTTCTCTCACAACACCTTTTTTCATTTCATTTCATTAATCCCCTCCTCTCCCTCTTTGTCCTCCTCTTCCTCACCACATGGCTCGTCTGGTTCTGATGACATCATAGCCTGGGAACCAGCAGGGTGAGGTCATGCAGGGCTAAACGCTGCAGTGTGTTTGTCAGTGTGTGTCCTGTTTATGCATGCAGACGTAATGCCAGATGTGTGTGTGTGTGTGTGTCTGGTAATGACAGGGCAGCATTGGGCTTGTTACTCAGCTCTTGTGGTTCTCATGTTTTCATGTTTCTTCTGCTGTTTTTTTTTTTTTTTCAAACTTCTTTTCGAGCTCAACTTTCTTCCCACTAAAATCAGCTTAAATATTTACAGAGGGGCCCGAGAGCCTCAAACCACCGTCCCACTCACTTGAACGTGCTGCACTGTATGTGTACTGTACCCGGCACCCGAGGACTACACACAAACAAAGTTGTGTTTATATTGTGTTTCACACTCAGTCCTCAGTGTGATGTGCATTTCCTTTCTCATATTACATTTGCAAAGAGGATTTTTCACTACGGGCGGCACAGTGGCGCAGTGGTTTGAACTGTTGCCTCACAGCAGGACGGTTCCAGGTTCGATCTGGGTGGAGTTTGCATCTTCTCCCTGTGGCAGCGTGGGTTCTCCAGTTTCCTTCCACAGTCTGAAGACATGCAAGTTGATTCTAATGATTCTGGTCCATTAAGTAAAGATAAACATGGACAGTTTCAAACGGTTTTAAAAAGGTGTGGTTTAACTCAATCTGTTTGAAGATTTCAGCTGAAGCGTATACATGGGTTACAAAATAAACTGGTTGGGTGTTAACATGCGCCGATGAAACAAACGCTTCAAATGTGCCCGCAGCCGTGAGTGATTGCAAGGCAAGGCATCTTTATTTATATAGCGCATTTCATACCAAGGCAACTCAATGTGCTTTACATAAAGACAAAACATAAAAAAAACAAAAAAACTGCATAAACAACATAAAAACAAAAAACACAGAGTTAAAAACAGGAGCAAAGAAGAATAAAAAAAAAAGAAAATAGATCAAGTTTAAAGTTATTGTGTTACTATGGTTACAACAGTATTGATTACGGAAGTGCTACAGCTGTGCCGAAATACATTGTTTGTTGAGCGCTGTTATAATATTTCTCTGTATTAAACAGCAGCGTGACATATTCCTAATTTTAGCAGCAAAAGAAGAGAGAGAGAGCGTTTGGAGTCGGGAGTGCGTATGCAATATGTTGCCGGTGTTGTGCCGAAAAGAGACTACCTGTCGCAAAACGACTGCCCGGGCAGGCAGAAAGGTTTAAACTACTACCCCCTTCAAACTGGTTGGATTTTCAATCGGTTTGGTCTCCTAAACCTTTCTGAAACTGTTTGAAACTGTCCATGTAAACCCACCCTGTGATGTCACCTCCATGTTTCTGAGGAGCGGTTTTGAAGCAGCGTCGAGCTGCTCCACTGTCACCATCTTGGCAGCACCTGACTCCGCCCCCTACTCCCAGCTAGAGACTTGTGATGTATACTGGTTTTGGGGAAGTTTTATTTGTCCTTAATGAGCATCTTACCTTGAGGATCTGTTTCAGAATACTACAGTCGGCCCGTAAACTGGTCTGGGACTCGTCCTCGTGGTCGTTCACCTCTTGAACCAACACCAGATTCTTTCCAGTTTGATTTATTTTTTTCTCCTTGGTTCATTCACCTCTTTGATTCCTTGTGAATGGCTCTGAGTGACACGAGGGCAACTTTTCCTCAGTCTTTGATCTTTCTCTCTCTTCTTTGTGTGACTGTCCAACCATGGACCAGATTAAAGAGAGAGACAGAATGACACACACTCGGTATCTCGCTCGCCCCTCATTAACCAGACGGAGGACGTTAACGGTCCTCTCTTCATCTGTCATCTGGGTTCCTCGTTGGGATCGCCTCCTCTGAGCTGCTCTGAGCTCATGTGACTCTAATTAAGTGCTGTCGTTATTACAGCAATGCATCATGCGGTGATGTCATGGGTGCCACAGTTTGGGAGGTGCCGTCGTTCGGAGGCTTTGGGGGAAGACTCCTGACTGATTTGGTAACGGCTCAAATCTTTTAAGTCACTTTAAAACTTCTTGGGGACAACTCACTCATTTCTTCTTATTGACTAAATATGAATTATGTATGTTTGTTTAATCAGCGTAGAATTTGTAGTTTGTTATTTGAGGTCAAGTTGCTCAAAGTAACTCTGTTTGTCATCACTGAGACTGAGTCTATTGATCTAATATCAGATGATGACGGGTTGTTTACTCTCCCTCAGCCAAATAAGATTAATCAAGATCAAGTTTGGTTTGCATAATTATATTGACGAGCCAGTTCTACATTGTATTTGCCCTGATGTTTTGAGTAGAGGTCTCTTCATCAGAACAAATGTCACTCTTTACATGTTTCTGTGTATTTACTTTTTCTAATTTGTGATAGGTTAGCGTATGGAGGACTATGAATAAGATGATGATGATGATGAGGATGATGAGGATGATGATGGTCTCCACTTCTTATGTGTTCAGCCTCTCAGATCAGAGTAATGGGTAATGTGCAAGTTGGTGTGTGTTTTTTTTTCCTGTGTGTGTGTATTTGTGTGTGTGTGTTGGTGTGGCTTTTGTTTCTTTGCCACTATCCATTGGGTCCTCAGATGGGAGGGGGCGTTGAAGTGTGTGTGTGTGTGTGTGTGTGGTGAATTAGGGGGTGAGGGGGTGGGGTTATGATCTCACTGTTGAGGAATTTGTGTGTGTGTGTGTGTCATATACACACACACACAGTAGCTCCACATCCTGTTTACCACTACAGGTACCGCTTGTCCTGTTTTAAAGGGCATTTCCACCTAAAATCCACTTTGCTCACTGGACTTTCACTTTGAAAGCTGCTTTCACACACGCACACACACAAAGTCAACCTATGATGTCATTGTCATTTAACTGTATTCATGTATTTCAGATTTTTATTCGTACAGACGAAAAACAACTGGATGTAGTTAAAGGATCTAAATACAGTCACACTGAAACTGATGATCAAATCAAAACACATCATGTTGCCTCACTTCATTTGTCACTGTGTGTGTACATACTGTAAGACCGACGGCTCATTGAATCATTATGCTCAAGCTTTGTTTGTTTTACATTTTTTTATCACACTTAATCACTGTGTCAGATGAGAAGCTGTGATATGTGGCTCGGTCCTCTCCTGCCAGCGTCGGGCAGCGAGGGGAAGGGGTGGGCTGGTGGGTGGTGCGTTCGCTGACATCAGTGTGATGTTGCGCCTCAGGCGTCGACTGTTCTGTACCGTCCAGCAGCAAATTGTGGGTTTGGAAGCCGAATGTGTGTGTTTGTGTGACAGTGATTTAGTCGTCATGTGAAGGAACAGCTGGTGTGAGTGAGACAGATGTTGACCCTCTGAGGGCGAGAGACTTAGGGAGAGAAAGAGAGAGAGCGAGAGAGGAGCAGGGATTCACACCAGAGTGAAGTGGTTACCTGACAGTTATCTCACTTGTAAACAGGAGTGAATGTGTTTACATTGGACTGAGAAAGAAATGTTCAGGTCAAGTCATTGATCGATATTTAGGGAGCAGTGAAATACAACATTTTGTAAAACATGTGAATGTTTATTGATCACTGTAGTTTGCATTGTCTTCAAATAGATCGGCACTCTGTCTGTAGTGCACATACTTAAAAACCTTATGAGTGAAAAGTTAACTAATAAAGTTTAAGTGCACTTAAGAAAAGAACAAAAGAGTAATATCAGTATGTGCAGAGCAGACAGCAGTATTTCTTTATTTTAATCTCCAGGTCCAGTTTTTAAGCTGCAGGAAACAAAGTTTCTCAGTATGCCACTGTTAGACCAAACTTCACTAACTAGCATTAAAACCGTCTCTGGTGCTTTTTTTGTGTAATCGACCCATGACAATTATATATATTAAAAAAAGCCATTTAAAAATGCGATTAAGTGACTGGATTAATTGGTCCATCATTAGTCAGGTATGAGAAGGAGCATGACCACCTCTTGATTTCTTGAGGGGTTTTTTTTCTCAGAAGAACAACATCAACATCAACAAAAACGTACAGTGATTACTTTGGCAGATATTGTGATTTCAGTTGAAATGGAGGTTTTTGCATTTTATCTCCACTTTTTCATCAAGCACTTTGTGACAAACTTTCTCCTGTTGATTCAAATCCAGTAATGGGCGTGACTGACAACTTTCTGGTTGTGTCTTGTGAATGGTCACAGCTGTAACCATGGGGATTTCTTTGCATGTGTCCACTCCTGTTTTTCATCAACACAACCCACCTGTTGAGACTCGCTGCTTTTCCAGGTTTAAACATTGTGGCTGCTTCAATTTTCTCAGTCTTGTCTGAAACAATCAGATCAATCAGTTGTCGGAGCGCGGTGACCAGGTAACCGCTGACGACCCGTGTTTGTGGTCAGTAGGTTGTTGGTTTCGGCTGTGCGACCAGAGAGCAGGTGTTTCTGTCCTCGTCTGGCAGCTCATTATGTAACTTCCTGTAGCAGAGAAGGTGCGCCACGCTGATAAGAGGCATTTTGTTTCAACATAATTCACCTTTGCACACACACACACGCACACACACACACACACACACACACACACACACACACTTAATACATACCCACACTTACTTTATCTTGCTCCCTCACTTTCCGTTTCTCCTTCTACACATTCACTCGCTCTTTGTCTTCCAACACAGACTTTAAACCCTTTCCAGCCCCCACGCCTCCATTAGAGCTCTTGTTGTCTGGATGTTGTTGTGCGTCTCCATGGCGACGGGTCAACAAATCAGCAGGTATCGGCAGGAGCAGCGGCCGCCTCAGAGGCTCAAACTGCTGTTTATCTGCCTCAGATCCGGCCTGAATCAAACAGGGAGCTTTTGTAAATGGATTTGTGTAGAGGTAAATCAGGCGGCTGCAGGTGACTGGTTCACGCTGCGGACAGGGCAGCGCAGGCAAATCTTTTAACGTGTCGGTACCCTGACCGCTGCGGCAATAGTCGTACAATAGGTCTGTGGATAAAGATACTGGTTCAGGTTTTTAATTGTGGCTTAATGACGCACAGTAGCATACAGTAGATATCCTTCAGATTTTAAAAGCTGTCGTTGTGTTTTAATTACTTCAAAGCTGAGAACCAGGTGAGCCCAGTAATGTCACCTGATACTGACTCCGATCCAGCATGTAGCCTACATTTATCTACGAGACACAAACACCAAGCTACAGGGCTGAAGAATGAGGGGCAGCAAAAACTGTACTTCCTTTAATGACCACTAGAGTTTGTCTCCAAAAGTGAGCCAGTCCCCACAGACTCGCATGTTAAAACACAAATAGCACAAATAAACATGTTTACAGCCTGGTGCATAAAACAGTGTTGGTCTCTATGGTTAATTTCCTTCTTTGTGACAACTGTACTGGGATCAGTTTTTGTAAAATTCACACGTTTATCTTCTATGTCTTATGTTTTTGGGGGTGTGGCTGCTTTGATAGACAGGTGGGTGAGTCTCTGAACTTAAGTCTGGCTCCACACACCCCTCCTTGCTCCTGGCTTCGATCAGCTTTGAAGTGGGGTTAGGATAGATTCAGATGCCGCCAAGATGGTGACAGTGAGACATGTGACACAGCTGCCCGCCCGGTGCAGAATGAAGCTAAAAGAGAAGAGCGGAAAAAACAAGATTAGTGGAAAATCATTTCAATACCTTTCACTGATGTAGCAAATGAGCACTGTAAAAAATAATCAGTAGGCTATCTTACTGTAATTTGTCTATTTTGGAGTCATTGAAATTAGCCAGGACGACCGTGTTGTATCTCTGGTAACTGTTTTAATGTTACTACACAGTCCTGACTCAGTCTCTGAAAACCGCCGCCCCGAGGAGAAGTTTGACTGAACATGTTGATTTGTGCTGAGTCGGCTCAAGTGGAGCCAGGACTCACCTTTTGGCACAAAACTACAAGGCAAGACCAGTCAGTGTCTGAAGATGTGTGTGTGTGTGTGTGTGTGTGTGTGTGTGTGTGTGTGTGCGTGTGTGTGTGTGTGTTGGCATGTTACTTACCTGAAGTATTTGTGTTCTCTGGAGGAAACCCAGAACATGACATCAGCCGTTCACTCAGCATCTGAAACCTGCTGCCGGGGTTTCGTCTCTGTGAACGGATGAAAACTGGTTTAGGTTGCCAGGTCTGAGTCAATCACATGAGGAGGATGAGGAGGATGAAGGGAGTCTGGAGGAAGGAGAGATCAGGAAACAATGCAGCAGATTATTAGCGCTGTAACACCCCCCCCCCCCACCATCACCACCACACACACACACTTTAAGCAGTAGGCCTACTGTGTTGTGACTCAGTGTTTTTAAATTCCACCCCTCCACCCTCTCTGTGTTGGTCCTTTCTCTGAACAATAGGCTACCATGGCGATACCCTCATTCCTCACAAAACTGTGTCAGCGAGGACACACACACACACAGTTTGAGGTTAAGGTTTACCATTTACGAATGTGAAACAGCAACACTTGATCTGAACTGGAACTAGTTACTCATTTCAAAAATAAAACCTTGTTTTTAATCATAAAAATAGAAATGTTCAGTAAATGAAATGTAAGGCAGCACAAATCAGATCAGTTGACTGTAGGTTTTTTAAGTCTTTGTTCTGACACTGTTGTGTGATGGGCAAAATAAAACTAGAAAAGAAAACCTGATCAGTTAAAACAAAACTGCAGAACCAAAGCAGACACTTGTTTCCGACTTCCATGTCAGGTCAGAAAAATCAGCAGGAAAACACATTCATGAGAAGTTACAGTATATATATTTTATTCCTTCTCTCTCTTTTTTGCTATCCTAAAGAGATTTTTTCTTTTTCATATATATATATTTTAACGTCTGATCATTTTAGTATCTGAGGAACCACAGTCCCAACATTTACTTTCTTCTAAACCTGTAAAAATGAAATCCCTCATTTCTTCAACTGGTCACAACCCACAGATTTATGCAACTGGTCACAGTGGGACATAAATAGAAATCACTTTGGTTTAATGGGTCGCAAATAGAAAAGGTTGGAAACCACTTCACCAGAGAGAGAGAGAGAGGGGAAATCTGTGTGTGTGTGTGTGTGTGTGAGAGAGAGAGTGTGTGAACCATTAAATAAAACAACAGCTGTTTAAAGTTACAGAAACATCAATTTAGAGATGAAAAGTAAAATCTGAATCCGTCTTAACTAAATAATTATGTCTCAACTCAAACAGTCTAGTTGTGTCTCATTTAGAGAGAGACTGATCAGTGCTGAGCTGAGTGAGCTCAGCGGTGGGTGATGCCCTGTGTGTGTGTGTGTGTGTGTGTGTGTGTGTGTGAGAGCGTGCGTGTGCGCGTGCGCGTGCATGTGAAGGGCAAAGGCCATTGTGTAGCGCTGCTCACTGACAGGATGTTTGCCGGAGAGGCGGCTGGTGGTGACACACATTCACTCACACAGGTGTGGCAGGATGACCTCGGAGTGACAAAGAAAGGAGGGAAGAAATGTGGTTCGGGTGGGAAGAGCGGGAGAAAGAGGGAAAAGAAGGGAGGGGAAGCCACATAGATCAGAGTGAGTGAGAGATTAAACAAACAGGTGGAGAGCGAAAAGGTTGAAATACATGGAGACAAAAGAGAAACGGAGAGAGGAGCAGAGATAAATGAGTGAGTCGAGTCTGGCAGCAGAGAGAGAGTGATTAGGAATGTTGAAACAGGATGTCGCAACCTCTCTGTGGATATTCGCACAGCCTTAACACACACACACAGAGTCGTCATTACGGCGTTGTGTCACCCATGGGTGAGGCAGCTAAAGCTCCACCTAAACCTGCGCTGCTGCAACATGTTGGGAGCAGAGCGGCTCTGCTGGTGTTGCAGCAGAGCTGGAGCTTCACCAGGTGGATTCACGGGCTCAGGTCCGCCGAGCCAAACATGGCAACAACACACTGCAGGGAGTCGGCAGCAGCAGCTCCACTCACATAAAGACACGCAAACATGTTTGGTAACCTAAACGTGTGAAGGCTCGTATGAGGTTTAGGCTGTAATCACAGCAGAGACATTACGTCATGCAGCAAAGGTCATGCATTTATGTCTCTGAAAGAGGACGTGTGGGGCATTGACATTTATAAAAAAAAACATGTGGAGCATTGACATTATACAGACAATAAGCTGAACTAGTTTTACTCTAGGCTCTCTATGTGCATATTAGCAGGAAGAAGCATGTGAATCATACAGTAGTTGCTGTTGTGTCATAGCTCTGTCCTACAGATGATGACTTGTCATCTTCACCTTCAGGAAAATTTGTCCTCTTCATGGTTACGTTTGAAAAATTTACCAACAAATGCATGGTTATTTGTCCACTACCCTATTTGTACAACTTACGTACCTGTGCAGATTTCTACTTCAGGCTGCACATTCTTCAAGAAGTAACTATACTTAGTTAAACACAAACATGGCCCAGGTACAGACTCTCCAAACACAGCGCTATTTGAGCTTGAACACTGCGCTATTGTTCTGGGAATGCCGCTCCAACAAAGGTTTAGCCTGGGACAGCCCCAGAAGTGTTTTGCCTCTGTTGACTCCAACAATATGTTCAACAACAGTTTTCCATCAGTTTTTCCTCCAGTCCATGGAGTTGGTTTAACACCACTGAAAACGGCAGCCGCCCCCCCCGGCCGTGTCAGAGAGCTTCCAACTATTTGTTTAATGAGTGATGATGTGTTAACAAGACGAGACGCATCAGGACCCGTCTGATTCAGCCGGTGATTGATCAGTGACGTCATCACTTCACCTCACAGGCATGAAGTCGTAGGTGTATCAGAGAACTGATAGGTGAGTCATAGATGTAGCAACACCTGCACAGAGAGAAACGTTGGACTGAAACGTCCCCGACACCTACACACATCAGTCGGCCTCCTGAGCCAATCACAAGGACACACTGACTGTGGCTTAGATATAACCAAAGATGGTTTATGAACCAAGACCCCCCATGACGAGTCAGCTTCCTGTATACATGTCACATGGGTTTCTGCACGGCCACGCCTTCTTAGGAGACTAGCGGCAGCCTTGAGTGTATTGACTCCAATGGGACAATTTAACGTGAGCACCGATTATGGTTGATTCTTTGTCATAGACTGTAAAAAGAATGGACGTAGCGTCCGTGACGTCACCCATTGGTTTGGGGGAGTCTGTTTTGTGCCGCTACTACGGGGGTTCGAACCGCGCCATGTTGGATTTGACTTGCCATATTTGGAGCGGTGCGGCCGTTGGCCGGCTGAGAGCCCGCCCACTGGCCTCGTAGCAGTGGTCTCCGGACCTGTCACTCAACGGTTCTGCGCCCTGATTGGCCAGAACTTTAAACCTAATAACAGTAAAACGGTAGAGTTTTTAAAAAATTCACCCCCCTCAGAGTGTGTGCGGGGGTAGAAACTATCGGTTGAGACCAAAAAAATAAAATGTACCAGGCTGTAAATATGTTTTTTTAAGCTGTAAAATCGGCTATTTTAACATGGGGCTCAATTGGAGTTGCTCCCTTCTGGAGCCAGCCCCCAGCGACAGCCGGGGGGATTGCAGCTTTTTGAACGCGGAAGTGAGCTTCACTTCTCAGACCGACAACTGCCCCCTTGTTCTTTGTCCCGACAGTCACTGAAGTAAATTTTTAACAAATTTCTCAAAAGCCACATCTCTTATGAACATTTTGACACAAAAATGGCGATTTTCAGACAGACACATCAGGAGAAAATCCACTTTGTTCAAGACCTGTCTTTGTCTCAACAACACACTCTCGCGAGATTTGGCACAGATCTCCTAGGCAACGTCAAACAAACGGCTGCGAACTCCCGTGAAAATTATTTAAATAATTTTCGTCATGCTAAATATGACTCTTAGTAGTGTAAATATTTAATGTTATCATAAGAAAATATAAATATCTCACTTTCATCTACCTACAAATTTTATAAATCCACACGTTCACAGATCGAGGTGGGGGGACGGTTGGCCATGCCCATTTAGAGAGACAAAAGTGTATACATTTCTATCATGGGAAAAGCCTCTCATGGGGTATCTTGGTAAATAGAGTATCTTTGATATAACTGAATGAATTCAGATAGGCGAAGTCTAAATTCATCTGTTGCACAAAGCAGTTTAGGCTTTGACTGTCTTCAACTGGGCTGGGGAACAATGAATTCTGGGTAAATTATAACTTTTTAAAAAATAAAAAGGCCAACATAGAAACCACACCAGACTCGACTCTGTCACAATACTTTATAACAATGTCAGCAAACCACAAATTCTGAGTCACGTTTAACTTTTTTTGATTTTGTCATTGTTGTCTGGTGCTACTGGTCAGCGCTGGTGTCATTTATTGTAACACTAGTCTTAGACCTTGCCTTATGTTCTTATTAAATGAGTCAGTTTTTATTTTTGGGCTTATTGCCATTAGACCGATCAATGAGCAAAACTAAGACTGGAGCAACAGATGCAGAGCCGTGGCTCCTGCTCTAAGTCTGTACTGAACACAGATGAAACTCCTGAGACACAGCTGGAGGTTTGTGAAGGTCGGACACTGTCAGGAAAGCCAAAATATCCCACCGACATTTTATCTTGTTGTGACAGAGCTGACTAAGGCCTCCGTTAGTTGTGCCTCACTCACCATTTGTGAAGCAGATCTACTTTCATTTGGGAACCAACACGACCTGTTTGCACCTCACGCAGTGGCCTACATACTGTATTTATACAGTATAACCAAACTCATGGCTACTGGCAAAGTTTTTCTGCTTTGTTTGATGATGACTAACTGACTGTAAATGAGCCTGTGTGTCAGCTGTGGCTCAGTTGTACAGTACATTGCTAATCAGACAGACAGGGGTTCAATCCCCAGTTCCTTTAGCAGCACACATCACGGTTCGCCTTGGAACAGCTGGAAAATTATTGATTGATCAGTCTTCCAGTGTGTGTGGTTTGAAAGTTGCTATTTGTGGACTAAAGCAGCGGATGAACGTGCGTGTGGATGGGTTAACGTGACTAGCAGTGTAAAGCGCTTTGGGTTGTTGTTAAGACTAGACGCAGTGCATTTATTTTCAGCGTTTCAGTTAATTACAAAGTCTTCTGTGGTGTTACTTTAATCATTAATCTGAAGCTTTGGTTTGCAGTGCATGTGGCTGTTTTTTTTTTTTTTATGAATTTTTTCAAAATATCTGACTTATCTGTGTCCCTGACATATTTCAGCCCACGCTCCGAAACACTTTGTCCCCTTTAATGAGTAGGTTGTTATTATGGGAGAGAAAAATGGAGGCAGAGAGATTAAAAATGACTGGAATGTTTTGTCTGCTCTGAACTCTGTGTGCCGGAGCTGAAGATTAGCTAATATCATGTCCTGTGTGTGTGTGTGTGTGTGTGTTGTAGCCTGTATGAGGTACCAGCTGGTACAGTGAAGTCTGATTAATGAGCAGCATTACCCAGCAGCTCTCCGTTCTGCTCTGCTGAAAACAAACAACAGGTTAAATGTTAATATCCACCAGAGCTTTGAAGCAGGACGTTTGTCACTAGTCAGATGCCGTTTCATTAACGCTCCTCTGTGTTGCACTTTTTTTTTCTTTTTTTTTTAATCCCAGTCTGAGACAAACCGGGGTTCTGTTTGTAGCATAAACATGTATGTCAGAAATAACAATAAACCAGGTGTGTAGCTGATCTGAAGTCTGTCCTGTTTTTATCTCCCTCAGACTCTAAGGCCATCGTGGATGGGAACCTGAAGCTGATCCTGGGTCTGGTCTGGACTCTGATCCTGCACTACTCCATCTCCATGCCAGTGTGGGAGGGCGAGGATGAGGAGGTAACGCCCAACTGTTGATCTCATGGCCTCCGTCTCGGTTTGTTCCTCGGCAACAGTGTTTTGGTTTGTTTGCAGAGGGAAACAAAGGAAGAACGATTAAATGTAGAAATATTGAACAGCAGAATGTGAAGCTCGTGCATCTGTTGTTGGCTGATTGATTTGATGTCGGTGCGTTTGTGTTTCAGTCAGAGTCGAAGACCCCTAAACAACGCCTGCTGGGCTGGATCCAACACAAAGTCCCTGATCTGCCCATCACCAACTTCAGCCAGGACTGGAGGACGGGCAAGGCCCTGGGAGCGCTGGTGGACAGCTGTGCACCGGGTACGTTCCCCCGCAGCGCGCTGCACCGTCGTGTGTCCGTGTGCTCCCATTGATGACTGTGTTGTTTTTTTCCCCCTGTCCTTCGCAGGTCTCTGTCCAGACTGGGAGACATGGGATTCAGTGAAACCAGTGAACAATGCCACTGAAGCCATGCAGCTGGCTGACGACTGGCTGGGCATCCCGCAGGTTCGATTCCCTCTGTTATACATAAGAGTAGATGGACTGACTGATTTTCATTTGGGTTTCTTTCTCTGTATGTTGTTTCCTTCCAGCTACTTCACAATAAAAGCCCTCCAGCTACCAAGACATGAATGTAAGGGAATGAGGAGGGTCTGAGAGGCTTTTACTGTGAACCAGCTGCAGGGATGATGCCACATCTGTCTGCACTGCTCACAGTGGTGACATCTGATACATGCAGGGAGATGTAGGACATCAAATGTCTATCAGTGTCCTTTTCTCACACATCACATGTCCTGTATTTTTATGCAGCCTGATGAAGATGGCGTTGGGTTCACTGTGGTTTTTCTCCAGAGGTCAAAGGTCACAAGCAGCATCTCAGACAGGGGCTGTTTGGCCAACTTGATTGTCCAAAGCAGAGGATTTTTTATTTTTAAATGTTCTTTATTGAGTGAAATAAATGACTTAATGACCCAGAAAGAAATGATCAAAGTATTTAGTGTAAAGCACTTTTAAAATTGCAAAAAAAATGTTAATAATACTAATAATTTTCTCCATTAGAGGTCATCTTTCACCTTCCTCAAAAGTAATATTCTGCTTTTTGTTCAGTATGTAGAACAATCTCGGCGGTAATCATGAAGAAAGTTTCTTTTGTTCTGGTTTCATGAAGTCGAAGTTGGATGTTTTCGTATCATTGCTGCATTACATTATGCTCTTCTTCCTGTCAGTCAGCTGACACCCTCAGGAAGTCTCCTCCAGAAACAACACAGCTTACGAACTCCACTGTTACACCCATGACATTAATTCAGGACATCTTTGAAAGCTGGGAAAATAGTGACTGTAATCCAGATCAGTGTTTGACTTGAAGAAGGAAGAATTTAGACCATGACGTGAGGGGAGGGAAAGAGTGGCGACCGTAAAAGACAACAGTGTGACCGAGTTCAGTGTCCTGCACTGAACTACGGGTTTGTCAGATTTCCTTCACAGCCTCATTTCCTTCGCAAATCATCACTCGTCTTCCTCCACCACACACCTCCCCTGCAGCCAGCTCGTTCACCTTGGTCTGTTTTTAGATTCACTGATGAGGTTAGATTTGGTTTTTAGTTGTTTTTTTTTTTAAATGAGTGGTCTCTGCTACAACTCCTTTATGCACGCTGCATTTCTTTATGTGGACTGCAAATAAAGATGGATGTAGCCTCTGTGACGTCAGCTACAGGTTTCTGGAGAGCTGCTCTGCTCCACATGACTTTACCCTCTAAACCCAGATGGGCACAGCGGTGAGACCTTTATGGGCTGAGATGCTCATTCGCCTGTCACTCAGAGTTGCCACATCCCTTAATAATGCCAAATTTGAAGCCTTATCACCCTTTTCAGCATTTTTTTAAAGGTGCTATCAGTTTTCACTGTTGTCTTATAGCTACAATAATGTTATTTTTTTTTAACTTACCAGTCTAGATAAAATGTACCAATTTTTGCACCCCTTTACTTGCAGCATCAAAGTTCTGCTTATACAGTATTTTACTCCCTTTACTTTGGTACCACACTAATCAGCTAGTCCTGTAGCTCATCGACTCAAAGGACATATACCGACTTTGTGTCTTGTAAACACAACAATGGCTCTTGGCAAGTAATATCCGCCATGCTCACCTTCACCCTCACCACCATTCACTCCTGACAAGAAATCAAGTTCAGCCTCAGAGAAAAACTAAAAGAAATTGCTATTTAGACAAAAGTATGTGGACATCTTCTCTCCACTTACTTACTTGTATGTATTTCTTATTTTAGTCTGTGCCTGTGTTTCAGCCTCTTAGTTCCAGCGATGGGAAATGTTGATGCGACAGAAAACAATGATGTGTTAGACAATAGTGTTCCTGCCAACTTAGTGTCAGCACTTTGTTAAAGGATGTTTCCTGTTTCGACATGACAATGCCCCTGTACACAAAGCCAGATCCATACACAACTCAACTGGACCGCACAAAACCCTGACCTCAACCCCCGTCCAACACCCCAGGGATGAACTGGAACGTGGACTCTGAGCCAGACCTTATCGCCCTCCATCAGTGTTGGACCTCGCTGTTGCTCTAATGGCTGAATGGGAACAAAATCTCTGCAGCCTGGATCCAGAAAGTTGAGGCTGTTCACAGCAGTAGAGTCACATCCATGTGTGCATCATATTTCCAGCTGTCA
Organism: Trachurus japonicus; assembly: GCF_045865225.1. NCBI lineage: Eukaryota > Metazoa > Chordata > Actinopteri > Carangiformes > Carangidae > Trachurus > Trachurus japonicus. The sequence continues at coordinate 23,923,589 of NC_140911.1, read as the reverse complement.
CATATGAGTGAAAAGTGCACGAGTCCACATACGATTGACCATCTGGCGCAAGCAGCTTTACTGAGCGTCTCATTTAGGTATTTTCTTGCTGCTACATATATGAATAAAGTTTTTTTTTGTTTTTTTTAATCTGTTGTGAGTGCACAAGGAGCTGCATAAAGGGTGAAATTGAAAACATCTGGAAGTGTTTGAAAAGTTTACCACCTCGTAGCACACTCCTTGTTTCTGTCTGAGACTACTCGTTCAACACACCTCAAACTCAGATTGAACTATCGGCAGTTGAGTTGCACTGTGGGTAGAGATGCCAAGTTTTGACAAAGAAGGAGAATGATGTCTGTGGTTCTGCCTGTGACGGAGTTATTGGAGTGTATGGCAAAGTTTTCATAAAGCAGTTTGAGGAAAAAGGACGATTTCTCTTTGTAACTGATGCATTTATCATGTCGACGTTGCAGGCAGGTGGAAGATAGTTTATATGATGTTTATATGTAACCCTCCATCATCCCGCCACAATATTTCAGGGGTTTTTGCAATCATGCTAATTGTAATGTGTAAATCAAATTATTGATTTCACCCAGAGCTATTAAAAGATGATTTGGGTATATTCAGGTGGAGAACAGTTTTATTTAAAACACACGTTAATTTTGTGCATGTGTGTGCATTTGTGTATGTGTGTAGGTGATCGCCCCGGAGGAGATCATCGACCCCAGTGTGGATGAACAGTCAGTGATGACTTACCTGTCTCAGTTCCCCAAAGCCAAACTGAAGCCTGGAGCTCCACTCAAACCCAAACTCAACCCCAAGAAGGCCCGCGCATATGGACCAGGTACACACACACACACACTAAGAAAAACTCTTCAGTCATCTCAAATGAAATCAGATTAACTTTATAAAAAGATTCAGTTGCTGTAACAGTAAATAACGACACACACACACACAGACACAGCACAACAAGCAAAAATGATAAACAAACACTGATTATTCTGTAAAAGGTGTCTGGAAAACACAGGAGCTTCTGTTTCTGACCTGTTGTTCCCAATTTGTGTTGGTGGTGGATGGTCACACTGGAAACACTGGTCTGTCTGACAATGTGAGGAAGTCGGCAGCTGTTAGTTTGAACAATGGTCCACACACACACACACACACACACACACACACACACACACACACACACACACACACACACACACACACACACACACACACTGGTAAGGTCATTACTCGTTCTCCAACGTGGACTACAACCCTGAGGAGGAAATACCTGGAAATGGTTACATGTACAGAGGCAACAGGACACCACACACACACTAAGCACTATGAGAAAACAGAATTATGAGTTGGATATCTCATCTCATCAAAGTAAAGACAACAGACTCTGTTTTCATCTGTTTACACGGTGAATCTCAAGTTTTCTCTCTCACTACTAATTTGTTTGCACCCAGGTTTTTAATCTGGATTAAATGTGCAGCTGGTTCAAACTGATTATTTATAATTTGAATTAACCGTCTGTTTTTTTTATTGTGCAGGTATTGAACCAACAGGCAACAGAGTGCTGCGTCCTGCTGTGTTCACGGTCGACACGTTCAGTGCAGGTCAGGGTCAGGTCACCATCTACCTGGATCATCCAGACGGCACCAGAGAGGAGGTACAAACCACCCTTCCTCCTTCGCAGACAGACCTGCATTGATTTTATACATGTTTTAATCATATCTGAATACTCAACTCATAAAAAAGAAACTCTGAAACATGTGTCCATCTCTGTGTCTTGTTGATCAGCTTAAGGCGGAGCTTAACGAGGGCAAGAAAACGTACAGCGTCACCTACATTCCTCAAGTCGTGGGACCTCACAAGGTGAATTTCTGTTCCTCTCTTCTCATGTAAAATATAAAATAATCACATGCATTTATTATATATATATATATATATATATATATATATACAGTAGCAGAGGAGAATTGATGATTTCATCTGTAACTTTAAGACCAAAGCTCAGTACTAAGAAGTAGGTTTTAACGTTACCAAGGTAACTTTAGCTTTAACTTTGGGTTTTCAGTCCTAAGACCGTGGTTCACTTATCACTGGGAAAACTCACCATGGTAACTGACTCCTCACCTGGTCCAGAACAGGTTAACTTCAGAGGATCAGATCAAAACCTGTTGACAACCAAACTACCGACCAATCGGATCCCTAGAAAAACAGAGGCATCATTCCTTCAGGCTGACAGGGACAAAATAAAAACTTTACAACGAGGCCTCGGGACAACAAATGTTATGCTCAGTTAACCCAGATAACTACATTCTTTTCTAGGTATGTTGAACTTGCTCTGTAGTACAGTTTAAATCCTTTGGGAATTATATGGTATAAACATGTCCTTGTGGACACTGTTGTTTTATTGTTTTATTTTGAAAGGGACAATAACATGGTTTAGAGCGTCTAATCTGTTGTTTCTGTGTCCAAGGTGACGGTGTTGTTTGCAGGCCAGGAGATCCCCAAAAGTCCATTTGAGGTGGATGTGGACAAAGCGCTGGGCGACGCCTCCAAAGTTACAGTCAAGGGCCTGGGAATTGAACCTGTGGGCAACATCGCGAACAAACCCACCTACTTTGACATCTACACTGCAGGTCAGAGACGTCAGAGGCGCAGAGTTTGTTTATTACAGACGTGATGTCACAACCACAGACTGACAAACCGTCTGTGACGGCGATACTGCAACACACACAGACGGCCTCACAACACACACACCTGTTAGTTAGTGTGTACACATGCACGGCAGAGGGGTCTTCACTGTCGTCTTGTCGACGTCTCCTCTGCAGGAGCCGGTACAGGTGACGTGACGGCCATGATCAGAGACCCTCAGGGCCGCCAGAACAGCGTGGAGGTGATGATGGAGGATAAAGGCGACAGCACGTACCGCTGCACCTACCGGCCCACCCAGGCCGGACCGCATGCGATTACCGTGACCTTTGGAGGGGTGGGGGTCCCCAAGAGCCCCTTCAGCGTAGACGTCGGGCCTGGTGAGTGGTCTCAGCTTCACTACATCACTAACTTGTTCTAATGGACTCATGAGTTTGATGACCACCACCACACATGAACTCATCATCGTTGTTGTGTTTCCGCTCAGCCTGCATGCCGGGGGCGTGCAGAGCAACGGGCCGGGGGCTTCAGCCGTCGGGTCTGAGGGTGAAACAGGTGGGAGACTTCAAGGTGGACACCAGGACAGCAGGCAGCGGAGACCTGAAGGTGCTCATCAAAGGACCCAGTAAGTGCACGTTCACACTGTAGCTGTTACACAATCATTAAGGCCCAATCCAATCCGTCATCCGTACGCCTTCACCTACCGCTGTCAACAGAGTGGTGAGGGGCAGGGGTAGAAATACCCCCCCATGAAATTGAACTCCACTACTAAACTCAACACAAAGGGGCACACAATTTAATGTAACTTAAAATGGTTGTTGTAATTTGAAAATCCTTAATGGTGGGTAAAATAGAAATATTTATGTATCTCTATTGGCGCATTTCCACTAGCACGGTTCGGCTCGGTACGGCACGGCTCGGCGCGCTATTGCGTGTTTCCACTAGCACGCAGTACCTGCAACCGGGTACAGTTTTGGTATCACCTCAGCCCTGGTTCCAAGCGAGCCGAAGCGTTACTAAAACGTGACGTCAGCCGACTGCCTTCCACTGATAGAGAGCCTAAGCGGAAGCAGGAAGTAACGGCGCCATGGGACCTCAACTCTGAAAAACTCGCCATTCAAATGAATGAGACTGAAAATGTTATTTTGTGATCCGATTGAATTGCGCCATGAGAAAAAAATATGTCCTCTACCTGTTTAAAACATCACGTTTCATGCCGAGAAATCAGCCGTTTATCATAAAACGGCAACAGAAGAATGTATTTTGTGTGAAGACCGCTCTACGGACTACAAATCTGTGTCCCACAAAAAATACGTCACCAACTGACACGGGAAAGGGCGGCAATTGGTGTGTGACGTCACCTACGCGACTTGTAGTCTTTCTGCTTACAGATTCTTCTGAATTTTATTCGACAATAGCTTTACAACAAACGGCTGATTTCTCGGGATGAAACGTGATGTTTTAAACAGGTAGAGGACATATTTTTTTCTCATGGCACAATTCAAACGGATCACGAAATAAAATTTTCCGTCCCGTTCATTTGAATGGCGAGTTTTTCAGAGTTGAGGTCCCATGGTGACCGTTACTTCCTGCTTCCGCTTAGGCTCTCTATTGGCCGATGAGTGTCGTCACTGGAAGCGACATAACCACTCGACGACCGACAACAGAAATGTTCCTGCTGAAGCTGTTATTACCAGAGAATTTCTAATATTTAGACTGGCTCTGTTATTACGTGACTTTATTAAGTTTTAATATTTTTTCATGCGAGAAAGTAACTGTTTAGATCCCCATGTGCGGTTAGTTTATCCAAACGACGGCTGTTTAGAAGTTTGCCCCAATGTTTTTCGGAGAAGTGAAGCTCCAGGTCCGAGCAGCGACCGCGACATCACAGAGGCAGCAGCCCGGCTCCTGACGTGCTCCGCCGGCCAGCCTACCACCGTCACCCCGAGGAGAACAGACCGCTAATTAACTTCCCCGATGGCTTTTTAGAGGTTTACCACCGGCTGGTTAAACTCTTAAATGTTGGTCTCATTGATGAAATCTAACAATTGTGGCTGTAGCAGCAGTTTGTTTGTGGTTAGAAAGAAGAGCAGCACTGCCTTGGGTTCTGTACGCACAGAAAACACCACATTTACATCAATAAATAAATGTTTTACAATGAACCAGGCCGATCTCGGAGCTGGCAAGACTCTCCGGTAAGGCATATTGAAAATTAAATGCCGTTATGGGGACGAGAGCAGTCAAAACGGCGGTTTAAAGCTAGCTACAGCGAGGGTAGGTTCACTTCCTGTTTACAAAGTAAAAGCACCAGTTCTATCGTAATGGCTTTCCTTATGATAAAAGGCAACAGGTGTTTTATTTTGTGAAAATAACCGGAAGTGCGTTGCTCACTACGGCTAGCTTTAGTAACGCCGACTTCGTTGAAACAAAATTGTAAACAGCTGGTATTTTGTCAGTTTTTCAACACGTTGGGGATCTAAACGACTACTTTCTCGCCTGAAAATGTTTCAAATGTTGCTAAAGTTATATATTTACAGAGTTTAGAGCGTTGCTCGGCGCCGTGTAAATGACGTCACGGCGGCACTAGTGATACTCAGTTGTAATGGAAACACAACCAAACCGAGCCGAGCCGTGCCGTGCCGAGCCGTATCGAGCCGAGCCGTGCTAGTGGAAATGCGCCAATAGTTTGCTAGTGCAGCCTTCTACCCAGGGGTGGAGCAGTGATTTTAAATGTGGGGGTGTTCCAAAGAACGGAAATTGAATTTCAATTTGAATCACAAAATGCAATTTTTAATCACTATCACGTAGTTATCACGGTGGATTTACCTATGCTACGACGTTCCTGAAAAAAACTCTGCACTTCATGGCTGGATTGAAAACTCTCTCAAAAAGATATAATTGACCTGAGCCCACCTTAGATCGCCAAAAGAGTAAGCTTCCAATCAGGGTCCAAAACTAACTTTTTCAGGCTGGTAAGTGAATTTTTTTTACCAGCCAGGCAGATAATTTACCAGCCAAGCAAGTAAAAATTGCATTTAAGTGCTGTATATTGCTATCAGTAGGCCTATTATTTAACGTGTCATTTGGGTCTTATATGCGATTCTCAATCAATGTTTTAGTAGTATGCACTAATACTAGCAATTAGGGGTGTGCAAAGCATCCGGAATTTGTATTTGTTGAGGGGGGGGCATAACATTATGGCCATCTGCCAAATTTTGTGTTGTTCCCCTTTTTGCTGTCAAATACGCAACAAACCAGTATGAACTTCTTCAGCAAGTTAAGCAACAATAGCTCATCTGTTGGATCAGTCCACACAGGCCGATACTCTCCTGTGTAGGTTATGTGACTTATGAAACTTGAAACAGGTGGAGCAAGTCTGTCTGTGATGGTTTCAGTGTTAAACCTACTGTAAATTGATAACCAGCAGCTTTCCCCTTCATGTTGCAGCAGTGCATCCTGTCCACGTCACCTTGTTGCTGGTGGGATGCCATGGTGATTTTATCTGCTTAGTCATCACTGATTGAGAATCAGTTGTGTGTGGGTGGGTGGCGGTTGTGTTTCACACAAATGTGTTGGAGCGATATCACTGAAATAGTTGATAAACTACAGAGATATCAGAATGTCAAAGTTCTTCTGATATTGTTTTTTTTGTCAAGAAAAATCAAAACATCCCACTTGAGTCCTCTCAAAACTGTAGGAGGAGTAGCGAATCGAAATTTGGTACGGAAGATGAATAGGAAGAAGGAGAAACACGCAGTATAACAATAGCGCCTCGGCACTGGGTTGAAGAACCTGAGAGGCAGATTAAAGATGTTTGAAATGAGAGATTTCATTGAGTCATTGGAGCCACTGAAGCGAGTCAAGCTTGGAGGTGACGTCAGGACCGCACAGAGCTCAGGCTCCGGGCTTTTAGCCAGAACCACAACCAGAACTTCTTTACACTGAGATTTACACTGAGTAGATTTTAAGATCTAACTACATCCAGATACATTTCTGACCTTTTAGTCCCATATGAGCCACAATGAGCTCTGATAATGTTATTATTTAACTCCATTAAATCCTGATGAGTGGCTATCACAGGACCTTGGATTTTCTAAATAACATTAATTTTCTTGTGTGTGTGTGTTCAGAAGGCATCGAGGAGCCAGTGAAGCAGATCTCCAGTCAGGACGGTGTGTTCTCCTACGAGTATTATCCCAGTGGTCCTGGCAAATTCACCGTCTCCATCACCTGGGGGGGTCAGCACATCCCCAAGAGGTGAGCTGTTAACTGCGTGTGTGTGTTTTAAGGCATTACCTCAGCACATGACCTCATCCGATCTGAATGGTTGGAGACACGGGGGGATGAGGGGTTGTAGTCTGGGCCTTCTCTGTGTCACTTCTCCGTGCAGCAGATTGTTGTGGTCTGTTGTGCGGATATTAGTAACAGCGTCAGAGCAGGGAGTTCCCACATCTCGGAGCAGAGAAACCGACTAATGCGAATTTGGCGACGAGACAAACTCATGTGCTGAGGTCATTTTTTTCGATACGAGAACAAATCATGGATCTGACGCGTACATGTAAAGGAAGTACCTGTGTACACAACTGTGTCGGTAAGTGGTTCAGTGGTGGTCCAGGCTCTGTCCCAGGTCGTACAGGTCTGAACGTTCCCACAGTGAAGAATCTGACTTCAGCTCCTCGGGGGGTTTTGGAGAAGCTACAGTAACAACACGGGAAACTCTTTTCTCTCTGTGCCCAGAGAATAATTCAGTAAATGATGATTTCTGGACCTCGTCACCAGTGAGAGTCTGTCTCTCTCTAATGGGTCCGTGTGTGACAACATTTCTGCCAAAAGACGAAGAGCCAAGGCTTAAACAGGGTGAAGGTCAGAGTTCAGGGTGGGACGGGACATTTAGCTGTGATGACTCAGATAGGGTTAATGGTTCCCCACAAACATAGCAGTTAAAGTGTGTGAGTGAGTGTGTGTAATGAGGATCCAAACTATAAATCAGCCAGTAAATGCTGAAGATTGGATTACAGTGTGTGTGTGTATGGGTAAATGTGTTGACAGCCTCATGGGTGAGCTCATGCTGTGCGGTGTTGCTTACGTCCCCTACACACACACACACACACACACACACACACACACACACAGTCTGTGTGGTTTCACTCACGTTGACACACTCTCTCTCTCTCTGTCTCTCTCTCTCTCATATTCTGTTTCTCAGTCCATTCGAGGTCGCTGTCGGCCCGGAGGCGGGGCCTCAGCAGATCAGGGCCTGGGGTCCCGGCTTGGAGGGAGGCATTGTGGGTAAACCTGCTGCCTTTGTAGTGGAGTCCATTGGCACTGACGTGGGAGTGCTGGGTGAGTCTTTGATCGCCGTTAGACGTCTTCTTGGCGCCGTCAGCCTCCTCCCTCCTCTAGGCCCGGTCTGATCCGACCCGCTGTCTCCCCAGGTTTCGCCATCGAGGGGCCGTCTCAGGCTAAAATCGAGTGCGAGGACCAGAACGACGGGTCGTGTGATGTGCGTTACTGGCCGACAGAAGCCGGTGAATACGCCATCCACGTCACCTGTGACGAGGAGGACATTGAGCACAGCCCCTTCATGGCGTTCATCGTCCCTGACAACAATGCCAGCGACTCAGAAAAGGTGAGCGACTTGCCCTCTGAAGCCCAGTTCACACACCTGACGCACAAAAACCCAGCAGGTCACCTTAACTTCCTGGTTTCCTGGTTGCAGGTCAAGGCGTACGGGCCGGGGCTGGAGAAGAGTGGCTGCCTGGTCAACCAGCCGGCCGAGTTCACTGTCGATGCAAAGAATGCTGGGAAAGGACCTCTGAAGATCATGGCTCAGGTAGGTCGGAGTCACTGCTCACATTTCAACCTCCTTGTGCGTCTGTAGCTCCGTGTGTCATACAAAGGGGATGTGACACAAACAAACTAAAGGTGCAAATCTGGCTTTTTATTGATTAAAACGATTAGTCTGGAATCTAATTTTATTCAACTAACTGCTCTAAAAATGTCTTTTGATTTGCAGGAGCTTTTTTTTTTTTAGAAATGTAATAATTTTCTGTATTCTGACTGACCTAACTGACTGTCCTTCTGTGTGTGGGCCAGGACGCAGAGGGACTCCCTGTGGAGGTGAGGGTGAAGAGTAAAAGCGAGGGCCTGTACTCCTGCTCCTACACACCTGCCTCCCCGCTCAAGCACACCGTGGCCGTCGCCTGGGGAGGAGTTAGCGTCCCCAACAGCCCCTTCAGGGTAAGCAGCCAATCACAGCACTGTGTCACTACAGAAAGGGATGTCCCACCCAGATCTGGGGCTCCGGTCAAGTTGGAAACTGAAGCTAAAGTTGTTCAAACAGTAACTTCAGTCAAAACAGAGAACATCAGTGTCGTCCAGTCAGAGACGCTGAAGTCAGAGCAGAAATTAAATGTGGTGAATTCAAAGCATAGTGAAGTGAAAACTAAAACTAGGAAGCCTCTGATCATCATCACATACATTGAGGAGAGGTTCAGTAGCTAGTTTAGCCGCACAGAGAAAACACACAATTAAAAAAGAAAATTGGTATGTGCAGAAAACACCCCAAAATGTTCAAGCCAGTAAAAAAAATGTATAAAAAGTGAAAAAGTTTGATAATAATTTGATAAATCTATAATTCACCAGAAAACACTTTAACACTTTAACTTTAACTTTAACTTTCTTGTTGCATTTCCAATGATTCAATTGGAAATGCAACAAGAAAGTTAAAGACTTAAATCACCACAACAAAGTTTTATAAATGTGCTATTTAAATGGGGACAACATCAGATGTCTAATTTGTCAGGTACGACATCATTTTGCGTGTGTGTTTGTTTGCTGATACTAATATCAGAATATTTTGTGTTGATTGAAACAATAACTGTCACTACATGATCAAAAAAAATGCATTTGCAAAAGCATGTTTAACTCAACCTTCTTGTATTTTCTATTAATTTTTTAACTTTTTATATGTAGTTTACATGTGTCTCATTAACAACACAAACTGTAACCTCTGTATGTCTGTGTGCTCCTTGGTGTCGACTAGTGCCTCACTATTCAGATCGATTATTCACTTTGATTTCTTAACTAAAGTTTTATGTAACTTTAGATGATTTAATCATTGTGTACACTAACAAATCTGTCCTTTACTGTAACTACTGTGTCATTCACTGTTATTCTCTTTGATTTTTGTGCGTTTTAAATCTCACTAATCTGAACCTCTCTGATCCAAACTATAAACTTGTGTTATAAATTGAATTGCTCCTAAAACTATATAAATAATATACATATATAGATATTAGAATATTTTGATAAAATAGTTGATATCAACCAATATGGAGTCTGATCATTATATTAACTTAAATATTGATTTAATATGCCTCTCACACTGGCCACACCTAATTTTTCATGATCTACTTGATCCAAATGCTACAGATCCTGGTTAAAGAGTTAAGAATAAAGATAAAATTAAAAAAAAAGTCTTGTGTGACACAAAGAAACATTTGTTCAGACATCTCTGTCAGCATGTTTGAAGATGCTCTGCACTGATCTCTCTGTTAAAATAAAATAATGTTTTATTGCTGTCACTGACTGGAGCTCTCAGATGATACCTGAATATCCAACCTGTCATTTCCAAGTTTGGCACCGTTTAATTCATTTTTCCAAGTTGTGAGTTGTCTTTAATGCAGGATAATCCTCTGACTTTGACGTCACATCAACACACTCATCGTGGTTGTGGTGCAATGTCAGATAGTGTTCCTGCTCTAGTGACTCCTCCTGGTTGATACGACACCTCCTCAGATCCGTTATGAAACACTGAGAATGATCTTGTCATAATTTACAACCCTACAAGTTGGGAGATGTGAGAGGTTCAGACAAGTGAAGCCCTGCCATCATCTTTACAGCTCATGATTTATAGTTGTTGTGAGGTAATTTTGCTCCTGTTGAATGAAAACCTTTTCACTTTGTGTCTATTTCATGTAGAAGTAGAAACATGAACACGTAGCACATTACAGTGTCACACATCATGTTATTATTTCCTTAGGTCAGAGTTGCAGTGACCTTTGACCTCTGCATCCTCATTTACAATCATCTGATTAGGGGTGGAATGAAACGACAGAAACAAACTGATACAGGGTGAAACGGTTTTCATTTTCCAGACTCCAACTGCACTGTCACAGTCTGAGAGATTTACAGTCGTAATTACTGTTATTTCATTGTCTTGTTTATCAGTTGTCTTCCCCGGTTGTTGTTTTAAGTCGTGTATAGTTTCACCCTCGGGGTAAATAAGTCTCATGAGAAACTGCCCGCAGGCCTTGCATGTATTTGCAGACACGTTTGCTCAGGAATTTACAACGATGCCAACAGGAGTTAACAAAGACATTCCTGTTGTTGTGCTATAATACGACAGAGGTACAAAGTCCGAATGTTGTGGCATGATCCAAGGAAAATAACAGAAGAAATTTGTTTCCTGAGTCTTTAAGCCTGGAAACGTCTTGACCATATTTAAAGTCTGAGCAAGACAATGTGCTTCGTCTGGCTCTTTGTGGCTGGTGACGAACTTCACACGGCTCCACAGATCATTTCATCTGGTTCAGGGGAGTTTTTTTAATTGTCTGAAAAGCTTCAGGTTTGGAGCTGATGTCACTGTGATGATCCAACAGGCTAGTTGTGAGCTGCAGCGGCCTGCAGGCTGCCTGGCACCCACTCTCACTCCGGCTTTAAAGCTGAAACAAAGGAGTGATGGAAAGTTTTGTATTTCCTCTATATGTACATACATTTAGGGAGCATAGTGATACAAAGTCCAGCAAATAATCAAGTTGTTCATTATGATAAATTCTGCCAGAAAGAACAGAACTAAGACAATGCTGCCTTATTTTCAGATTTGTTTAATATGGGATCTGAGTTGAGAGGATAATTTAACAGTCAGAGACATTTGTGTTCCTTTTGTTGTGTGTGATTAAGGCAAAAAAATATGTGAGATTCAAATTAATTTCACTTTTTTTCTCTTTTATTTATGGTCACATTATTCATGCAGAAAATGACATCACTGGATTTTCACTTCAGATTCACAGGAGTTGCGGGGTGCTTAACTATAATTTGTAAAATTTGTAGCCATGATCCGATCACAGCAGGGATTTTAGAAAGTGGAGCTGGACATGTGTCCACTGTCTCGTGACCCTGACTGTCAGTGAAATCTGCTGTGATAAAAATCAAAATGTAACTGCAGTTTGTTTTCAATTGTAGAGAAACTGAACCTCTGTTGGCAAAACCTAATTCTAACAAGCATGAATGTGTTTGTAACTAACATGTTGACTGAAACGCACCTTCGATCATCAGCTGTACTAAAATCCATTTAATCATACTAAATTTTCAGAATTGTTAGAGTTAGATTGGTTTTAAAATAAATTCTCACATCTCATTTAAATGTTTTACTGTGTTGTTTGGTTCATTTTCTCCATTTTCACCTAAAAAAACTATTTGGGAATGTATTTCACATACAGGTAATTACAGTTTGAGCGAAATTTTTATTTCACTTCATAGGACCAACCAGAATTTGGAATATAAAATTGACACTGATACATATTTCAAACTTGGCAACAATGAAAATACAGAAGTAGATAGGCATGAAGCTCTGATCTGTTTTTCAGAGTCTGAATTAGATAAAAGAAACATGAGTGTCTATAATGTTTACCAGCACTCACACACAGGAAAGATTTCACTCTGACTAAACATATCACACTGACCCGCAATATCACCCTCACCATTAACCTACAATATAGCTGTATGTGTGCTATCTATGATAAATATGTCACACCAAAAACATTTTGTGACTGTCCAACTCATTAATTTAAAATTAATTGTATTCTTATTTACATGAAATTTCAATGAGATCTCTGATTTGTTAACACGTAATCTCTTGCTGCTGTTCATGTTATCAGTGTAGCAAAAACACTGGTCAGCAGCATTCTTACAATTTCTGATTACGAGTATTTTTTGTTCACTGTGTTAAACTACAGCAACACAGGCCTGGTACCACAGGGACTCCAGATTTTTTTTCCTGTGTGTGGAAACCCTGTATGTAATGGATAGAGACTGAAAAGTAGTGGCCCCAGGGCAGAGCCCTGTGGGACACCGTATTAAGTGTTCATTCTAAAAAAAAATGATTTCGAAAAATACTAAAAAACTGATGAATTAATAGAGAAACATTCCTAAATGTCCTGTCAAATTAAGATGTCATTTCCTGTTGGTGTTCATAGGTGACCGTGGGTAAAGGCAGCCACCCTGACATGGTGAAGGTGTTCGGTCCCGGGGTGGAGAGAACTGGACTAAAGGCTAATGAGCCTACACACTTCACTGTGGACTGTTCAGGAGCTGGAGACGGTAACACACACACACACACACACACACACACACACACACAATCACACACGACCACACACATGCACGCGCACATACACACACACACAACCACACACAGGGTAACAATTACAGCAGGAAATCCCCACAGACTGTTTTATTTGGTGTGACAGCAGTTTCCATCTGTCAGAACAACACACAAAAGAATTACACACTGAAGTCTACACACTCTACACACACTGCTACGAATACACAAACACCCACCTTTTGTATTGTCTGGGAATGATTACAACACACACACACACACACACACATACACACACAAATACTGGTATGTCCTGGCAATGATCTCAAGACAGAAACATCCTGACAGGAAATTCATCGCTTTGACTTTCCTGAGCAGAGCAACACACATTTCATCATCTACAGTACCTGCGCACACCATGAACAAACCACACTCTGTCTGTATTCACTCTACAAGGAACGTCGCACTAACACTGGGCAGACCTCACTTTGCCGTGAAACCTGTGTGGATCCTCATGGATTCAGGAGGCCGCTGAAGTTCACTGAGCTCAGGGTGACTGTGTTTGGGGAGGTAGAGTAGGTCGTCCACTACTCAGAAAGTCGATGGTTTGATCCCCAGCTCTCAGGTCACATAGCAATGTGTCCTTGGGGAGGGTACTGGAAACACTGGACCCCATATTGCCCCCAATGTTTTAGTGATGTGTAGAGAAAAGCGCTGTATGATTGGGTGACTGGATAAAGGGCTTTGGTGGTTAAGATTAAACAAGTGCTGCATAGTGAGTTGTTGTAACTCAGTGTCATGTACATGAAACCAGCTGGAGATGACTATACTTCTTGACAGACTTCTTACCTTCTTATCTAACCTGTTGGAAGTAAAGAAGGTGAACAATAGCTTTTATCTCTATTATTTGCTGGGGGAGCAATTGTAACTTACACATGTCATCCTGGGGATCAATAAAGCATCTGATTCTGATCCACAGAACTAAAAAGAGAGTCTGAAGCAGATGTAAAATAGTTAAAACAGGTGTAAGTGTATGACCATCTCCTCTATATTACCATCTATATGTTCAATAAAACTTCAGTAAAACAAAAAAATGTTCACTGAAACTTCTCAAATGACTGCTGCAGAAACACCCACTTCATTTAACATCAGATTCTCAACACATTGGGTCATTGGGCCCCTGGGTATAGACATGTAGAAGGGCCTCCTTTGCCGGCTCTACACAGCAGGGTCACTGCAATGTAGTAGTTTTGTGCCTCCATCCAGTCCTTTTATGTCTCGGAGGAGTTTATTTAGTGTCTTATTGTGTTGCTTTTATGTGTCTCTGGTTGTTTTATGTCTTTTTGTGGCCCCCCTGAGGCCATTTGGCCAGTTTACCACGAGGCCCTGTCAGATTTACTTGGCAATAAAAAAGGAAACTAGTAAAGGGTAAAAGTTGGTGGTTTCCCCCCCACTAAGAATCTGACTCTGTTGGCCCCGTTGTCAGTTTCAGGTCTCATTCCTCTCGTACTCTGATTTCCTGAGCTGTGATTGATGGCTCAGTCGTGCTGCAGGGAATGCAGGTCGTGCTGAATGGTTAGTTCACTGTTTACACTGGAGCTCGTGTCAGTGAAAAATCCAAAGGCCAAAGTGTCCCTGACATGAATAGATGAAATGATCGAGCAGCAGGAAGCAAAAACAGTCTAGCGCCCCCTTGTGTCCCGACAGTTTTCTGCACTCAAGAAGAATTTATCACTATAGTGAGCTTTCCTAACTCTCTTTCGTGTGTGTGTGTTTTCTGGTTCAGGTGATGTCAGCGTGGGCATCAAGTGCGACGCCAACATGGTCGGTGACAAAGAGGCTGATGTGGATTTCGACATTATCCCCAACGCCAATGACACGTTCACCGTGAAATACATCCCTCCTGCTGCAGGAAGACTTGTCGTCAAAGTCCTGTTCACTGACAAAGTACAGTCTCACACTCACTCTCTCTCTCACACACACACACACACACAAACTAACACACAGTGAGAAGTTTAAACAACTACCATCTGGTGAGTTCCACTGTGCATGTTTCACACAGGAAGTTCCTCAGAGCCCCTTCACCATCAAAGTTGAGCCTTCCCATGATGCATCCAAGGTTAAAGCAGAGGGTCCTGGACTGGCTCGCACTGGTGAGAAACACACACACACACACACACACACACACACTTGTTCTTTACCTGTTGCACTCTGAACCTCTTTCTCTCTCTTTCTGTCCAGGTGTGGAGAGCGGGAAGCCCACTCACTTCACCGTGTTGACTAAAGGAGCTGGTAAAGCGCCACTGGACGTCTCCTTCTCCTCCACCGTCAAAGACTTTGACATCATCGACAACTACGACTACTCTCAGACTGTCAAATACACACCTGTACAACAGGTACGTCAACCCACCTGAGTGATGAGCTGCATCACTCACTCACCTGTAAATCACATAAGTATCAGTCATGAGGTTGAACAACAGATGTGTTGAACATGTGTCTGTTCATAGATCTGTAAATACACACCTGTACACCTGTGTCCGTGCTGCTCATCGCTGCAAAGTGGTCACATGAAAATGAAGAGTTGTGAACAAATGAGCAAACTCTGCACAGAAATGATTAAAAACCACAAAAAACAAACCAAGTTGTGCCTCGTGACAAATTGTTGAACTGTGTCGCACATGTCGACAGGGGGAGATGACCATCCTGGTGAAGTTTGGAGGAGATCCCATCGCCAAGAGCCCGTTCAAGGTCGGGATCGCTGCTCCGCTGGACCTCAGCAAGGTCACCGTGGACAACCTGGAAGGAAGTAAGACGTCTTCTCTGTCTTCCTCTGCTCTCAGCTGGTTTCCCAGACAACTGGAAAATAACTTAAACACATCAACATGTTAAAGTATTTATCAGCAAATGCAGTTCCACATTTACTTCTGAATCATGTTCTATACTATTTTTAGTAGTAGCTGAAGTATTTAGTGCTGATAAGGCCCCATACAACTCAAAGTCTATTAAGTCTCATCTGTAAATTATTATTATTAAATTGATAATTATTCATTTCAGGGGTTGAGGTCGACCAGGAACAGCAGTTTATGATTGACACTAAGGGTGCAGGAGGTCAAGGCCACCTGGAGGTGGCAGTGGTGAGTGACAGAGATGCTCTGTTAATGTCCTGTCAAAGTTTGCAGCATTTATTGATATAGAAACTGAGCGTCTCTTGTGTGTTTGTAGCTGAGTCCCAGTCAGCGCGCAGTTCCCTGTAAGGTGGAGCCTCAGCCAAGCAAAGCTGATGTCAGTCTGGTCAGGTACACCCCCACAGAGGAGGGGGTGTACGCTGTCAACGTGTCCTACGATGGACACCCCGTACCCGGGAGCCCCTTCCCTGTGGAGGCCCAGCTGCCTCCAGACCCAAGCAAGGTAACGTCTGATCCTTCAGGTGGAGAGTAAATAAAAGTGTTGCAATTTATATTAATAAAACATTATTTTGGAAAAGGAGGGGCTTTTAATTCAGAGATGTTCAACAAAGTCAATGTTTTATACCCACAGTGTTTTACTGGCAAAGACTGCTAGGACCAGCATGAAAATAAACAGAATAAAACACATGATAAATAGCACATAATAATGTTTACAAAAATAGAAATAAAAGGTTTATGATTTGTCTGTATGTTCAGTGTTTTATAGCTCTGCGCCTGAAATCAGCAGAAAAAAACAGATTTAGAAAACGAGTGAATTAAACCTTGATTTGGAATAAATTGATTTCACAGTTCCAATGGAAATTGAGATAATAAATAGTGAGAAAGCGGCTACATGGTCCCGTTATCATCCCTACCCCCCTCTCCTGTCTAGGTGAAGGCGTTTGGTCCAGGGCTGAAGGGAGGTTTGGTCGGGAACCAGGCAGAGTTCACCATCGACACCAAAGGTGCCGGCACCGGAGGCCTGGGGCTGACGGTGGAGGGGCCGACCGAGGCCAAGATCGAATGTTCGGACAACGGCGACGGGACCTGCTCCGTCTCCTACCTGCCCACCGAGCCCGGAGACTACCTGGTCAACATCCTGTTTGAGGAGGTCCACATCCCAGGCTCACCATACAGAGCCGACATCCAGATGCCCTTCGACCCCTCGAAGGTGGTGGCGTCGGGGTCGGGGCTGAAGAGAGGCAAGGTGAGGATCAGGAGAGACGGACGGGGGGCAGAGCTGAAGATAAAGGTTAAACAGTTTGAACCAGTTCATCGTCAGCAGCCATTGTGGATGAATTTGGCAGTAAATGATGATTGGCTCAAACAAAGAATCTGAATTTGTCTGTGAGGAGACTCCTTCTCAGATTAAGATATGAAACGAATGTTCCCACAGTGATTCATTGTGTTTTTCCATCAGTTGCTGCTTTTAATGACATCATTTCATCACGTCATCTTCCTCTGCATCGACTACTCATCGTTGAGTCACATATTTCACCACTTTTGTTGAAATGCACCTAAAATTTAGCGATGGATGTAAAATTGAAAGAGAAGTGTGAAATGGAAATTGTCAGTGCAGTGTGAGTCTCTCTCTGGCTCTGTCGACATCCAAACATGAGATCTGCTCTCGCTCTGCCAGGATTCATGAGGAAATGTCTGATTCCTAATCTAAAACGTATGAGGTGTGATGCAGCTTGTTGTGTCTGTGCAGGTCGGAGAGACCAGCGTGGTGAATGTGGACTGTTCTCGGGCCGGACCGGGTCAACTCAGCCTGGAGGCCGCGCTCGACTCCGCCCCCAGCAGCCCCACTGGCTCCGCACCAGGCTCAGGTAACACAACACCGTGTTGTGTCGCTGCCCTGTCAGTCTGATTATCCTGTTGTCTTCTGTCTATCCTGAGATCCTGCTCAGAGTAGTGAGGTTGCGTTTCTCCAGTTGTGAAGCGTCTCAAAACAAACAGCTGACACTTTGTACATTCACAGTCGTCAGTTCTGCGGCTTGTAAAAAAAAGTAAAAATCTGTTGTTCCAGGTGTGAAAGCTAAGACGGAGGTGGTGGACAACAAGGACGGGACCTACACGGTGACCTACGTCCCTCTGACCTCTGGCATGTACACCCTGCTGCTCAAGTATGGAGGAAAGACGGTCCCTGGTTTCCCTGCTAAGGTGATGGTGGATCCTGCTGTGGACACGTCCAAGGTCAAAGTGTTTGGACCCGGGGTGGAGGGACAAGGTGCAGTATGAGTCCGCCTGAAAACCTCTTCTACAATGTTATTAAATGAATTGATTGTAACGTCTTCCTACCTCTTCTCGTCTTCAGCTGTTTTCAGAGAAGCCACCACAGAGTTCACGGTGGACGCCCGTCCTCTGAGCCGGCGGGGAGGAGACCATGTGAGGGCGGAGGTCAGGAACCCGTCTGGAGCACTGACGGACTGTCAGGTCGTCGACAAGGCCGACGGCACATACAGCGTCGAGTACACTCCCTTTGAGAACGGTAACACGCCTTCACCTGTGTGTCCACAGCTCAGACTGTAGACCGACCCTCCTGGTCTTATGACGCCAAGACAAGCGAATGTTATATTACCGTTTATTTGTCCAACCACATCATGAAAACAGCAGCTAGTACGAGCTGTTTCTTTAAACTTTAAACTCTTTAATTAAATAAACGTGACACAGGGATGACGTTTGGTCGTGTTAAACTCAGAAAACATTAAAACCAAATAAATCTTTATTTCTGAACCTTTAAATACAGAGGTTCTTCACCTCGTTTTCATCTGATTCAGCATCGTTAGGACACTGACAGGTTCACACATGACTCACAGTCAAAGTAAGAGTACTTCATAGGAATTAAGTCAAAAGTAAATCACGTATGGTTGAGTAAACTCAGTAAAGATACTGGAAAATGCACTCAAGTACAATCCTCTAGTCAAAGTAATTAGTTACTGTCCACCCCTGATGATGGAGGAACACTGTGTTTAGGTGTCCGTCTCACGTGTGTGTGTGTCTGTGTGTGTGTGTACTTCAGGCGTCCACAGTGTTCAGGTTCTGTACGACGACACTCCGGTTCCTAAGAGTCCGTTCAAGGTGTCTGTGTCGGAGGGATGTGACCCCAGCAGGGTGGTGGCC
Organism: Trachurus japonicus; assembly: GCF_045865225.1. NCBI lineage: Eukaryota > Metazoa > Chordata > Actinopteri > Carangiformes > Carangidae > Trachurus > Trachurus japonicus. The sequence goes on along the minus strand of NC_140911.1, from coordinate 23,904,506 downwards.
ACTGGCCCCGGGCTCCAACAAGCCCTGACGGACAAACCCAACAACTTCAACATCATCACCAGGTACAGCTGCTGGAGGGTGGAGCTTGATATCATATCATATCATGTTTCATTTAGTAGTGCTGTTATAAATGTATCTTCATGTATTTTATGTCACTATGTGTTATGTCTCCTCTTTGTAGTTAAGTAAGTAAAGCTGTACTTCAGTGCACCTTACCTGAAATACCTGAAAATATGAGGTGCAATAATATAATATAAAACAGTTGATTTTTCAATTGTTGAGACTGATCTCTTCTCTATCTAAAAACAGACCTTTTACAGAAGAGTGTCTGTTGATGCAGAACTCTGTCTTCATAAAACAGTCTTAAAGTCTGGCTCACTGCTGTCCTTTCACAGAGGGGCAGGTATCGGGGGTCTCGGCATCACTGTGGAGGGTCCGTCAGAGTCCAAGATGTCCTGTAAAGACAACAAAGACGGCAGCTGCAGCGTGGAGTACGTCCCTCTCACCCCAGGCCTCTACGATGTCAACATCACCTACGGAGGAGAGCACATCCCAGGTGAGCAAGTTATATTATGTTTATGATGGTTTAGGATCGTTTCAATGGATCCAACACCAAAATATCGTAAAGGATAATTTGTCTGGATATTATTTATCTCATGAAAAGACCAAAGCAACAGTGTGTGTCAGACTGAAGTCAATTTGTTCCCACTGAAGGAGTAAAAATGTTGTAGCTAAAACAGGAAGAAATGGTTCATCTGTGGGAGACTATTTTACAATCTGGCTCTTGAGTGTTTCCAGCACCAGGACCGTTTGTGTGGGATTGAAAAAAAAACACAGAGCAATACAATATATGGTTTCTGGTTTTGATCGTTGGGAGTTGTTGCAAGTAAGAAAAATGCAGGATGATTAAATGAATAGATATTTAATATAGATTAGTTCAGATTGGATTAGGAGGGATGATCGATAGATAGATAGATTCTCATGTCCAGCAGCCAATTAATAAAAAATATTAAATGAATGAATTTTTATTCTCATTATACAAGACGTACAATGAAACTCTGTTGCTCTTCTCTTGCTTTAAGATGAAGTAAAAACAAAGGCACAAAAAAACAAGTAACAAACAAGATACCAATAACACTGGTATTTAGTCAGGTGCAGACATGACTTAAAAAACTCAAATTAATCTGAGAAAAATAGTGTTATTATTATCTATTCATGGCCTTTTCATCTAAAGAAGTGTAAAGAAACCTGTTTGTTTATGGTCCTCACATGCGTCTGTTTATTTCACCTTTAACGTCGATGCCTTTACAACTCTGTTGTTGGCTTCGCTCTTGTTTCCGCCTGTCAACAACCAGTGGAGTTAAAAGATGCGGTAAATGCTTTCTAGTTAATGTTTAAAAGATGTTGCTGGTGTTATTGGCTGATAAAAGACGTGCCAAGTGTTTCGGTTTAATGCCTTTAAGATGTGGTCAAAGTTACTGGCACAAGTTAAAAAGCCGCAGCTCAGTTTTAATTGACTTTGCTCAGGAAAAGCTCAGTGTGAGTTCTGGTTCGACACCTTTCACACACACAGATGTGGGTTTGTGGTCCTGCTCCATGAAAGTGTGAAATCAGGATAAATGTAGCAGAGACAAGCAGATAGTGAGGCTGCTGTGACCACATAAAGACAAAGGTCAGTGACAGAGAACAAGAGCAATGAGCTTTTATTTTCACCCAAAATGAAATTTATAATGTAAATCAACCCCAGAAGCTTTTTAGCCAACGTTTGGTCTCCTTCTTTTTTCACTAGGAAGCCCATTCAAGGTCCCGGTGAAGGACGTGGTCGACTCCACTAAGGTCAAAGTGTCTGGACCTGGCGTGGGGTCAGGAGTCAGGTGCAATATCCCACAATCCTTTGCAGTTGACTGCAGGAAGGCTGGCGTGGCTCCCCTGGCGGTGGCCGTCACAGGACCTAAAGGAGTCGCCGAGCCCGTGGAGGTGACGGACAACGGGGACGGGACTCACACCGTGTCCTACACGCCGTCTGTGGAGGGGCCGTACTCGGTGGCCATCAAGTACGCAGAGGACGACGTCCCCCACAGGTACACGGGAGGGATTTAAGTTGTGGTTTGCTAACGGTGTAGATGACACAGTTGCTTTTCTAGGTTGTAGGTTTGGGCGCCTTGCTCGTGGCACATGGCGGTGGTTTTCCCTGAGATCAGTGTCTGTAGTAACTTGTGTCGTGTCTGTCATGTCCGCAGCCCCTTTAAGTTCCGAGTGCTGCCCACTCATGACGCCAGCAAAGTGCGAGCCAGTGGCCCCGGGCTGACCAGCGGCGTCCCCGCCAGCTTCCCTGTCGAGTTCAGCATCGATGCCAAGGACGCCGGCCATGGCCAACTGAGCGTGCTCATCTCTGTTAGTAACACACACACAAACTTAATTAATCAGACTAGAGGTCAGAGGTCACAAGAGTCACACCTTTCTTCTTCTTCTTCTTCTGTTCTTCTCCCTCTTCAGGACCAGGATGGTAAATCCAAGCAGCCCAGTATCCATGACAACGGTGACAGCACATACCGGGTGTCTTACGTCCCAGACCGCGCAGGCCGGTACACCATCGTCATCAAGTACGGCGGCGACGACATCCCAGCTTCCCCGTACAGAGTTCGTGCCACAGCGACCGGAGACGCCAGCAAGTGCACCGTCACCGGTACGCGACCACTGACGACGCGTCTCACAGGAAACAGAGATCAATAATAATGATAATAGTTCATTTAAGCTTCTAAAACACTGCGGAGGGGGACATTATGAAGACCCTATGAAACGTCTGTCCCCCAGGTCCTGGTGTGGGTCCCACGGTGGCCATCGGCGAGGAGCTCGGCCTGGTGGTGAACGCTAAGGGTGCTGGGAAGGGGAAGGTGAGCTGCGTGATCGTTCAGCCCGACGGCAGCGAGGTGGAGGCCGAGGTGCTGGAGAACGAGGACGGCACCTTCGACATCTTCTACACGGCTCCGGCTCCAGGAAACTACGTCATCTACGTGCGGTTCGGAGGAGAGAACATCCCGCGCAGCCCCTTCAAAGTCATGGTGAGGACGGGACGCAGCACGGTTCAGTGTGATGTGGCTCACGTAGGAGGAGGTGGTCGTCACAGCACCTCAGAGACATCTGCCTTCAATGAAGTTAAATAAGTTTAGTTCCTTAATTACAGATCCTGCATAAACAGACTGAGCAGATTTAGTCCTATCACATTTTTATCAGTATTCTTTTTACTTTGCCTTTAAAACACAAATCTTGTTCCAGCGTCTGGGAGCGCTGCCTCCGGTCCTCTGTGGGTCTAGTGTCAGTGTCTCTGTTCTCTCTTCTCCACTCTACGACGTGGAGACCGGGACTCTGTGAAGATCAGACCGTCCGTTACAGGACTCCTGGCTGCTCTTCTTGTCAGACGTTAACCCTTAATGTTGTGTCTTCAGGCCACTGATGAGGTTCCCATGGTGCAGGAGCAGACGTCCCTACAGCAACAGGCTCCTCCCCCTGGAGCTGGCTTTCAGCCCTGGGTACCCCCAAAACACACACACACACACACACAATAAAACATTGATTGAATTACACACACACACACACACACACACACACACTGCTCCTCTCCGTTGCAGGTGAATGGCTGCTGATTAAAACCTGACCTGTCTCTCTCTCTCACTCTTCATTCGAAAGCATACTCGCTCGACCGCTTCGCTTCCTCCGTGTCACTGCTTCTCCTCTTGCCCTAGCCAATGGGATCGCAGCAATCTTCCAGCATCATTACATAAATAAATCCATGTGTTTGTAATGAAGAAGGCGTTGCTACGGTTACGGGTGTTCGTCAGGGGTTTTACTGTGGTGGTCCCTCTCTTCCTTCTCTTCCTCAGTGCACTCTTGATCGCTGTGGCTGCATCACAGTCACCTCCTCCTCCTCATCATCATCATCGTCGTCGTCATCATCATAAGCATCCTCCTACTCCTACATACCTCTTCCTCTTTTCTCCCGCTCTATCGCACTACACCTCCCAGGATGCCCCTGTGTGGGGGGCGGGGCTTGGATGCCGCAGCATGTTTCTAACGCGGGCCGCCGAGAAGCCCAGAAAGTAGTTCTCAGTATCAAATGACACATTAACGTTGGTCCGTGTCCGTCTGTGTCGTCTCCAGGTGACGTCAGATGGCTACACGCCAGTCAGCAGCAGCGTCAACGGAAGCGGCTTCAGACCTTTCGACATGGTCATACCGTTCTCCTTCAGGAAGGGGGAGATCACAGGTGGGAGACACACGGACGCTCACACTACAGTTTTATCTGTGATTCGGCTCATTAGACCGTCACGACAACACAACAGGCTTTAGATAAGACCAGAATAAAAGGCAGAAATATAAAGAGACACAGGCAGCGATGTGCAAATGACCAGATGAGTTGATTCTGAAGTGAAAAGAAATGAAATGCAGCAAACGGCCATTAAAATGAGTCCCTCTTCAAACACTATCTACTGTTATTTATTCTATCATCAACATGAAATATAGAAAGTAACAGTAATTGTGGCATGTGCAGAAGTTTGGACACCAAACTAAGAAAGTCCTTTACAACCACTTGCAGATGTTTTTTGTAGTCAAGACAAAAACGCAGCATGTCTAAGATCAAGCCACAGATTTTCAGTGATCAACTCTTAGAGGATTAAAGAGGAGGATGTTTTTGTCTTTAGGTGAAGTGCTGATGCCTTCAGGAAAATCAGCTCAGCCCCTGATCACAGACAACCTGGATGGGACAGTGACAGTGCAGTACTCGCCCACTGAGGCTGGTCTGCACGAGATGCACATCAAATACAACGGCACACACATCCCAGGTCAGTGCACAACACACACACACACTGTTCCCTCAGTCTGGAGTTGGACAGAACTGAACTGGAGACACCTGGTGTGCAGATGAAGAGCTGCAGCCGATGTCTCCCTCACATGTCAATCAGCTGTCAGGATGTTTGGACAATGATGTCATAGCCAGGATGAAACATGGAGGTGTGTGTGTGTGTGATTAGGACCATGTTGAAGCTTTGTACATAAGGTTTGCATGTTTGTGATTAAGAACAGAGTGTGTGTGTGTGTGTTTCAGCAAACAGGAGAAAACTATTAACCACCAGCCTGTATGACATCACACCTTGAGAATCTGTGTTTGTGCATGCGTGTGTCTGTGGTGTCGGTGGGTTTGGTTAAAAGCATGTGGACATCTGTCTGTTCCAGCTAATGTGTCGAACATGTGATTCATAAGCGTGAACATTAACCCGCTGCTGTATCAGCCTCAGATCCTCCAGTCGTAGTTAGTGAGGTGCAGCACTGAGATCTGTCACTTCACTATGACAAGAAGTGACCAAACACTAACTTCTGACCCAAAGCTGTACCAATACTGTTTTCTAAAATATCATTATTAATGAATGAAGATATTTCTTTAGTGGAATCTGTCCTCAACTCAAATGGCCCCCTCATTTGACAATGATTTCCATCATCAGTCAAGTTTTACTTCAGTTAACCTGCAGGTCTATTTCATTTCTACTTTCCCCACCGCCTCTGGCCTTATCCAAAATTCACAGAACCGCGGTCACATACGTAACCATCGTTTTTATCCATGTTGGTTTCCTAATGGTGACTGTGTGTTGCAGAGTCTCCCCTTCAGTTCTACGTGAACCATGCCAGCAGTCCCAACGTCACCGCCTACGGTCCCGGTCTGAGCTACGGCGTCGCCAACAAGATGGCCACGTTCACGGTCTACACAGACGACGCCTCTGAGGGTACGAGAGAGAGAGGAGGAGGAGGAGGAGGAGCTGTGCATTATGTTGCTGCAGTTTGAGTTAATTGATGTCAATATTGACTCATCTGTCTGTGTGTCCAGGCGGTCTGGACCTCGCCATCGAGGGTCCGTCCAAGGCAGAGATCAGCTGTGTGGACAACAAGGACGGGACGTGCAGCGTCAGCTACCTGCCCACTCTGCCCGGAGACTACAACATCCTGGTCAAGTACAACGACGACCACATCGCCGGCAGCCCGTTCACCGCGAGGGTCACTGGTCAGTCTGCACGCCCACACACACACACACACACACACACATTAATGATACCTGTGCTGCCAGTGTCTTACCTCTGTGTGTGTGTGTGTGTGTCTGTGTGTATCAGAGGACAACAAGCGGCGCTCTCAGGTCAAACTGGGCTCAGCAGCAGATTTCTCTCTGGACATTAATGAGACGGACCTCAGCCTGCTGACCGCCAGCATCCGATCGCCGTCCGGCCGTGACGAGCCCTGCCTGCTGAAGAGGATGGCCAACAACCACATTGGTAACACACACACACACAAAAAAATACACATTTTAAAAAAGTGGGGGGCGCCGTAGCTCAGTGGGTAGAGCACCCGGTCCCCGTATGCAGAGGCTGTAGTCCTCGCTGCAGCCGGCTCTGGATCAATCCTGAATCAGGCGGCCCTTTGCTGCATGTCATTCCCTCTCTCTCTGCCTCCCCGTTTCCTGTCTCTCTATGACAAAACTATCAATTAAAGGCAAAAAGCCCCAAAAATATACTTGAATAGAAATCTGTCTTTAGATGTAATTCTTCTTTCCTTGCCTCCTCTGCCTCACAGGGATCTCCTTCATCCCCCGGGAGGTGGGCGAACACCGCGTCAGCATCCTGAAGAACGGCCGACACGTCGCCAACAGTCCCATCACCATCATGGTCGTCCAGTCTGAGATTGGCGACGCCGGCCGGGTCAAAGTCCACGGCGACGGCCTCATCCAGGGAACCACCTTCACCAATTCCAGCTTTGTGGTCGACACACGAGAGGCCGGTCAGTGCAGCTTCAGTCGTTACAGCGACATGTCCTCATGGGTAGTGGTGTTTGTTTTAGTCGGTGCACGACTGGCGGTCGATCCAGACTGAAAATATGTGAACGATTATTGGATCCATGAATTTTCATACAGATGTTCTACAGAGGTTAAATCCTGTTGATGTTAGTGTTCCCCTGACTGTTGTCGATCTCTTGACTCTTGTCTTACACCGACATCAGGTTAAGAATCAAATATTACACCAGCATGTTTACATCTGCACCGCTTGTCCTGTACGCTGCCTCACATTCAGGTTGCTGACTTGAATTCTTACTTTCTGATGTAAACCCTGTAATGTGATGTCAGTATTGTTGTTGTATTCATTGTACTAATTGTATTGATTATGCAACGGGATAACTGCTGTGATTTGGGAGTTAACTTCTAATATCTGTGTCCAGGTTACGGCGGTCTGGCTCTGGCCATCGAGGGTCCCAGTAAGGTGGACATCCAGACGGAGGACATGGATGACGGGACGTGTGGAGTCACCTACTGTCCAACTGAACCAGGAAACTACATCGTCTCAATCCGCTTCGCTGAGGAACACGTCCCAGGTACAATCACTCATTTTTTATGGCTTTCATTGTTTCCACAATCTCTCTTTATGACAAGCGAGCGCCCTGAGGATGGAGAACTGAGCTGCATTTTGGACAAACAGGTTGACGTGTGTGTGTGTGTGTGTGTTTGACAACAGGAAGTCCGTTCACGGTGCGGGTGACGGGTGAGGGTCGTATCCGGGAGAGCATCACTCGACGACAGAAGGCAGCGTCTGTTGCCAGTGTGGGGAGTGTGTGTGACCTCAGCCTGAAGATACCAGGTACACGGTTTCACACACACACACACACACACACTGTGACATCGCTAATCTAAAGGGTCGTCTGATTGGCTGTCTGCAGTGTCGGTCAGAGGAACGTCCTCATTTAATCCACCACGTTACCTGTCAACGTCTCAAACAGTCAGAGCTGCGTGTGTGTTTGTGTTAAACTGGAGACGTCGTCAGAGCTTCTTCTTCTCTACATCCATTTCCTCTGGAGCTTGTTTCTGTCTTCTGAGCACTGATTCTGATCTGTGTGTCAGCTTTGTCTTTTGTCCTTTCTGATCTTGCTTTTCATGTCTTTTCTTCTTTCCCCTTTGTCTCACCCTTCCTCTTTTTCCTTGAATTGCCTGTCTTTCTTTTTTCTGGCCTCCTCCTCTTCCCTTTTCTCCTCCTTACTTTGCTCAGTTTCCCTTTATTTTCTCCTCCTCTTCTTCCTTCTCCTCCTCTCTGCTCTGTGTCTTCCTTCCCCTCTCCTCTTCCGTCCTCTCACCTCCTCCTCATTCCTCCAGTGAGCTGGTTCCTCCTGGTCTTGTCTCGGCAGCTCATCTCTCACACCTCCTCCCGCTCCTACTGCTCCCTCTGGTGGTCTGGAGGATCCAGCGGTCGCGGGGCTCGTCTCTCTGCCGCGGCCTCAGACCCGAGCCTCTCTCCTGGCCGTGTCCGTCTCATCTCTGGCCTCTCTGGTCTAGTGTTAGCGGGTGGAGCGAGGCCTGTGAGGGGCGTGTGGGCTGGGGTGGAGGGTGCGTTATAGAGCCCTAGGGGGAAAAATGCTGGGCTTGGCAGTACAAGGTTTGCAGCTTTGTTAAGTTGCAGCTGTTTGTGTCTCGTCTGTTTTCAGCTTTGCTTTGTTTTTGGTTTTCAGTTTCAATGGGCACCAGTTTAATTTATACTGCACTGTTACTATAGTTACCAGTTAACCACTAGTTACTTTGGTCAAGTTTTCTTTTGGATGAGCAGGTTGAACAAGTGCAGGAAGAAAATTCACTTAACTTCACTGAAACACAGTAATGAAACACGGTGCCGTCTGTTGACAGCGATCGACATGAAGGACGTCACCGCCGAGGTCACTTCCCCCTCTGGAGCCAAGCAGCCCGCCGAGCTGGTCGCCGCGGGAAACGACACCTACTGCGTGCGCTTCGTGCCCACTGAGATGGGCGTGCACAGCGTGAGTGTGCGGTACAGGGGGGCGCACGTGCCAGGCAGCCCCTTCCAGTTCACCGTGGGACCGCTGGGCGAGGGCGGGCCCGCCAAGGTCCGAGCAGGAGGTCCGGGACTGGAGGGAGCACAGGCCGGAGAACCAGGTACACACACAGACGGAGACATTGTCGTTACACTGACCACACACACTCTGTTTTCTATATCGAAGATGTGTTTAGAAGTAAATCACAGTTCACCTCATTAATTAGAACTCATTACATTAGCTTCTTAAAGAGAAAACAGAGAACTGGTAATCCTCAAAACAGATCTCTGTCTCTCTCACCAGCTGAGTTCAGTATCTGGACGAGGGAGGCGGGGGCCGGCGGTCTGTCCATCGCGGTGGAGGGGCCCAGCAGAGCAGAGATCTCATTCGACGACCGCAAAGACGGATCCTGTGGCGTCTCTTACATCGCTCAGGAGCCCGGTAGAGAAAACGCACCAGCAGGTTACTCTGATAGTTGTTCATTAACGTCTCTCTCTCTGACCTTCTCTCCCTCTCCCTCCCTCTCCCCAGGTGATTACGAAGTCTCTGTGAAGTTCAACGAGCAGCACATACCCGACAGCCCCTTCCTGGTCCCCGTCATGGCTCCGGTGAACGACGCCCGCCGCCTCACTGTTACCGGCCTTCAGGTGAGGCATGAGGAGACACCTCCACACCCAGCCCGTCCTGCCTTGCTAAAGGGCTCTGGGGCACAGTTGCATAAACATATGACGTCGTACAGAGCAGACGAAGTGGGTGTGAGGCTTCGACTGGTTTGGGTTTTTGTTTGAAGACAGATGATTGTTGAATTTAGCTCTTCTTTTATCAATCAGGATCAGGAATCAGTGTAACACAAAGAAACTCTTCAAGCTTCAGCTTTTAAAAACAACACTGAACTGAGAACTCAAAAATTTTGTCCAGCATATCTTTTGAAGACTAGTAACGATGCCTATATCATACTGTCAGAGCTTCTTCAAAGTACTTTGGAAATTCAACCCTTGATTTGTTTCTCATATAAAACTGGAAATAAGGTAACATTGAGCACAGCAGTAATGAGCCCATATCAGTCGAACCCTTGCAGTTTTATAGGTGGGCAGGTTGAAATACTCTTTATGCAACTGGCCTCATGGACATGACCACAGTCAGGCAAACACACTGTTACTGTGTGAAGTTGACACAGGCCTGAGAGGGCGGCTGAAGGAAACGTCCTCCATCCTTTTTCACACACTCTTAAGGATAAGAAACATTTCTAACATTTGTTTTTATTAATGACTAATTTATTGTACCATAATTAAATCATGTGAAATGTTAGACAACACTGAAACTGGTCATTATGATATCTAGGACCGTCTTTTAAGACAATAATGGTGAGTTAATAAAAAATCCTTTCCTTGAATTCCATCTTTTTGACACACATGCTTTACCACTGAGCTTTGAATCAGCTGCAGTCTCAAGCTAAAGTGGTTTCTGGACATTATTTTCCATAGTTAATGTATGATAAAGATACATTTCCATTATTAAACTGTACCTTAAATATCCCTTTTAGGTACAGTTTGAACAAATAAAAAGGGTGCAGTGAATTTCCTAATAATCATAATTAACTATTTCAATCAATTGACAGCCATAACTATAGACTTGATAATTGTTTCAACTCTACAATGAATTATTTTCATTGTGAACTCTGACGTTTCCATTCACGCCGCCCTCGGGACAAAATGTCAACTTAGAGAAAACTCTTCATCATCACACAGACAGATGCCGTGTCGCCTGGCTCTGGTCATCCCTCGTTTTGTCTGGTGTGGAACTGCTGGTGTTTCTCTTGTGTTTCATTTAAAGGCTTTTAACAGCACCGTCATCTTCATCTTCATCAGCAGCAGCAGCAGCCTCATCATCAGCTCCCTGGTTGCCTAGCTACAGCAGACAGGGGTGGGACACAGCAGACTCCTGCTGCCCTCACAGACACTGTTGTTGTGTTGTTTGTCTGTAGCTGTAGATGAACAATGTTCTTCTGTGTTAGTTAAACCTGAGTCTTATAGTACAGACAACAGATGAAAATCAATGATCTGATTTATTTATTGCATCAATTTGATCACTTACTGGTTGAATTGTTGATCACACATTTTAAAGAACCAAGTGTAAATGGTCTTTGACAAAAATGTTTTTTTATTTTAAGTTTAATTTGTTTAAACTGTGTCATGTTCATTGTAGACTTGCTTTAAGACTGTACTATAACACTGCAGCACTTTGTCAGTGTGTCTGTCTGCTTTGTAACTCTGTGGCCTCCTGCCTCTGTCTGCTGCAGCTGCACCAACAGGAGCCCAGGTAAGAGTAGAAAACAGTAGAATACACAGAGGTGAATAGTAGAAGTAGAGCGGAGTGAATAATAGACGAGTAGAGAAAAATACTGAAACAGGGAAACGGGTCTTTCCTTGTGAGTGTGTTTGTGTGTGAAATGTGTGTTTGTGTTGTCAAGTGTTACCTTATTGCTCTGTACACTGACTGTTTGTGCGTCCGGCCTCGGTAGGAGTCTGGTCTGAAGGTGAATCACCCAGCATCCTTTGCGGTGCGTCTGAATGGGGCGCAGGGGAAGATGGAGGCCAAAGTCCACAGCCCCTCTGGTGCTCTGGAGGAGTGTGTCGTCACCGAGCTGGAGAGAGGTCTGTGTTTCTTGAGAGGGTTTATAAGATGAAAAAAAAACTACATTTATCTGCAACACATCCCTCCGCCTGTCCTCCAGACAAGTACGCGATCCGCTTCATCCCCCGAGAGAACGGCGTCCACACCATCGATGTCAAGTTCAACGGCTCCCACATCCCAGGGAGTCCTTTCCAGGTCCGAGTCGGGGAACCAGGACAGACTGGAGAGCCCGGTCTGGTCACAGCGTACGGAGCTGGCCTGGAGAGAGGCACCACAGGTGGGTTACATGTCTGTTTACCTGTCCGACCTCTGGCCTTTTTACTCAGGACTAGTTGAAATGCCGGCGCCATCAAAATAACAATGTTGAAAAGTGTTTTACAACACAACAGCATCATAAAGAAACACGACAATCCACACAGGCCTTGTCCATTTCCAAAAATGTACAAACAAACTTAAGGCTACAACATTAATTTCATTATTGATTAATTAATCAATTAATGAATTTGCTTGTAAAAAGATAGTGAAAACTAGCGAGTAGGGAGAGTGTGAACCCACTGACAGGACAACACCACTTGTCGATTCTCTGCGCTCCTGCAGGTACCCAGTCAGAGTTCATCATCAACAACACTAAGGCGGGCCCCGGGGCCTTGGCTGTGACCATCGAGGGGCCATCCAAAGTGAAGATGGACTGCCAGGAGGTTTCAGAGGGCTACAAGGTGCAGTACACTCCCATGGCGCCTGGAAACTACCTGATCAGCATCAAATATGGAGGACCAAACCACATCACAGGCAGCCCCTTCAAGGCTAAAGTCACAGGTAACATGGGGAACATCACCCCTCAAAACTCACCTGAACTTTCACTCACTCTGTTATTTCACCACGTACAAACTTCATATTCTTATATTTCTACAGCATATTTCTATAACTATTCATTTTCCTCAAATTTAGAAAAAATATTCACTCTAATGAGTTCTTCTTCATCAAATAGAAGAATGACGACTGGGCAGGAAGTCTACCCCAGCACCTACTCTGTACCATTACTTAGATCAGTAACTAAAGCAGAAGCAGAGGCAGGCTTAACTTTCATGTGGACTAATTTCACATAAATCTTTTTTTTTCTCCTGCTTTTTTAAACATTTTAAACCACCACTGGAAGAACTATTCAAATAAAATATTACTTGATTTCTCTTCCTCTCTCTCATCCTCTCAGGTCCCCGGTTGGTGAACGTCACCAACGCCAGTGAGACGTCGACCCTGACGTTGGACCCGGCAGTGCGGGCCTCCAGCAGCAGCTTCACGCAGAGCGCCATGCCCCGGCTGGGCGACTCGGATGCCAGCAAGGTGCTGAGCCGAGGCCCCGGCCTCAGCAAGGCCTTCGTGGGCCAGAAGAGCAGCTTCTCTGTCGACTGCAGCAAGGCCGGTAAGGAAGTCATCACATCCCTATACACCTTCACATCTGAACAGTGATAGGAAAGACAGCTGACACTATGACGCACCTGTTAACCCCTCCCCTCCTCCTCTCCTCAGGTAAGAACATGCTCCTGGTGGGCGTGCACGGCCCTCAGGTCCCCTGCGAGGAGGTCCTGGTCAAACACTTGGGCAACCTGCAGTACAACGTCAGCTACATGCTGAAGGAGCGGGGCAATTACATCCTGGTGGTCAAGTGGGGCGAGGACCACATCCCCGGCTCCCCCTTCCACGTCGTCGTCCCATGATGCACCGTGACATAAACTGTCCACGCTTCCTGCAACATTTTGCATCCCTGTTAAAGTGGACACGTTAGCTGCACCGTAAATAACAGTCCAATGAACAAGTTGCCTAACGAAGCTTCATGTGCAAACCTTTTCACTTCAAATCAGATGTTTTTAGAATTTTCTGCCCTCAAGTATTTGTTTCATTAGTTAAAGAATTACTCAACCTGCCAAACTGTTCCTCAAAAAGAGAAAATCTGATTTAAGAACCAATGAAAGTTGGAGGGAGGAAAAAAAACAACAAACATCACTGAGACGAGACTTGGTGCAAGAGAGGACGCACTTCTGCAGTGAGTCAGGGAGGCTAAACAGTAAAAATGACCTGATTGAGAAAGAGATAGTTTTTTACTACCCTGACGATATCAATTGACAAATTTTGCACTTGATGAGTTTTATACTTGATTGGTAAATTAAAGATTAAATAAAAAGTTGCTGATTTTACAAGAGAAGTTAGTTGGAGAGAACGTTGGTGTCATGTTTCCTAAAACGTTTAGCTGGATTTTGGATTTGGAAAAGACTTGGACTGAACTTTTAAATGTGTATGATTAGAAAAATAACTGGAATTACACAGCACTTTCCTTCAGGTTACTCAGTGCCAGGATGAAAACATGCTCAACTCTCTGAGGGATTTTAGCGAGGAGCCAAATCTTTGAACCTGGCGGGCTCCTCTGCCCAGCCCACTGCCCTGAGCATGATAAAGTGCTGTGAACGAAACAAATAGCTTAATATCTCAATTAACATAACTGGATTTCTCTGTGTTTGGTTTATTGTTGTGTGATGTTTCTTTAAAGTGTAGACGGACCAGATTCACTGCACACGACTACTGATGTTTGTTGATTTCTTTCTCTTGGACCCGTGGCTCCTCAAACCCCACGAGTACGTAATGTTGCCATAACAAATAAAAAGACTGAGCTGCCTCCACACTACTGTCTCCTGCACTGTACCACAGACTACTTGCTCCTGCGCTAGAGGTCCGTCGTTGTTCTCTGTCGTCCCCTCAGCTGCTTTTTCACATGAGCAGATCTGACCTTTAACTGTGTGGCTCCGTTCACACACTCGATGTCAATCACTGCATGAAACATTCAAATTCAGATCTGAGCTGGAAACTGGAGGTTGGGTTTTTGGTTTTGTGTGTAAATCTGGATGAATCTGTCCTTTATGTCTGACCTGGATGTTGTTGCCTAATCACTGCTACTTTTGATACTCACAGGAGGATTTTTGTATGAGGGAAGAAAAATTCTCATTTTGTATTTGGGAATGGGTGATTTAATGTGAAACTAAACTCTCGAAATGATGTACATTTAATAATTAAAATCAACTGGAAGAAAGAACGTTGACCTTGGTCGTTCATTTCCTGGGACTGTGTTGAAACCTTAGTGTAGCCCACTACAGCAGAGTTTCCACAGGGGGAATACGCAGAGGCCAGATGGAAAAACAATGAACAGAAAGAGTAGTCTACATAAATCAGGATGGTATTATTAGCTGGATAAAATATAATTATTTTAAAAATCCTTAGATTTATGTTCAAGTGATTCTTCTTCAGTCTTTACAGTGATGTATATTGATGTATAGTATTAGCTAAAGGACATGGTGTTTGACAGTACTCTTAAGTTAGATGAAGAATAGATGCATTTTATGACAAATTCCCGGAGAAACCCAAGAAATTTCAAAGACTCTCAAACTTTTTCTTGCCACTGTAGCATCTAAAGAGTTATATATTTCCTCTGGAGTTTGTGAATGTTGAGCGAGGCCGACACAAACATGACTCCCTGACTCCTGACTCACCTTCAACATTTTACATATATGATGTGTCAAATAAACCTCTCTAATGTTGGATTCAGAAATATTCATAAACAAATAGAAATTTAATTTCCGATGACGTCAGTGCAGATGGATTATTCATTCTGTATCTCTGCTTGGTTGCCGATTGGAAATCAGAAAGAAACGGCTTTAAATGAACAATGCCTCACCCAGGGAAGCTCCTCCCCATCTGAGCTCTCAACCCAAACAAACCAGGAAGTCTGATATGTTGGCACTGAGAGGAAACCACAAACACTGAGCGACAAATGCTATTATTTACCTTCAGAGCAAATCTCAAATAAGAGAGGACATTCACAAGACTTGAAGACTGGAGGACTGTCACTTCTTCCTAATGCAGTCAGAGAATTTCAACTTTATTCAAGCCACGACCCACAGTGAGGGTAGGTTTTTGGAAACATTAAAGAGGACGGTGGAGGAGGTGAAGCTGATCAATTGTCTTCCTGTAACACTGATCTGTCTTGTGTTTACAGCTTCGCTCTGAGAAATAATGTCTTTGCAGTCTGAAAAGGATCTATCCTGTCCTGTCTGCCATGACATCTATAGAGATCCTGTTTTCCTTACATGTACCCACAGCCTCTGTAAAGCCTGTCTGCAGAGATGGTGGACAGAGATAAAAAAGCAGGAGTGCCCTGTTTGTCAGACAATATCTCCACAGTGTGATCCACCTTGCAACTTGGTATTAAAGAACCTGTGTGAGACCTTCTTACAGCAGAGGGATCAGAGACCTTCAGCAGGATCAGAGTCTGTCTGCAGTCTGCACTCTGAGAAACTCAAACTCTTCTGTCTGGACCATCAGCAGCCGGTGTGTGTCGTCTGCAGAGACTCAAGATCACACAAGAACCACAGATTCAGTCCCATCGATGAAGCTGCTCAGGATCACAAAGAGGAGCTTCAGATAACCCTGAAGCCTTTACGAGAGAAACTGAAGCTGTTTGAACAAGTTAAAGGAAACTTTGATGAAACAGCCAAACACATCAAGGTCCAGGTCCAACACACAGAGAGACAGATCAAGGAGCAGTTTAAGAAGCTTCACCAGTTTCTAGAGGAGGAAGAGGAGGCCAGGATCAAAGCTCTGAGGGAGGAAGAGCAGCAGAAGAGTCGGATGATGAAGGAGAAGACTGAGGCTCTGAGCAGAGAGATAGCAGCTCTGTCTCACACAGTCAGAGACACAGAGGACGAGCTGAGAGCTGAAGACGTCTCGTTCCTCAATAACTACAAGGCTGCAGTGGAAAGAGTCCAGCAGCGCCCCCTGCTGGATGATCCACAGCTGGGCTCAGGAGCTCTGATAGATGTGGCCAAACATCTGGGCAACCTGGCCTTCAACATCTGGAACAAGATGAAGCACCTGGTCTCCTACAGTCCTGTGGTTCTGGACCCAAACTCTGCTCATCCACATCTCATCCTGTCTGAAGATCTGACCAGTGTGAGAATTGGAGAGAAGCAGCCGCTTCCTGATAATCCAGAGAGGTTTGATTACTATCCCATCGTCCTGGGCTCTGAGGGCTTTAACTCAGGGACTCACAGCTGGGACGTCGAGGTAGGAGACAGTACAGACTGGAAAGTTGGCGTGTTAGCAGAGTCTGTCCTGAGAAAGGGAGAACCACAATCTGGATTATGGAGGATTGGCTTGTATAAAGGTGAATACTCAGTACGTCTGCTACCAGATTTCTCCATCACTCTCTTTTTGGAGAGGAAACTAAAGAAGATCAGAGTTCAGCTGGACTTTGATGGAGGAAAACTGTCGTTCTCTGATCCTGACTGTAACACACACATACACACCTTCACACACACCTTCACTGAGAGACTTTTCCCATACTTCAGCAACCTGAATAAACTCCCACTGAAGATATTTCCAGTGTAGGACTCTGTAACAGTAAAACAGACCAGGCAACCATGATTATTATTATAGGGTTGATGGTTATGAATAGACCAGTGGTGTGACTGTTTTGATGTAAACACAGTTAATTATGAAAATGATGCAACAGAAAGTACACATTTCATACTGTTTGTGTCATCAATACAAATGTAATCAATGTGTGTATGATGAAATGTATGATATGAAACTGGATGTATACTTTATCACTGACTTTTTTTTATTGTGCGGGTCATTTTGTCATGTACTGTAGTCTGTATCAAAAAAAAAAAAGGATGTGGTGCCCTTATATTGATCCTGTTCAGCTGTAAAATTAAACATTTTTTCATAGATGTTTTCATTTAGTTTCAGTTGCACTTAACTCCGTTACAGCTGGACAACTGACCTACGCCTCAGTTGTAGGTGTTGCCATTGTCAACCGACAACTTTGCAAATACACACAGACGCGTGGGGGTGTTCAGTAGGTTAAACATTAGTTGTTCCGATAGTCTTCAGGCATAAAAATTAATGACCCTCCGCTCAAAGAATGAAGGGAAAAGGCAGGAGATATACACACAGTGTGTGTGTGTGTGTGTGTGTGTGTGTGTGTGTACTTGTACAGCTATAGGCTACATGTGACGACCAGTTTGAGTTTGAGAGTGAGGACGTTTTTATTATTTTTTTATTTAACTTTTATTTAACCAGGAATAATCCCATTGAGATTCAGAATCTCTTTTGCAAGGGGGTCCTGGCCCAGAGACATTTTGGGAAAGTGAGGACATTTTGGCCTGTCCTCACTTACTCAGAGGGCTGTTTGAGGGTTAAGACTTTAGTTTAGACTTTAGGTTATAATTAGGTTTAAGTTAGGTTAAGAGTAATGGTTAAGGATTTGTTTTGGACGGTTAAGGTTAGGGTAAGGGGCGAGGGAAAGCATTATGTCAATGAGTGTCCACACAACGACTGCTGTACAAATGTGTGTGTGTGTGTGTGTGTGTGTGTGTGTGTGTGTGTGTGTGTGTGTGTGTGTGTGTCTCATGTTTCCTTGTATTACCGTGTGTTATCTGAGCCACAGCTCATTCCCACAGTGAGAGGCCGACCCTGCACAGCTCCACTTCAGACACCTCAAAGGTAAAGTAGGATATTTTGGAATGAAATTACAATTTATTATTTCATATAATGGAATTTCAGCAACGAAGCATCTCTACACAATACAGTAGCTTACAGCTTTACAGCTTGTTGTGTTGATGGACTGATTTTCAATCCCAAATTTCACTTGCCTTTGACTTTCTTCCACTTTGTATTTGTGGCCCTGAAAATAATCCGTTTTTCTTTGTCATCGCTCATTTTAAACGGAAAACCAGTGACATAGAATCTAGATTTTTTTGTGAGTTATTTTTTCTTTATAGATGACAGGTGTTTCTTAATTAACATTTTTATCTGAAATGTTGTATTGTTTGTAGATACAACAAGTTGTCCACCATAAAACAACAATATTTGTCTTGGCGAACTGAGTCACAAATGTGGGAAAAGGTGGTGAGCAGAACGTCAGCAAATATATTGGCGGAGACAAAAATGACAACGTAGTTAAAATGATACAAAACTGATCAAGAATCTGGAAGTTGCAAGTTTAAACAGTCAAGATTTTTTGAATGAAATAGATCAAATAAAATCCTAATTTAACACAAATTACATCTAGGTGGCTGAGGTGCACCTAAGGATTTGCAACTGATCTTCAGTTTTTAATTTATACAAACTATTTATCTTAGATGTGCATAGATTCAACCTGGTTCAGGTGTTCAGCATTAATTACTGGTTCTTTGGAGAGGAACTGTGACAACTCATGAAAACAACTAAGTGTGTCTTTGTTTAGTGTAAAGCCCTTTGAGATGCATCTCAGAGATGCTAAACTGAGTTTCTAATGGCTTCCTGACAGGAAATGCGCAGCCTGCTGACGACTCAGTGCCAGAACTGCTACCGGGAGCAGATTCAGAAGGAGATGTTGACCCGTCTGGCCTGGAAAAACCGCTACGCCAAACTCTACCCATCCTGCTCTGACCCCAGAGACCACAGCACACAGTCCACACAGCTGCCCCAGCTGCCTGCTGACCCTCGGTGAGCTGCAATACTCATTTACCTGTTAGGCTCCGGACAGCTCGGAGAGGCTGCATCTGGACTGACATGAGTCAGTGGTGATGGAATAAGAGAAACAGCTGTGTTCCAGCTGTGATGTGTTAACTGTGTTGAAGTTACTGATAAATGTGAAAAGTTACGAAGTTAAGAATCTAAACAGCTTTTTAGAACAAACACATGACTGAAGCGCAGATGCAGAGCACACAGCTGAACATTGAGCTGGATGTGACACATGCGATAAAACTGCATCAAAAAGTAATTCTTATTATTCTTATTCTTAGATAATGTTCATATAAGACGTTTATTTATATAATACTCCATACACCATTTACATTTGTACTGTTTCACCATGGTGCAGCACAAACTGTGACTTTACCACACTAACTATTTATATTAATCTGGTGTTTTCGCTCCAGGACTGGCCTGCCTCCTGTTACCATGATGCCCAAGAGCAACCTTCCTCCTCCTGCTCCTGCTGCTGTGCTCCCTGTAGAAGGGGAGGGGCGTGCCAGTGCCCCCCCCCTGATGAGACCAGTTTCTCCTCAGACCAGAAAATCTCTCTATCAGGACTCCTCTCACCATGTAAGAAACACACCTTCGGTTCAAACTGTCCAACAACAACAAGAAATGTCCAGGTGTCACAAATACCAATTTAAATACTAATGTACATCTGACTGTTTCAATCATTATTATTATAGAATTATTATAGAATTATATTAGATAATTAGTATTATTAATCATAACATATTCAATCTTAATTTAAAAAATTTCACTAATGTAAAACAAAAGTCTGTTTAAATTGATTTTCTAAAAAAAAATATATATATTAAACTTAACTTGTACTTTACTTGTTGCCAAACAGTCAAAAACAAAAAAGATAATGTTTTTATTAAAGATGATGGTGGCAATTTGAACAGGAAGTATTAAAAACGTCACATTAAACACAGCTGTCCCATGCAGGGCAAGGGGCGCAGTCAGTACCTGCACAGACGTGGACAGATGAGACCTGAGGAGAAGTTTGATTTTCCTCTGCTTTCATCCTGGGAGTACGGGTGGAGACTGGGTAAGATAGAGGGACTGTTTAGAAACAAGAATTAGAAACAATATTTCATTGTTATAAAATGTGTTTCATATCATATTGAAATCTTATGTGCCATAACCATTTCTATTGCCTGACAGTCAAAACATCATTGATCACGCCATGAGCAGCCTCCTGTCTGTCTCTGTTTTATACAGAGAAAAGTAAGTTTTCTACCAGATAACCGGCGTCTGCCTTTCTCCACAGGTGACTACACTCTGGATTACAGGACTCCGTCCCGTGCCAGGTCTTCAGTGGTGAAAAACACCTTTTATGCCCGGAATGGCGTGTTCAGCTGCCCATCGGCCACCGACACGCTGGCCTGAGGCTCAGCCAGTGGCTCACCGTTCACAGCAGCTCACAGCTTTTTTTGAAATACGAATTGTGTTTTGATGCCTAAGGGTTGGATAATTTTGAGGGATTTTAAGTTTAAATAGCTGCTTTCAGGGCCATAGTATAAAACCTTACATTTGGAAATGCTTTAACAGAATAAGGGAATATATTTTTGTACCTTCAGTCAAGCATTCATCATGACGGGGTTAGAGTGTCTGTCCAGTGCAACAGATAAGTCCGTTCAGAAATCCTCAGCTTCCTGTGAAAACTGTTTGTTTACCGTCCACACGGCTGTAAGGTTAAATGTCCCGTAACCTGACGCTCTGTCATGGATAATTGATTAACTACTGGCCGGGGATCAGTCACAACGAGTCAGGTTAATTTGACACCTGATGCCACAGTGTTTTTAAACAGTGAGTCACTGGAGGAAATGTTACACACCACAATACTAAATCATTTATTTCTCATCAGGCATAATAACATTTTAGGCAGCTCTATTACTGTTGTACAAATACAAAGATGTTTTAGTAAATAAAGTAATGTTGACATTACTGTATTATCAGTTTTTCTAGTTTTTTTAAAATACATTTAACCTCTTCAAGAGTGTTTAAGAAATCTATCTATCTATCTATCTATCTATCTATCTATCTATCTATCTATCTATCTATCTATCTATCTATCTATCTATCTATCTATCTATCTATCTATCTATCTATCTATCTACTGTATCTATCTATCTATCTATCTATCTATCTATCTATCTATCTATCTATCTATCTATCTATCTATCTATCTATCTATCTATCTATCTATCTATCTATCTATCTATCTATCTATCTATCTATCTATCTATCTATCACATACCTCCGATACCAGTGTGTTGGCAAAGTCAAATACAGTAAATAATGAAATACAGTAAACACACCATTACCTGCTGTTTCTTATTACTGTGAACCAATATGGCGCTGATTGATCTGTCATAGCCAATAACAGGATGTGATTGGTTGTGATATTCTGTATGACTTCAGTCTCTCTTCTTTGATATTTGCTTAGATACGTAAAGTACACAGAAGGTTCAGGAACATCACTGATGGAGATGAAGTTTTTTTAATGTGTTAAATTGTATGAAGAACATGACAATCTCTGTGGATTTACAACCTGCACCTTTGAAATGGACCGAAAACAGCTGAATAAATCTTGACTTCACTGTGATGGATTACTGTAATTCAATGTACATATTAGCTTTACGTAACAGACTAAAACATGCAACACACCACACCTGAATCAGCCTTTATTCATTCTGCTGATCCACCACAGAGATCATATATTTCATTTATTGTTGTAAATGTCACCGAAAGTCTGTGCTATTTTCAGATTTGACTGTGTGAGTGGGTCAGAGGCTGCGGCTCTAGGCTGTGGGGAAGATTAGGAAGCTGGTGAAGGTGTGGCTGGTGCTGGTGATCTGGCCCGTCACAATGCTGTTGTAAGTGGTTGCCTGGAGCGACACTGTGTCTCCTACGTTCAGACTCAGGATGGCCGAGCCCGAGGTGACCAGGAAGCCCTCCGATATGTCACACAGCGTCATGTGGGTGTCACTGCCCTTCACCAGCTTCAGACACACCTAGAGCACAAACACAACAGAATTAGTTACAGTGGACATTTATACATACCAAGGGAATAACATTATCTACAGGTATAAATGATAAAATACACGGATTCAAGAGGTAACACATTTTAAGTGAAGGGGACAGGAGTCATTTTACACAGTGCAATCAGGGTATCAAATCCTGTTCTCCGTTCTTCAAATGCACATAATTGGAGAATTGGCTCTTCGTTCATTTATTCATTCATTAAAATCATAAAAAATATTATTAGCTCTATGCTCATACAGTATGTGAAGGGACTTGGGAGGCTAATCCCAGCTGATATAGGCGGACGGTGGTGTTCCCTCTGGATAGTTCATCAGTCTGTCACAGGATTGACATATAGAGACACACAACCCCTACACACTCACATACACACCTCCAGGGAATTCAGAGTCACAAATCAACCTATTTGTGCAGGTCTTTTGACTGCGGGAAGAACCAGGAGAGAACCCACATGGGCACTGGGAGAACATGCAGACCCCACACACAAAGGCCTGGGAATGGTTGGACTCACTCTGCTCTTTGCTGATATGTGGTAACTGAAGAAATAGACGCCTTTGATGGTGCAGATGAACGACCCGTTTGCCAGGGAAAGTCCCTGGAACCGTTCCTCCAGCTCCGGCAGAATCGGTCTGTGGGAACATTTCGGTGTCTGTTAGTATTTACTCATTAGCTTGTCATCATGAAAGTGTCTCTCTAATAACTGGATAGATTGTCATGTTTAAATTTGTTGTAGACATGGTTTGTGACCAAATACCAGTAAAATCAATGATGTTTACGTCAGGCTTAGCTGCACTTTGCATTTAGTGCTAATACGGTGCTTACTACGTAATATGAGGAATATGGTAAAAAAATACTGCAACACTGGCATAGCACCAGCTTGTTGACACTTTTATTGTGAACACGTCAGCAAGATTAGAAGAAGCTTATGAAATGTAATTATAGTCAATTCTTTATCATTTAGGTATTCATTCTTTCCAGGATCACACTGTTAACTATACCATAACAACAAATGTTTGGCAACATAGTTGCTTGTTACTTACTATAATCATCAGGAAAAACACATCAAAATACAGTTTCCTGTCAAAATTACAACAGTTTTGTTTGTGTGTTTGTCCTTGTCTGAGCTCTTCTCTGTGGTTTGGATGATGCTGATGTTATGATCAAAACTGCACATTGTTTCAACCAAATGTTTGCCTACAAATCCAATCAAACAACCCCTCCCCATGATGGAGCAGATTTCTGATGGTTTATATTTTTCTGGAGATGTTTTTCTCCCCACACATCACTGTGCTGCTATTTAAGTCATTAATGCTTAATATTATGGCAAAAATACAAAGTTTTTAGATCGAGATCCGGACCTTTGACCTCTCCTATCCAATCAGACCTTCTTCTTTCTGTTCATGGTCTCATTAGGTTACATCACATGACGTTAAGCACCACTACTGCTTTATCTTCACCATCACTGACCTGTTGAAGTTGATGGTCGTGTCCAACTCTGGTGCATGTGACAACACACTTTTCTGGGAAAAAAAGGCTCTCGCCTGGTTGGCGGGGTTGAAGGCTCTTCCCTTCTGCCCCTGCCGACCTGGATACCCTGAGGGCCCAGGCAGACCCATGTCCCCCTTCATCCCAGACCGTCCTGTAGGTCCACGCAGACCTTGCGCCCCCTTCTGGCCCCTCACAGGCTGGGCTGACTCACCTGAAAAAAACATAACAAACACACAGACAGAAAAGAAACACATATTATGACACAACGTTGAATTATAAACTTTTAGATACCACATAGGTGTTAGAGACTCACCAGGGTCTCCTTTCTCTCCCTTGGGGCCGTCTCTGCCATTGGGCCCGTGGGTGCCCGGTATCCCAGGAATCCCTGGGATTCCACATGTCTGTGGGGCGACCGGGCCGATGTGAACAAGAAGCAGCAGCAATGCAGAACTGCAGCTCAGCCACCGGGGGGCCTACACTCAGACACACATACACAAGCCACATGTTGTAGAGATGAAGGTAAATGTGGAGAGAACGTATCTCTGTATCTGTCTCAGGGGACTCTGAGGACAGAAGCTTCATGTGCATGAGGCTTCATTCACTGTGTCTGTCATCATTTCACTTTGTCACTTTTTGTTTTCATCAGTTCACAAACGTTTACACCTCAAACAAGAATAAAAAACATTTGCAAAAAACAGGTGCATTGGAAACTCATGGACAAAAACGTTGTCACATTCACGTTAATTTGCATTAACTCCCTAGAGACTTATTCTAGACCTTTACAATAACACTGTTGTTGCTTTTTTTTTAAGGTTGCCTTTAATCATCAGGCAGAGGGACTGGCGATGAAAATTAGCTTTTTTAGCTAACTTGGGTGCATTTACATTTGTTTTTTACAATGTTTTATTAATGTACATTGTCCCTTGTCAATAAATTAAACTGAAACTGAAACACTACAATCTCATGTTGTGTTTTTTTTCCCTCGTGAGTGTTTATCCCAGTAACAGACTCAACAGACACATATACTATAACTTACTGATCCTGACTTTAGATTCATAAAATAATTATAAAATGACTGTCACACACATTATGCTGTGGCAGTGATACTGTGCTGAATGTTTTGGCCCATTTTCCATATATTATACACATGATATGATACAATGGTAAATTTAGGCTTTCAGAGTTTCAGAAGCTCTAACTCTTAATGCCCCAGAGAGAAGATAATATTGTAATAACTTTACAACAGTGTTTAAAGATTAGATCAAGAAACATTCAGCAACCTGTGCACCATCCACTCCTCTATTAACAAATCATCTGTCTGACTGAGTGGTTTCCTTTCTCTTTCTCTCTCCGTCTTTGCCTGTTCTTGGGTTTTCAAGGTCTCACCATTTGCAGGTGGTGCAGTCAGTCGTCCTGTGGTGGACCGATGAGCTGATGAAGAGCCGAGGTGAAGAGCTGTTCTGCTTCACGGCGGCAGCAGCAGCTTGATCAGAAAAAAAACGGGAAGTGAAAGAGTTGGAGAGAGAGAGAGATCTCTGCTCTACTGGTCTCAAGTCCTGCTGGTTTTCGTGGTCATCTTGGAAACAAGAAAAAAGTGATTGCTGCAGCCAGAGATTGAATACTACAGTGCACTGTCCTTTTACTTCTGTAGTTTGTGAACTCAGGTAATTGTACTGTGAGCGTTGAGCTTTCAACCGACTACCACAGTAAAACTGTGTTTACACACTGAAGAATCATCTTAGTGCAATACTTTTTTTCTGCATCATGTCAAGATGTAGCCTTTTATCTATTTTTCTTGTTTTTTCTATTGACTGACTTTGCATGTGAGAAAGGCCAATTTGATGTGGGGGAGTCAAGAATAGAGAACAGCGCACAACAACATGTTTCCTAACCTGTTTAACTACTTTTTCTCCATTGAAATATTTAGTCAGTATATTCATGTGCACTACTTAAAGATTTTACACCCTGACGCTTCAGAGAGAAACATTATACTTTTGCCACACTACATTTAACAGCTTTATTTTGTGGTTAAATTTTAGGTACATGTCATTACTACAGAATTGTATCAGTTAAACTATGACATAATTGACGGCTGCATTTTTGGACAAAGCTGGTGTTAGCTAAAGAACTTTAGCTGAATTAATTAGTGGTTGTCACAACCTGGCTCATAAGCGGTGACAAAAGGAACGAACGACTGCCAATAATCAAATAATTTATTAACGCAAAAGAGTTTTCACAAAGGCCAAATTTTTAAGTTTTAACAAAGGCCAAATGGATGAGGTGGGTTTGTCTGAGTTACTAGTTGTGTGAATGTGGTTATGGTGTGTGTGTGTGTGTGTGTGTGTGTGTGTGTGTGTGTCATGTTGGATGCAGAACCAAAAAAGAAGGAAAAGAGACCAAATGTGCAAGCGCCGGCGGGGATAAGAGAGCGAGAGCTGCGCTGGGGACTGGGTTTTAAAGCCACACAGAGCACCAGGCCCAGGTGCTGCTGATCAGCGGGGACGTCCAAATAAGGGCAGCACCACTTCCACCTCAGACAAAAGAAGAAAAGGCCAGCAAGGGCCATCACAGTGGTCAATTAAACCATTATTAGTGTGTTATCACTGGTGCATCATCAGCATATGTTTTACTGTTCTTACTTGTTCCCAATCTGGGGTCAAGAAGAAGTGAAACAGTTTATCAAGCAATTGGGAAAACTCAACCTGAGGAAGAACTGATGATGAAGCATTAGTTCAATGTGTCTGATTTTAAAACATCTTTCCTCCAAATTAACATTTGGTTCTGTTTTTCTTCTGACTTCCTCTTCGTCTGTGTCAGAGACACAAACTGTTTTCCTGGCAGAGTATCTCTGAGGCTCTTGACCTCAGTCAGTATCTGTTCCACAAAATGTTTAATTTCCTCAACAATATCTATGAGCAAAGAGCTGATGTGTATTTTTTTAATAATGTGACATCCTGCAAAATATGCTAGTTCGTCATTTTCTGATCCTCTTTACATTTTTATTCCATTCTGACCTTTTCTGTTTATGGTCTGTTTTTGTGTGTGTGCTTTCCTTCCTACCCACCCAGGAAAGTTGCAGGTTGCTGCCGTGGTGATACGATTAATCTAATTAACTGTTTTTCTACCACTGGAATGAGTTAAGAAACATTTTAACACTTTAAGGTCAAGAAACTACATGTTGCTTTAATCAAATGTTCATATACCTGACATTTACAGTATTTAATAAACCTTACATAAACAACACAGATATAGAAAATCCAGTGTTCACTCCCTATGTATTCATATTTTGTTTCTTCTCTGTTTATCCTTAAGTGGATGGATGGATGGATGGATGGATGGATGGATGGATGGATGGTCAAACTGTTTAAACAACAGTAACTCAGTGTGTTGTGTCCAATTTTCCAGCTGTGATTTCTTCTATGTAAAAGAGTTTTCTTATTTCCCTGTTTTATTGTAAAACTTTTATCCTTATTAGACTTTATATTCTAAATAAAAAATAATGGATGGAAATGATCATAATAGTGTGTTTTTTCATTTCTTCAAATAAAAATGCAGCACAATTAAACAAGAGAAAACAAGAAATTATACAGGAATGAAAACATTTTTGAGGCTTGAACCACTAAACCCGACCTTGGTAAGACCTGATCAAACAGGTTTCATAAAGGGGAGGAGCTCCACTAATAACATAAGACTTTTAAACATAATTCAGATGGCCAGTGATGAAGAAATGTGGGGCCTGACAGTTCACTGGACTCTTTAAAGGCTTTTGATAGGATTTAATGGTCCTTTTTTTCTATGCTTTTGTGGCAGTACGAAGGAGGGTCCGGGCAGGGTTTGAACCCCAGTCTCCCGGGGGAGAGCCATTCGCGCTGACCATTCAACCAAAGGGATATCCCTGTGGCCAAGTAGCCAGGGTTCATGATCAATTGGAGGCATAGTGACAGGACTGTCTACTGTCACACTATGAAAAAAATTAAACTGGGGACAGAATTCACTGATTGAGTGGGTGAGGATGCTGTATCGTTCACATAAGGCAACGGTAACTACAAACTCCTACTGTTCAGATCCTTTCCCTGGGACGTGGGACGCCACAGCATTGCCCTGTGAGTCCCTTAATGTTTGCTCTCACCATCAAACCTTTGGCTGAGGTAATAAGGTCTACACCAGCAATCAAAGGCTTAATGGTCAACGGTAAAACACATACAATTTCTCTCTATGCAGACGATGTAGCTACTTTTGTACCTGGTCGACATTGATACCATCTGTGTGAGCCTTGGTAGGCTCTGCCCCACCTATAGTTATCACCGCTTCAGTGTGTTTTGGTAGCCAAGGTGCAAGGCCGTAGCTACCATTGAGGACACCGAGGTCATGAGCTCGGTATTTTTTTCGGCCTAATGAATGGAAAAAAAAAAAAAAAGTGCAAAGTATTAGGGAGGACAGATGGAAGGTGACTGAGTGACTCCTCTCTTGTCCAAACAATTCCGGTAGGCCTATAATGCCCTTGTTTATTGACGCCCTCACGTACGCTGGTGTTTGTTTACTGGTTGCGGGAAAAAAGGCGATTCATTCGGAAAAAGCGAGTGATACAGCGCGTCGCGGAGCCTGTGTGCATGGAGGAGAAGGCTACTGAGTGAGTTGGCTCTAGATAAACTGCTCTTTCCAACCAGTTGTTACACTGTAAAAGTTTCGTACATACGTGCACTTGAAGCGCTGTATTATTCGGGACGGAACCTCATGTATGCGGAGAAAACAGCTGTTTAATAGGGTCAATTCAGCACCGTTTACTGTCCGTGTCCTGCACTATGCACTAGTTGAGCTAAGTGGGGGAGAGCAGAGACCTCTTTCCTGCAGATACTATACTGAGGGGGCATCTACTGCACTGTCCATTCTTCCATCAACTTTATGTGAAAAGCACAGTGACATGATAAATTTTATGTTTACAGACAGGGGCGTCACTAAGTTTTAAGGACAGGGGGGGCTTAGCCCCCAGGAGATGCACAAGATGTGAGCATATGTGGTGCACAAGCACAAATATTTCACAAACAAAGACTGTGAAATTGTTTCTAAAAAATTTTGGACAGATTTAACAAAGAGCATACGGTGTAAAGTTTAGGCAACCATTAGTTTTATTTCAGTCTTTTTTATTTATTTTTTTATTTATTTAAAGAAAGCTAAGACCGGTGAGATTACTACAGACATGTCTGGAGTAGGCTACAGTAGAAAATGTAAATTTTTCATCTCTGCCTAGTAAGAATACTAACAAAAATCACATTAGAGTAAAATCTACCTTTGAATCATGGGATATCAGGCAAATGAATAAGTAATGTGTAGGCTAACTGTGTAAAAGTAGATGCTAAAAAAATGAACCTGAGCAATTTTGCAGCTGTTTTATTATCAGAGATACGTATGTCCAGGTGGAATTTGACCTTTGGAAAACTAATTAGGCTATATTTCACTAATAGCCTGTGTCATAATATTCACTCCATCCAAATACAACTGTTTTTGGCTCATTTTGATTTCACCTAGACCTCTTCATATTTTCCCATTCAAAGAAGACCATACAACCGAAATGAAGTTTGACACCAATATTTTACTAATAAAAAATATGCATAGAAATGTGAAATACTACATAGCTAAACAACGTGAATAACCAATTATAACACAAACCAAAATTTTCTGCAACAAGGAGCAGTCAGATGTATGTTTGTGGTAACTATAAGGAAAAGCAAACAAACTTCCTGGGCCTGTTTCAAAGTGAGGAACACAGCTGACGCTCCAGAAGGAAGTTACCCAAAAATAGTAGGCTATAGCTATGGTAAAAAAGAGTGCACACTTCACCCTAGAAACCTGTTAATCTTTATGTTAACAACCAGGACCTTCACATTGCATTTCAGACTTTTTTTTTTCGAGCTAGTCTACTGTTTGTAATAGGTGGTGTGTTCTCATCAGAATTCAGTGAAGTTGGGTCTTCTCTGGATGATCACTAGTGATGATAATATCATAAAAAATGGCATTAATCTAATATGATGTGTGTAGTTTTTATCTGTCAAAGTGCACCAGATTGAAGCCTTTTAATATAAAATTGCCCCAAATTTCTGACGCCACCCCCCCCCCGCGCACCACGACTATGACCTCGGTATTTCAAAAATCCTGGCTACGGCCCTGCCAAGGTGTCTAGCACAAGGAAAAGTCACAAGGAGAAACTCATTGGAGTTCTCTTGTTTATAACAAGGAATACAGTTTTTAAATTCTGGATTCATAAGGACATTTCTTACATTGGACGATTGATACAAGGAGGTAAAGAGCATTATCCCATCGGAAAAACTGACTTATAGTCTTCATGATAACGTTGAAGGTTTCTCCAAGGTGACAGCCAGTTTTTGATGCTGTGGACCCCTTTGGACTGAACTTCAGTGTTCCTCACTAAGTTATATATACTGTATAGTATAGATGACTCTGACATGGCCTGGGATATGGATGCCATTCTGGTGGTGTGTCTATACGCTTGTATGTAATGTAATCTATGTAATGTTTTGTTACCTGGTTTTCTATGTTGTATGTATGTATAACCTTTAAGTAGCTTAAGCTTCAAGAAAAATTGTATGGTTCTACACAAATTGTATGCAGAGACAAATATGTGTATTGATGGAACCTAAAAAAAAAGAAAAGAAACAAAAACATTGATGTTTTTTTCCAGTTTTTTTATTGGGTTTATCAGATTTTCTAGATCCTGCAAAAACATACGTATATATGTAAGTAAGTTCTGTTAAGTATTACAGTAAGTACCCGCACATATTTGACTGGTGCCTCATTTCTGCAACCAAATAACCCTGGAACTAAAGTACAAAGAAAAAAGTGTTTTGGAAATTACAGTAAAAGCAAACAGTGTGTTTATAAAAAGGTGAAAGGATCAGTGTTTAGTAACAGTGGGGGTGTTTTGGGTCAGTGGGGGTGCAGCAGGAAGCCGGAGAAGATGCTGTAACCACCTATGGTCCCTGTCATCCCTTTGTAGTCTTTGGTCTCCAGCCAAACCTCCTGATCCCTGGACACGTAGACCGCCAAACCCCCCGAGGTCACCTAGAGGTAATTTAATCACAGCGTGTTCAACATCAGTATTAATTCCCTAATATGCTCTTTTATTGATTTCATGGGTTTCATGTATCATTAATATCCTCATTTTATTCTCTACATTCCTATATATTTTATAAATGTTTGTATCTGTTCCATTATGTTATGTATTTTGAATGCAGTAGGTTGTATGTAGGCTACCTGTCTCTTCCCACGGCGATGATCGCAGAACGCTGTCAGCAGTTTGTTGTCCATCTTCAGCAGCACACACAGTCGTTCGTTCAAAGAGGCGTGGTACACAAAGTAGTAGGTTCCTGAGATCCGACACCTGAAATAGATTGATAAGGTAACCCTTTAACTTACAGGCCACTAATTAGCCTATGTGATAATCTCAAGAAATAGCTGAGAAATAACAATTAATTGCGTAGTTATGTCAGGAAATAGCCTAAAAATAACGGCCAATTTCATAGTAATTTCATGTTTTTCATAAATGTGCTTTTCTTGCTTTGAATTTTTTGGGAAAAGCCAGAATTTTTCTCCACCAAGTCCTTGCAATTGACCGTTATTTTTGGGCTATTTCTACGCAATCTATCAATCACCACTTCCCCTACAATATTCGGTGTTCTCACCTAAAGTGTCCCGTGTCAGTGTTGTAGTCGTCATTGATGTTGGTGATGACTGTGGTGAACCGAATGACGCTGTTTCTGTCTGGGGATTGAGCGGTTGCCCTGGCCATGCTGAATGCTGCTTTCTCCTGGCCGCCAGCCGTCCTACAGTCACAGACAGGACACGCGGTTACACGAGGAACTGTCAGCCTCTGTTACAGTAATCCTCTGTTGTTCCCTGACTTAGGATAATGAAAAGATGAATGAAAAGTTGAATTACAGAAGAATATGCACCATGTGATCATGATAGTAACTCTTATGTATATAGATATAGTATCTCTTGTGTAAGTCACTGGTGCCTCGCCCACTGGTTTGTCTGTTTACATACCCATCCTCTCCTGATTCACCTACAGGTCCAGAAAGCCCCAGTGCCCCTGGTTTCCCAGGTTCGCCGCTCTGACCTCTTTTACCAGGAAATCCCATCTGCCCCGGATCCCCCTTCTCTCCATTCTGTGGGCCGCTGCTGCCTCGCCAGGCTGCTCCTGCAGACAACAACAACAACAACAACAACAACAACAAAGGAATAGTTCAACATTTGAGAAATATACTTGAGTCTTTTCTGGCAGATGAGTTAGAGGATTAGTGCCCATCTGGTGTCCCTCTGTTTGTATTGTTTGTATGACTTTTCTTATTTAGAAGATTTTGTTTTACAGTAATTCACAGCATCCACGTTTATTTTTTTCCTTCATTTGTACCTGGCTCTCCTTTCTCGCCTTTGTTTCCATCTCGACCGTCTTTGCCAGGCAGACCAGGCATACCTGAGAATCGAGTAAACAAACACTAACATTACAAACCTGAACATATGCACACCAACATATACAACCATACACACATGAATGCACACACCTGGCATCCCTGGCATCCCTGCTGCTGGGCAGGACTCCATGGCAACCACCATGGGCACAGCCAATGAGATCAGGGCCCCAATGACAAGAAAAAACTGATGGAGCATGATGGAGAACCTGACGAGAAGGAGGAGGAGAAAGGTAAAAACTGTGAAGAGATGAGGAGAAGAAAAGAGAAGAGGGGAAAGATGAGGTGAGAAGGAAAGTAGATGAAGAGGAAAAAAGACAAGATAGGAGAGAATGAACATGCAGATAGTGATGAGATGATAGGGCAAGAGGTAGGAGGAGAGGAGATTAGGAATAAGAAAGGAGGAGAGAAGAGGAGAAATAAGAAAAGGAGCAATGATAAAGAGAGGGGAGGATGGTACAGGGGAAGAGAGGAGAAGAAAAGGTGGGTGGAGAAGAAAGGAGTTTAGAAAGAGGAGTAAAGGACAAGCAGGGTGAGATCAAAATGAAGGAGAGGAGGTGAGAAAAGAGGGAAAGAGAGAGACAGGTTCAATTCTACCACAGTGTTTCTGAACATCTCAATCATCTGATGACGGTATACAGTATACGTACAGTATATTTAGATATACACATGGATAATGAAGAAGCAGAGACATGATCATATTCTTCCACAATTCCATATACAGTACACTTGTTAAACTTTGATCGACTCACAGATGTAAAACATGATTAAAAATAAAACTCACCTGACAGAACAGACGGGAAATTAAAAAAAAAAACCTCCTTGGCCACTTCAACACAAACTGAAGTGAAGTTTTGAGTCGAGTGGCTGCAGGAGGAGGAGGAGGAGGAACACAAAACCAAAGACTCAGCAGCTTTTACTACAGAAATTATTCTCTGAGCTGAATGTAGGTAGTTCTGCAATTTAGGGAGAGAAACAGAATGAGAGAGAGAGAAGGAGAGAGAGAGAGAGAGAGAGAGAGAGAGAGAGAGAGAGAGAGAGAGAGAGAGAGAGAGAGGTCCCATTGATCTTCAGCCTGTTCTGGCCCCATATCCTAAAATGCTCACAATCCTACATGGTCAAAAGTATGAAGACACAAATGTCATTGGTTTTGGACGCTAGTAGCAGGGATTACCTCCCATTCAACCACAACAGCACCAACGATGCTGGGTCCACTCCCATTCAGTCATGTTTAAAGTACTTGAAAGTTGGGGCGGTGTGTGGCGCAGTGGTTAAAGCAGCCGCCCCATGTAGAGGCTATAGTCCTCAACGCAGGCAGCCCCGATTCGAATCCTGCATCAGGCAGACCTTTCCTGCATGTCATTCCCCCTCTCTCTGCCTCCCCCTTTCCTGTCCATCTCTACTGATCTATCAAATAAAGGCAAAAAAGCCAAAAATATACTTAAAAAATAAATAAATAAAGTACTTGAAAGCTACACACCCCTGATGAAGACAGCGTCGAAACGCGTTGAGTACTTTTTAATTTATTAAAATATCTCTGCTAAGCCACGAGTGCCTCGGGAAGCATCCTCAGACAGTCAGTTTTTTTCCCTTAGTTTATTTGCACTTATTTTCCCTTGAAGAGCACCTTGAGCTATTCTATATATTTTTTTCACCTTTTTTCCTTTGGCCTCTGCAGCACTCACCCTCCCCTTTATTTTTTCTACTTGAAAGCTACACTTGAATATACGTACAAATAACTTAAAGTTGCTTTTTAGAGTAGGCCTACTACTTATAAAAGTCTGATAGTATCTGAATAATTACTTATTTAATTAAGTAATTTTCTGTTATTAAATTAAGTTTGACAAGTAAAAGTTAAGATAGGGAGCAGTTTTGATCATTAACTTTATTGTGGCTTTCTTATTTCAAAGTGTCATAATCAGGGTTTCCACACCTTCTTTCACATCAAATTCAAGAAGTTTTTTTTAAGACTTTCCAGGCATAATTCATTCAAATTTGAGGCCCAAGGAATTTTGACTTCTGGAGGAGTTTCTGGTGACGAACCTGACTGGGATCCTGGACAAACTGAATGCACCATTATGTCTCATCCCTTGGGATTAGTTATTTATTATAGTTTATTATTTTATTTTTTACAATTGGAAGTTGCTGAGTATGATGGCTGGTGGTGAGGATGAATCAGCTGACTTGATTTTGGCATCACTGTCTATGCTGCAGCCTCTGGTTTAGGGAGGCCATGGACCCAAACCAGCAAAAACAGAGAAACTGAAACAAAAGAGAACTGGGAAATGTAGTGGGTATTTACTCATACGGCACTTCAAGAGCTGATGTTTTATATTCTGCTCAATCCAACCATCACATGACACATCTGGTTCCTCTATGTTGGACAAAAACAGAAACCCTCACACTGATGCACCAAATTTATTCATTATTTTTTATTTATTTAGTGCTGCCGCAGTCCCCAACAAATACACCATATCCTCCTGTTTGAGTAATGCTTGTGAAAAAGTTTCTAAGTTATGATGTTATAGAGAGCAAGTCAAGGAGGTTCTGAAAACTTGACTTTTGATTTTGGCCTTTTCATAGGATTTGTTGACAAAAACAGAAACATCAGCTGTACTCTTTAAGACCTTTGACCCTGCTCTTCTAAGAAAAAGAAGCCAAACTGAAATAAGGAAAGACTTATACACACATAAGTTCAACTGAGAACTTCCAGAGTGACAATAAGTTGCAAAAAGTTGACCTGAAAGAGGAAGGACATGAAATAAAAGATGTTTCACTTCTATAACTTTCAGTCCTCGGGTCACATGATCTATATCACATTTTCTATGTGATACAAATCAAACACAGCAGATATCATGCACCCTCATAGAGGGGCAGATATGTCAACAATAAAATAAACTCTGTGTCACCCCTGATGGGTCAGTACAGAGCAAAGCTCAAGATGTTTTCTTTTTATGTCGTCTTGAATGTATTTCGGGGTTTTCACTTTGGATTTGATAGAGACCATGAGAGAGTGACAGAAAGTTGGAGGGCCATGAATCGGGTCTGACCCAACGTCTGCCACAGTAAGGACAGAGTCTGAGTGGTATACATGCTCCACCGGGTGAGCCACATGGGCACCCCCTTCAAGACATGAGGCTCTCCGTTTTTTTGCTTTTCCACTAATACCTGGTAAACTGCTAACACAGCAAAAGTAGCTTAGAAAATTTCCCAAATATCAGACATTTACTTCCCCATCCCACATGTGAGATACTCATACCGTCAGGTCAGTCCGTTTCAAACATATTTGCTGTTCACATAAGCAGGTTTTCTATGTGGATCTAGGAGGATCTTGGTCTGTGTATGTGCTTAGAGATATCTTAGTGTATGTCCGTGTTGTCAAATCACCATAGACGTGTTATTCAAGGCTCCACTGAGACCTTTCAAGTTAAAATCAGGTTCATCACTTTTCAACTTGCTTCGCCTTAACTCTTGAAATACAGGAAAGGACACATCTGTTATTATTTGCAGAGTTTGTGTTGTCAAGTTAGCGATGATGATGATTTCTATTTTTGTAGTTGCTAGTGTTTTCTTAAGCTGCAGTGTGTTGACCTCCCAGCCCAGGGCCACCATATATTTCACATATATATTAAAAATTTGAAAAATGCCCGTGCACAGCGAACAGTCAAGGTGCTGGTAGTGTGGCATACAAGTACAATCAATAGAAAGAAAACCATACAGTCTTAGTGTGTGGTATGTTGCCACATTTTGTGGTTTTCTTTCTATTGGTTGTATTTTAATTCACATGGTCATGATTGACTCTAAAAGCTGTTAGAGTACAATGAAATCATCTCACCAAACAAACCCAGACTCAATAATAAACTTTAATTCTGTTCGTTTACATGCATTAATATGAAGGACACAGATCAGATGAAGGTGTTACCTGTGAGTTCACAGGCACTGTTTCAAAAATATCACTGCTACAGAAATACAGTCAGCTTGAGGGACATGATCTGCAGTCAGAGGATTTTTAGAGGCTGACGTCACAGTGCAGGTTTCCAGCTGAATTTCACTATGAATCTGCGAAGAGCAGGAAGCCGTTGAAGATGATCAGTTTGTCTCGACTGTCATTCAACTCAGTATTTGTCTGCTGGTCTCTGAAGGACTCGAGCCAAACCCTCTGTCCAGCAGTCAGCTGTAGAACCACGCCCCCTGACAGCACCTGGAAAACAACACAGCCATTCACGTTGTGTCTTCATGACGAAACTCCATTGGAATAGCTCTCTGGTCCAGTGCATCTTAAAAATGCACATGCAAATTAAATTAAATTAAATTGCCATACTCTCTCAGGAAACATTTACTGGTGTATGGTCAAGGTGGATTGACTATGTCAGGCATTGAAGACAAGACTTCACATACTGTACGTGCACAGTTTGAAAAATACCATTCCCCAGACTGTGTTGTTTTGTGTTGTACATGGTTAAATTTGATGCGAGAAATTCAATTGATATAATACATGGTAAAAACAGGCATGGTACAAAGTATTTGTAATTATATTCTGTAAAATCTCTCGTTATCAGTTAAAGCAAAATCAAAAAAGGCTCATTTCCAACCAAATGTACGGTAAATGTAAATGTAAATTATAAATTTGACCATAATTGTTTGTTCATCATTATAAAGTGTAAAGCCAGGTTAGAATTACAGTGATAGGAAGTGAGGGTGGGCTGAGAGAGAAACCATATCCAGTATAATGATTAATGAAACTCACGTGGTCAACGCTCTTGTTGTAATCACAGAATCCCAACTTACTGGTCAGAGCATCACTGGCTATACGCAGACACATGCTGACCTGAAACACAGAGCTCAGCTTTAATGCTCACATCCCAATGTCTAAAACCTGCACAATCTTTACAACAAACAAATGATGATGTGGTCAGGATCTCTTCTCATATAAACACATGCAGCCACAGAACAGAGAGCAGTAAGTTACCTTGGCCACGGAGTGGAAGGTGAAGTAATAAACACCAGGTGTTTTACAGGTGAAGTAACCTGTGGCTGTGCTGAAGACATCAGCAGGTATGTTAACCACAGCGGTGTTGAAGGTTACTTTCTGATAAATACACACAGATAACAGTCAGAGATTAATTATAGGCTGATAGAACCTGGAAAATAAACAAGGAAACAAGTAAATGTGCTGTTGTGTATTAATCTCTTCTTCCATTTGAATGTATATGTTAATGAACAGTGAACAGTTTTGAAGGAACCACTTTGTTGGGAAATGCTGATCTTGAGGTCTGTAGTATCTGAAAACCTGACCAGATAAAGCTGAAACTATCTGTGTGGTAGTGGTGTCACCAGGGAACACAGGGGTCCTCAGCCAATTGGAGGGAAAATGAAAAAAATGGAATTCAAAGAAATCAAATGAAATTATCATGTGCATTATTATAATGCATCATACATTGAAGTTGTATTGTCCATGTTCATCTTTCTGTTGCCTGCCACCAAAATATCATACATCAAAGCAGTGTTGGCCTGTTGGTCTGTACCTGTCACCTAACTGCTCTGCCTGTTGCAAACACTGTGAATTCAGTGCTACAAAAATGGATGATTTTGATGAAGAAAAGACCCATCCCTTCATCCCTCATCTATACTTTCCTTATCCATGCAGGGTCATGGGTCTGGGGACCCTGAACAGGTTGCTAGTGTATATCTGTTTTGTTACCAAAAACAGATGAACAACACACTCACAATCAACACTATGGTAATTTAGAGTTGCCTAACCCTAAGAAAAGACCGAACTCTTGCAAATTACCATTATCACATTAATAAAGACAAGGGAGTTAATAAGGGGTTTGTCAGAGGGGTTCCCAGCTACAATACTGTTCAGGGGGCGTCAGCCTAGAAATCTCTGATTGATACAAATCCTGCAAGTTTTAGATCAGAGAGATGCAACAGACGAGACCGAACCTGCTCAACGCGAGGATAGCTGTGGTCAGTCCTCTTCACTGAGAAGGCTGAACGGCCCTGGTCAGGTGACTGTTGTCCTGTGAGCAGAGAGCGCACGCGCGCACACACACACACACACACACATTTAAAAATGATATATAAAAGTTTCATTTCCATGCAAAAAAAAAAAACCTTTATAGTTGGAAACACAACTCTAAAATAAAGAAAAATAACTGATGAGTCGTGTTCACATTTTGACCGAAGTCTCTTATAGAGTGGGGGTTTATAAATGAATTTAAAGAGGATGTTTCCCCCTTTTGAAAAAAGAGGTTTATTTACTATAAACATTATTGTTGTTTGTTATCTTCCCTGTCAGCTGTTGTTGTTGTTGTTTTTATCTTATATGAGCTAAAAGTATTAGTTATTAGGGTTAGAAGACGAGCCATTACCTCTGCCAATGTTCCTCCCATCAGGACCAGGGGGACCAGGTCGTCCCGCTAACCCCGCTGCTCCCAGGTCTCCACGGTAACCTTTAGGACCAATGGGCCCTTGCAAGCCCCGACTTCCCATCTCCCCCTTCAGCATCTGCAAGACGTCCATATCCACGGGGCCGTAGTCCGCCACAGCTGGAGAAAAAAATGATTGATGAGGGATATTGGGTATCTAATGATGGTAGTGTTGATGATATCAGGGAGCGGGAGACCAGGAGGACACGCCCCCTCGCTCCTTAAGCGCTGTTTTACCTGGCTGTCCTTTCTCTCCCTTCAATCCAGGTGTCCCATCTCTGCCCGGGGACCCCTTCACTCCTGCACTCCCGTCTCTCCCACTGCATTGTGGGTCACATTGCCCCGTCATCATTAGCAAGGCCACGCCGACCAGAACCACCAGCCCATAATAACCTCCCATGATATCCCCAAGTTTACTGTTGATGGTTGGAGAAGAAGAAGGTGATGATGATGATGATGATGATGATGATGATGATGATGATGATGATGATGATGATGGCGTTGAGCAGGGTGAGTATGAATATGAGGAGGGGGAGGAGGAGGAGAAGAAGAGGAAGAAGAACAAAGACAAGAAGATAACGACATGACGATGATGAGACAAGAGAAGAAACTGAGGTATTTGTTCTTTACTCTGAGGTCACCTCCTTCAGAAACTAGTTTACAATTAATATCTAATTCAGATTTCTTTTTCTATCCAAGTATTTGTTTTTTTGTGATCAATTTTTTATTTTGTTTTATTTCATTACTATCCAAGTATTTGTTGATTCAGTGATTATACAAACAACATTAATCTGAACTAACAAAAACAACAAACTACAAACAAACCAAACAAACTAACAACATTTCTGGTTGCATTTTGTTTTGAGGATTTATGCTACAGGAAATTGCAAGCAGTTCAATAAACACATAAAAAATAAGAAAACAAAATGCAAAGCAATAATGAATTAAAAATCGTGGAAGCAATTGTTCCATGAGGGATTGTCGTGTTAACAGCGGTTGCTCAGACTCAGGTCTCTCCAAGTGATTTTGTTTAGAAATGAACTGAATAAATGTTGATTTATTAGTTCAAATGTAAATGTGTAAATTATTTGTAACTACTACACCCCACACATTATTAACAAATAAATTAAATAAAATTTGTGTTAAAAGACACAGAGTTGACAGCTTTTTTAATTACAACAGGACAGAGGCTAAAATCTAAAGTCTACTTTAACATGATCATTGTAGGGCTTCATTTTAAAACAGTGAAATTGGTTTGTAGATATTTTCTTTGTTAAAAACAACTTGCAGAGGTTTGAATCTTGCTGCAGAGATGATCTATCACAGTGAACCTTTACTCTGAGTATAATATTAAAAGTCCAGCGGCGA
The DNA here is from genome assembly GCF_045865225.1 of Trachurus japonicus. Classification (NCBI taxonomy): domain Eukaryota; kingdom Metazoa; phylum Chordata; class Actinopteri; order Carangiformes; family Carangidae; genus Trachurus; species Trachurus japonicus. The sequence continues at coordinate 23,864,635 of NC_140911.1, read as the reverse complement.
CTATACAGATACAATAATTTTTTCTATCATCTGTATTTCAGCACATTTACTCACAAAGTTGAGCGCAGGGTTGGAGTGGTGACACCACGGAGGCTTCCTCTTCTGGTGAACAGATCAACACTGGAAAAAGATTCACTGACTTATTTACACACACATGCGCACACGCACACACACAACCAGCGAGGAAATGAAACTTGTGATCCGACAAAATTTGACTGATGTATCTCTTAAAGTTTGAACTGGTCTCAGATCTGGGACCAGTTTCTTAAAGATGTCCTCAGACTGGTTAAGTTAAATGGAATAAACAAATAAAATTGACTTGTTTTTCATTTAAAAAGTGTACTAACCTGTTTTCTTACTAATGTTTCCATGGGAACAATCTCCCAAAAAAGCAGTCACAAAAACATCGAAAACATGGCTCAGTTTAGCACAAAAAGTATTTGGTTTGGGTTGGAAAAGGATCATAATTTGTCTCCAAACTGACTTTTGCACTCTTTTTACGAGCTCACCTCACTTCTCCAGCTGTAACCTATTTACTGCGGCCACTAGATGTCGCCTGAAAACAAAACGTAACTATGGGTCACAGTTACCTGCTGAACAAACGACCTGTGGGGACGTTTTTTTTGACTGGAGAACAGTGTCTGCATACAGAGGCACAGCACCGCATTAAGTAGCATGGCTATGTGACATGAATGCTGTATTTTTCATCCCACTGTTGAATTCTTGAAGGTATCGCGCTTTGGATGAATTTTAAACTAAAGACATTAGTGTAAAGAGAAGGTAAAGATGGAATAAAATAGATAACAAACAAAACCTCAAACTATGCACAAATTAAACAAACTAATACTTGAGGTATACACCTCACACAAATCATGTTGTGGTGCCATCAAGTGGCCATGTTGTAATGACAGCAGGCAGACAGTGAACAGTACATTGTAGGCCTGGTATGGTATGGAATCAAAAGATGCAGAAACCAATGAAGAAATGAATTATCTAAAGAAAAGAAAAATATTTAAGAGCTTAAAGGAAATAGGAAACTTTTAATAACTTTTTAGACCTTAGTTGTCTTTTTTTCTTTTTTGATGAATCAATGTTTTTAAAATCTTTTAAGACATATATGTCCTCTGTGTGTCTCTGATGTCAGGAACATGATTTTAAGTGTTGACCTATTAAAACAGGTACAAGTTTAGGATACTGTATCTTATCACCTCAGGCAAAATTTGTCTGTATATTTTTTTCAGCAGAATTATACAAAAAGTAAAGAACATGGATCATTTATTGTGAATAAAATTATTTCACTGACATTTCATGTTTGTTCTTTGACATTCTCTGTGCACATCATGTATTGTTGTTAATTTATTTTTGTACAGTATCTATGCAAATGTTTAAGGCACATATTAAGAACACAGAGGCAACAGCTTTGAGTGCCAGTCATTTTTATGATCTGAAACACAGACGACTTCATCATCCTCACAATCATCTCTAACTGATCCAATCCATGGTTACAGAGAGTTTGCCTTTTGAAATCTTTAGTGGGACTTCATTCAACGTGCCAATGCATGGGAACAGCTGCTCCGTGAAAGTGTGTGTGAAGGTGTGTATGTGTGTGTTAGTGTCAGGATCAAAGAATGACAGTTTCCCTCTGTTCCAGTCCAGATGAACTCTGATCCTCTGGAGCATCCTCTTCACTCGGATCATCCCAGCTGGATACCCTAACAGCCGTGCACTGTATCTACCACTGAAGAACTCGATTTGCCAGAACCCAGATTTTACTCGTCCCCTTTTCTGGAGAGAATCTGTCGCCATGCCAACAAACCAGGCTGTATTGTCTCCCACCTCAACGTCCCAGATGTGAAGTCCAGAGTTAAAGCCGTCTGAGCCGCGGACAGAGCGGTGATAGTCAATCCTCTCTGGATTATCGGGGAGCTTCTGTCTCTGTCCGTGACTCACACTGGTCAGGTCCTCAGACAGAATAAATTCTGGATGAGCAGAGTTTGGGTCCAGAACCACAGGACTGTAGGAGACCAGGTGCTTCATCTTGCTCCAGATGTTGAAGGCCAGGTTGCCCAGATGTTTGGCCACATCTATCAGAGCTCCTGAGCCCAGCTGTGGATCATCCAGCAGGGGGCGCTGCTGGACTCTTTCCACTGCAGCCTTGTAGTTGTTGAGGAACGAGACGTCTTCAGCTCTCAGCTCGTCCTCTGTGGCTCTGACTGTGTGAGACAGAGCTGCTATCTCTCTGCTCAGAGCCTCAGTCTTCTCCTTCATCACCCGACTCTTCTGCTGCTCTTCCTCCCTCAGAGCTTTGATCCTGGCCTCCTCTTCCTCCTCTAGAAACTGGTGGAGCTTCTTAAACTGCTCCTTAATCTGTCTCTCTGTGTGTTGGACCTGGACCTTGATGTGTTCTGCTGTTTCATCAAAGTTTCCTTTAACTTGTTCAAACAGCTTCAGTTTCTCTTGTAAAGGCTTCAGGAGTTTCTGAAGCTCCTTTTTGTGATCCTGTGCAAATTCGTGGATAGGTCTGAACCTGTGGTTGCTGTGAGTTTTTGAGTCTCTGCAGATGAGGCACACTGGTTGCTGATGGTCCAGACAGAAGAGTTTGAGCTTCTCAATGTGCAGACTGCAGAGAGACTCTGAAGCTCTCTGATGTCTCTCCAATAGGAAAGTCTCACACAGGTTCTTTAAAGCCAGGTTACGAGGTGGTTCACTCCTTGAAGATCTCCTCTTACAAACTGGGCATTCCTGTGTTGGATTCCCTCCCCACCAGCTCTGCAGGCAGTCTCGGCAGAAGCTGTGGCTGCATGACAGGACAACGGGATCTCTAAAAATGTCCTGGCAGACTGGACAGGAGAGATCCTCCTCTGATCGGAAAGCCATTTTCTCTTCCAGTGAGTCTGTAGGGAAAAAAAGAAAAGACAGAGCTCTAAACAGGAAGTCAGTCCACTCCCTCCGCTTCTAAGTTACTCTGAGCTGTTTTACTTCATTCTACAGGAGCAGGATGAAGCTGTTAAAAGTTGCTCCAAGAATTTAGCGTCATATCTTTCCTCTCGTGAAGGAAGCTGTAATTAGGTCTGGAATAGACTGTTATTGTCTGTCTCTGTGTCGTGAGGGAACAAGTCTATTTCCTGGTTAGTCTCAGGTGAGTTGGAGGCGGAGGCGGAGCCTTGTCTGGCAATCTTGTTCAAACTCTGAACAATTTTGTAATGAACAAGGCATGCATTTCCTTTCCCAGCACCAGCAATGTAGGTTTTTGTTCTACAAAAGCAGCAGTAAGACACTAACTCTTTGTTATGTTATCAACTAAGTAAATGTGAGGAAATTGAGTCCTTTTCAGGAAATTAAAGACACATGCAACAAAGCAAGCAAAGTTGATGTAGCTGATAATCTTATGAAAAGATTTCCAAAATGTCATCAACATTTTTTTTATTTGTTTATTTGTCTGAATACTAAACACAAATAATAATTGCAGCAATTTTCAGTTGTAACTCTAATTGATCTGCTGAATATCAACATGTTGATGTTGAATGAAAAAATACAAATTTATTGTTTAATTTTTCTCTTTTCTATTCACAAGTAATTTCCCTTTTCTTTCAGCTTTGATCTGTTATTGTATATAGCATTTATTTAAAAATGAATAAAGATTATATAAGAAAACTCAGTCGACAGCATTAAGCCCTCTTCGTTTCGGAGGGGTTTCTGTGTTGTTACCAAAGTTGAGACCAAACCTCAATCAGGCTAAATCAGTGAATACTGTACATACATAACATAAACATAAATAAAATATGACAGTCAAGTCACTTCAAATTTATTTTTTCACAGCTGTCTAAAAAGACAAGGAAGAAATCAATTAATCAATCAATCTTTGATACAGTCTACTTTAATGTGGCCATTGTGGGTATAAATATGAAAGGAGAAAAGAAGGAAGTGTCAAACCTTTCAGCACCACACTATAAGTCTATATTTGAAACTCAATTATGTAAAGATGCAGAGAGAAATGGGATTTCTTGAAATCATTTGTTATTGTTGATTTTCGCAACTGAAAAGATAATAACTATTCACACCGTGTCACCTTCACCGACAAAGCTGTGTCAATGTTTGAGACATTCACTGGTAGCATCTTTAGTTGGAGTGCATTTTTATTGCTGATGTATGGAAACAGCTTCTCAGTGAAAGTGTGTGTGAAGGTGTGTATGTGTGTGTTGGTATCAGGATCACAGAACAACAGTTTTCCTCTGTCGTAGTCCAGATTAACTCTGATCCTCCGGGGCTTCTTCCTCACTGAGATGACCATGTGGGGATCTGATGGCGACACTGCTGCATATTTACCATCACACAACCCCACTCGCCACAGACCAGTCTTTACGTTTCCTTTCCTCTGGACAGACTCTGCTGCCACACCCAGGGTCCAGTCTGTGTTGTCCCCGACCTCGGTGTCCCAGCTGTGACTTCCTGCAGTGAAGCCCTCAGAGCCCAGGACGATACAATGAGAGTCAAACCTCTCTGGGTTTTCAGGAAGCTGCTGTTTTTTTCCAAATCTCACACTGGTCAGATCCTCAGATAGGATGAGTTCTGGGTCGGAGGTGTTTGGGTCCAGAACCACAGGACTGTAGGAGACCAGGTGCTTCATCTTGTTCCAGATGTTGAAGGCCAGGTTGCCCAGATGTTTGGCCACATCTATCAGAGCTCCTGAGCCCAGCTGTGGATCATCCAGCAGGGGGCGCTGCTGGACTCTTTCCACTGCAGCCTTGTAGTTCTTCAGGAACGAGACGTCTTCAGCACTCATCTCCTTCTCTGTGGCTCTAATCAATTGTGACAGAGATTTTATCGGTTCACTCAGAGCCTCAGTCTTCTCCTTCATCACCCGACTCTTCTGCTGCTCTTCCTCCCTCAGAGCTTTGATCCTGGCCTCCTCTTCCTCCTCTAGAAACTGATGAAGCTTCTTAAACTGCTCCTTGATCTGTCTCTCTGTGTGTCGGGCCTTAACCTTGATGTGTCTTGCTGTTTGATCAAAGTTTCCTTTCACATCCTTAAAGAGATTCAGTTTTTCTTGTAAGGGCTCTAGGGATTTGAGCAGATTCTCCTTGAGATCCTGTGCAGCCTCATCAATTGGACTGAACCTGTGATCACTGTGTATTTTTGAGTCTCGACAGACGACGCACACCGGCTGCTGATGGTCCAGACAGAAGAGCTTCAGTTTTTCAGAGTGTAGACTGCAGACGGACTCAGATCCAGCTGAAGCCATTTTGTGTCTAAGTGAAACTAAAAACACACCTGGATGTTGGAACAAGAAGACACTCAGGTGTTTGTCCTTCACCTACATTCAATTTTATTTTTAAGTGAAAGTGTTCAGTTTTACCTTTTGTTCCTCTCTTGTTTTATTTTCTGTCTCTCAGTGTACGCGTCTTCTCTGGCAAACAGTGAAGAAACCAAACTGCATTTCCTGTTTGTCATGCTGACGTGACATACGAGGAGGAGCTTCATCAGACCATCTATGTGTTTAATTTTTAGAAGCCGAAACAGTAAATGTGGGGGAAAAAAAGTCAGACTGTTTTGAGATTGCTTAATTCTGTCAACATACCTTTCCCTGGAAGAGCGCTAAGAAGCATGGCAGGTTCAGTCTTGTTTGTGTCCCTGTTTAAATGGAAAAATGAGACCAAATGCTTTCCCACTGACATTCCCATCCTTTTGTTTGCCTCCCAGTCACTCAGAGAATGATCGAGAATGACGATGTAAAAAACAACAACAATATGACAATATGAAAGAGGTTACACACTGTGGTGAACAGAGTATTTTCTGCTGAATCTTTCCTGTATTTTTGGACTAATCATATTATGATTCACCAATACACTGTCCCAGTTTATGTGGTCTCTGATCTGATGCTGTTACCTTGAGCTTGATTCTAGCTCATTAGAACATATTCTCATTCATTTTTCCACCAATTATTTTACTCAACATTTCTTGGTAATGTCTCACAGGTTTCTGAAGTATTACTAAAGATGAAGGACAAAACAACAAAAATAAAGTTGTGTCAAGAAACAATCCTGTTTATCACAGGGAGATTTTTATTGATTTTTCTCATCAGTGTTGCTGAGGTGTCAATCACCTGTCCAAGCAGCCTAACAACCAATGAATCATAAATTGTTGGCGGTGACTCGAAAGAAAATACACAAAGTATATTTTGGCAGTTCAGCTTTCTCCTCTGTAGCTGTGACACACCTAGTATGTTTTTTTGACTTTGTGTGTATCTGATGTAGCCTATTTCTTGTTGAGGCAGGATAGTGGGAAAGTACAAATAAACATTACAGGAGACAATGGGATAGGGAGAGAAGAGAAAAAATAACAAAAGGAAAAAAGAACAAGAGTGTTTCAAATTTGTGCACTTAAAGGGGAATTGCCATTTTTTTTTACAATCTGGACTTTATTTCTAGCATAAAATACGATCACTTAGTCACCCAGATAACTTTGGTGTCATTACAAGTTGTTCCGACGAAATTAGATCCAACCGAGAACCGCGTATATCCGTATAATGCGAGAACACGGGGCACGCAATGCAGCCTCTAACACATTATCTGCTACGAAACTCATTCATTCTACCAATATTTTTTGTTATAATAAGCTAGTGCTATTCCCCTCTGAGTCCGGGGTTACCTGTTATTAACATCCGGGGTCTGTAGGTTGACCTACTGACCTCTGACCTGGATGATATAATCTCCGACCGCTGCCCGGCTCATTCTGATAATAATCATTCCACTTCGGCATTCGGGTCCATTTTTAGCGCAACTAGCCGGAGCTTTAGTGAGTCCAGGCTGCGGAGAGGAAGCCTGTGGAAGCTGAACTTCATCCAGCTGCTCATTTTGTTCTGACAAGTCGGAAACACGCAGAAGCAAACCATAGTATTAGCATTAGCAACAAGTCGTGCCGCATGACAGTCAGAGATGACACCATCCATGTCAGAGGTTAGTAGGTCAACCTACAAACCCCGGATGTTGATAACAGCTAACCCCGGACTCAGAGGGGAATAGTACTATAGTGTATCATAATAAAATATTGGTGAAATGAAGGAGTTTCACGGCGGATAATGTGTTATTTAGAGGCTGCATTCTGCTGCCCCGTAGACTCACATTATACGCGGCTCTCGGCTAGATCTAATTTCGTCTGAATGACTTGTAATGACACCAAAGTTATCTGGTTGAGTAAATGATCGTATTTTATTCTAGAAATAAGTATAAAATAGAAATAGAAATAGAAAATAATAATTAAACTTGCTGCAAAGAATCTAAAGGTGATGTTTGACAGCTGTTTTGACTCTTGTTGTCAAAGTAGATAAGCTTTGTTTTACTTTGTTAAGCCTGCCTCATCTAGAACTGGTCCAAGTTCAATTAATTATAGTAATTCTCTTTATTCTGGAGTCAGCCAGTCTTCCTTTTCCTGCCTTAATGACTGAGCTATTTTTTTCCTTTCCTGTGTCTCCTATTTATGTTTTATTTTATCTTTTGTGTTTGATGTTATCAACGTAAAGCACTTAAGTCACCGTTTTGGGTGTGGTAAGGTGCTTGATAAATAAACATTAGTTGGTTGATTGATTGATTGAGTGAGTGAGTGAGTGAGTGAGTGAGTGAGTGAGTGAGTGAGTGAGTGAGTGAGTGAGTGAGTGAGTGAGTGAGTGAGTGAGTGAGTGAGTGAGTGAGTGAGTGAGTGATTGATTAATTAATTCATTCATTCATTCATTCAATCAGTGATAAAAGGAAAACACAAGCAACAAGAAATGCTCTATCAGAAGTAAAGAGTGGACAGGAGAGAGGTGGGCTCGTACTGTTATGAGATAAGTCACACATAGTTTTTCCATCTGTCTGCCATATGCACCAGTGTAGTTCAGTCCAACCACAGTAACTGTGAGAGAAGTCCTGATACGAGTGAAAACCTGTGTCACCAGGCTGTCGGCGCACTAAGAAACAAATAAGTTCAATTTAATTTGGTCAATGAGCTCAGGTAGCTATGGTTCAATACTTAGTGTGTGTGTTTTATATTAAAGGAGACTCTAGGCAACAAATTGAATCGAAGGCGATTAGGCCAAGCTCTGCTGCACCATTAAATTTGGTTTAGTAAAGTCAAGTTTATTGAATTTAGACTGAATTTAAACTGGGTTTAATCAAAAGGGACAAGTGAGCATATCAAAATTAAAATGAAATAAATACATACTCCATAAATAAATATATAACTGTATGCTGCCAGGACCTCAACCACATAAAAAAGTGGTTTTCTTCTGCTTTTCTGACACAAACATCTTGTTGTTACTAAGTGAAAATAATTGCTCATAATGTGGGAGCATGTGGTCCGGCTGCATTTCTTACACTGCCACGCATAACAGTCGGCCCAGTTTCCTGTTCAGCTCCAAAACTGTTTCCTCTGTGAAGTCATTCCTTGACAAAAATTCATCTGCACCAAAGAAACTCAGGTGTTTTGCTTCTGTCTCTGTTTTCTATGAGGAACTCAATTTTGCTTTCTACTGAGTTATTAAACCTTGTTAGTGAAACCCAAATTAGCTGCTGAGTGGCAGACATCACACAGCAGTCTTAATTATCAACTAACATTAGCAACACAGTGGGCGTGACACTCATTACAACGCCAAGCAGTAACGAGAAGTGAGCGGTGTGGTGAAGTCGCTTTTGCTGATGTCGGCTTCCATGGAGAGAGTCATTTTACGTGTGTACACAGTTTCTAGTTTGTTTGGAACAACAACAATGCTCAACCTGATGCTGTTGCAACATTCATACAATAAAACCTCCCTGCAGCCTGCAATGTGTCAGTTGTATATGTACAGTATTAATCTGCTCTACTTGATCTACACTGGTTTAGGGTGTATAGTCTATGGGGTATATCTTGTACTTCCTGTATGGTTGCCATGCCACTGCTTTGTGGGTTCAGGTCATCTGATAGGGTGGCGACTGAGCAACCGAGCAGCAGACAACTCCCTCTCTCTCTCTCTCTCTCTCTCTCACGCACACACTCTCTCATTGTACAGCTATCTTTATGAGGTCACTCAGAGACCTAATGCATTCCCTGCAGCTGGTTAGCGAAACCTTAACCATAACAACTACCTGTCTGTAAAGTCCCACAAGTACACACACACACACACACACAGACATTAAAGCTCTAGTTTACGGTCTGTCTTTAGGTGATTATGTTTATAATACCACACATTAATTTCAGTCAATATTATAGCTCTGACACACACAAGCACAACATTCACACTTTTACACCAGGCAAACATTATGGAGGGCGGGATTCTGTTTTGTGTGCCTCTGTCCAGCCCCCACTATTGGCTGGTTTCCAACCAATCACATCACTCTCAATAGACAACTTGCCCCCAGCACTACTGTAACTGCAGACCCAGGAGCTTTTTCTGACCGTGGAGTCCACAAGGGTTTCTTCACTTCACTTCAACCTCACTGGGAGAAACACAGTCTGATCCAAGTTCCTGTCAGAAGCAGCAGCAGCAGATTCTCCTCCTCCTCCTCCTCCTCCTCACTCAGGTAAGAAACAGTTTGTTTGTTTGTCTGGTTTCCCACCCTCAGTGAAATACCCGAGAGGCTTTAGACAAAGAAACTGGCTTCCCCCATCTGTGCAACTCAAAATACAGGTGGAGTAACACAGTTGGAGTAACAAGTAGAGATCTGAGGGATTCCTGATAGATCCTGAGATCTTGTTGTTTTGTTTTTGGCACAAGAGGGACTCAAATCTAACTGAAACAGCGATGGAAATTGGAATTTTAAAATCTCCAAAAACACAGGTATTTTTCCGTTTTCTTGTATGTTGATGTGTAGATTCATGGAAAGGTGAGAAAATGCTATAGTTGACATGTTCTATTTGAAGAGATACAAGACTAAATTTGATCCTTGTTGTTGGTTTAAAGTTGAACAAGTAAAACTGCTCTGTGGTACTGGAATATTTACTTCATTCATTAGCTTCTCTCCTCTGTTGGTCCAACTCTGCAGATAAAATGCAAGAACAATGTAGTTTTCATACCAAAACATTTATCTTAGGTGTAAAGTTTCCAAGAAGCAACTAGTGTTACGGACCCAGCTGTGGTTTTACTAGCCTATTAAATTACCACATGGCACTAAAGGCTGTCTGCAGGTTCATTAGACTCATGTACAACATGTCAGTGCTCTCAAAAGCGTATGAGTATTTTTCTTTTTTACATTGGTTCAGCTGCAGGATGTGGTCGACAGTAAACACAGACAAACAGTCACAGTGAAACTGCTGCTGGATGTATGCACACACCGGTTCACCACTGACAATGTGATCGTATATTTAGGAGAACAAAGGACAACATTGTATGGTTTAAATAATGTTTTGATAGCAGTTTTAGGATAGAGTTGTGTTGATACTTAAAACTTGAAATATTGCGTTTGGTTGCAGTTTTAGGTGATCTCAGCCTGAGATCATCAGACTAAATCTAAATCCTGAATTAACTGATTTTTTTTTTTTTGGCCACTTGAAGGCAGCAGATATTACACATACAGAAAACTTATTAACACAAAATCAGTGGCCAACTTTTATGTCTGCTACTTAGCAACTGCATCTCCTCTTGTGTTTTTGTCACCTCATTGAAATGTACAAAAAACAAAACAATAACTTGAAGATGGATGCGTGTTGGTAACAGCTGAAGAGGGTCCTTGAAGGAACTTCACAATTATGCAAAGAGATAAGAGTGAGAGGGCGGGTTGAGATAAACCTTAACTATAAACAAACATTTTGTAAATTTAAATCAAGACAGATTATCAGTAAAGACAGGAAAGTTTATTTAAAAATTGGGGCAGTTGTAAGGTTATGTAACAAACTTTCAGTGAAACAGTGACTACGTCTTGTTTCTCAATCAGCCCCTAACCCAACCTCCTTCACAACATGCTACACACAAACGCTCACTTTAACACCAGGAAAACATTATGGAGGGTAGGATCGTTGTGTTTTGTGTGCCTCTTTCCAGCCCCCACAGTTGGTTGGCTTCCAGTCAATAGTGTGGGCACAAAACCCCACCCGCCTCTATAGACTGCCAAACGTATAAAACATATAATGTATGATAATACCCTTGATAATGTCAGCAATAATTACGTGACATTTCTGTGTTAAGAAACTGTTCAATGCAGGCATTCATCACTGTGATTCATCAATGGTCATTAATTAAATAACCTTTAGTAAATAACTAATCATTAAGTAAAACGGTTAAATGTAATTATATATGAAATCTATTCTGACATCCTGAAGACAAAATAAAGCCAAAAGTTGAAATGATTTCAATAAGGCTGTCACAAGTTTTTGATACTGGATTGTAAGTTGTTTTTTTAAAGAAAATTACTAATTTCAAGGAAAAGTTTTAAATATTTGGTTTCAGTAGACAGGTAAGAGCAGTTGCAGTTAACACAAGAGCTGTGTCTTATATAGGTTCTGTGGATCCAACATCAGGAGTTTTGTTTCGCAGGAATCTGATACTGGACACAGAGACAGAGCCATGTCGGAGTGCCTCAGAACAAACTTCTGAAACTTTACTGAACATGTAAATTCATGTATAATTCATGTAAATTCAAAAGTCAATATTAGGGAACTCCACTGGCTCACATTGTAGAGCGCAGCCTATAGGCTTTAGTCTAAGGTCTTAATTGCAGGAGCCTGGGCTCGTGTCCAATTCACAGCCCTTCGCTGCATTTCAGTCCCGTCTCTTCCTCCCCCCTGATTTCCCGTCTCTCCCACTGTCCTATCACAATGAAAGTGCAAAAAGCCTAAAATATAAATGTAAAAAAGTCAACATTAGTTTCTTTAAATCCAAAATAGGACCTTTCCCGAAACATCACCAAGTGGTGAGCCTAAACTGAAAGTCTTACCAGAGCAGTGTTGGATCAGGAAACGCTCTGGTTGGTGTGGTTGGATTAGGTCCCATGGTAGTTAATTTAATTAACAGTTGACGAGATATTTGACTGTTGATGGACCAACCCTTAAAGAAGCTGCTTTCTCCGGTTTGAGAGACTGCTCTGCATGTTTACAAGCAGCCGTGGTTTCTTGTTGTCTGCAGTAAAAGCTTTCTTAAAAACAGGAGTTTATAGGTAGTATTTAAAGTAAACTACCGGTACACAAGCTCCTGAAAAGTTCCTGCTGCAGGAGAGAGCCTTAACATTAACGTTGTAAACCAGGAACAAAAATGCCCATTTGGACATCAGAGACTTATTGATTATTAACTATTTCACAGTCCGGAGCAGACAGGATATCACCAAAAGGAGAATTAATATTTGTAAGAAACAAAAGGCAGCTACAGGATTGAAGTCATGCGACACAAAACTTGTCAGGACAACACTGACATTTGAAACCAGTGTTTTGAGTAGTTTGTTTGACATCCGTGTCTCTGTGTTTGTCTGTTTGTATTTGTTGGCACACTGTTATCAAAGGTAGTATCTAGTGAGGTCAAGCTGAGTAACAACTAATTCATACTAGTTTGACAACCTCCTTCACAACATGCTACACACAAACACTCACTTTAACACCAGGAAAACATTATGGAGGGTAGGATCATTGTGTTTTGTGTGCCTCTTTCCAGCCCCCACAGTTGGTTGGCTTCCAGCCAATAGTGTGGGCACAAAACCCCACCCGCCTCAATAGACTGCCAAACGTATATAATATATAATGTATGATAATAGCCTTGATAATGTCAGCAATAATTACGTGACATTTCTGTGTTAAAAACTGTTCAATGCAGGCATTCATCACTGTGATTCATCAATGGTCATTAATTAAATAACCTTTAGTAAATAACTAATCATTAAGTAAAACGGTTAAATGTAATTATATATGAAATCTATTCTGACATTCTGAAGACAAAATAAAGCCAAAAGTTGAAATGATTTCAATAAGGCTGTCACAAGTTTTTGATACTGGATTGTAAGATGTTTTTTTTTTTAAAGAAAATTACTAATTTCAAGGAAAAGTTTTAAATATTTGGTTTCAGTAGACAGGTAAGAGCAGTTGCAGTTAACGCAAGGGCTGTGTCTTATATAGGTTCTCATGGGTTTTAGGTAGCAATAAAAGAGTGTAAAAATACTCCATAAAAGGCTCTCACTGAATGTTTTCTCACTTACTTTTTCTGTTTTGACTTACAAGTATTTCAGCAAGTATTTTTATCATCAAAAGTGAAAGAAATTCTGCAAAATGGGGGAAAAAGGCTTTTGATGCACGGTGCGTGCTGCAGGCAGGGGCTCGGTCATATCAGAGACAGGAGGATTAGGAGGGGGCAACAAAAGGCGTAGTGACTAAACCTGTTTGAACAAGTCCAAAATATTTTCCTCTGAGAACAGGACTGAGTGTAGGTGGAAATGCAGCTTGTGATGTTAATGAGAGTGTTTAGGGGGAGAAAGGCTAGATAACCTTTCAGTTAATGTCTGTATTGCCTCTTGAGTTTAACTTCCCTACAGTATGATGCCATGCAATCTCACTTAGTTTTCTTGACCCTTTGTTGCACCAAAGCACATTTTTGCGTTTTTGGCGTCTAATCTCTTGCATATTTTAAACTTTTTTCATGCATAAAATTGAATAATATATCAAGGGTTGTGCATTTTTGAGTATTCACAATTTTTGTCATGTAATTTTTATTTTCAGCCTATTGTAAACCATATAAACTTCCCTGCAGTATGATGTTGTGTCATCTCACTTTTAGTTTTCTTAATATGTTGGTTTGTTATGTGTTTATATAGTTGTTCAAAATTCCTCTACAATGGTAAGTCAGCTGTTTGTAGGCTACATATATTGAAAAGGTGTAAGTGTAGATATAAGATTAGATCAGATTAGATGAATTTATATGTAAATAAAAAAATTACATACATATAATATCTATATTTATGTACTGTATGTTTTTCTTATTTCATAAATTATCTTCACATTCAGGGAAGGTGGTACACAATATTATATATGTACATACACTGACAGGCTTAAGGATGGATATACAGTATATTTATGTAACATAGATCTACTACACTACATACTGTATAAATCTACATATAAAATCATATCTTTTTTTTTATTTTTTTATTTTTTTACAAATTACTTATATGTGTACATGTTGTTAAAGAAATGTGATACATATACATACATTTCATCTGCATGCTGAGTCCAAAATGAATTTCCCTACATTGACATTTAAGTATCTTTTCAGTAACTAAAGCAGACTTAATGAACCGTGTAGTGTGCAGTTAAAGCAGAAGGAGCATGTTCTGATTGTTTGCGGTTCATGTTAAAGCAGATATCAGTGGAATGTTCTTGTTAATATAAGTCCCAAATAGTCCTATTTTCCGTCAGCAATCACTTACATGAAGTATTTCAGCCTAAACACGAGTCTCTCCGTCACTCTGCTCTGCTGTAACCCGAGGAGAAAATTTTCCTTGTGGGATACAAGTGTTATCCAATGAGGAGAGAGAATGGCATGAAGGGCTGTGTGTGCAGCCAAGGGATGCGCGTGAATGTGGTGACGTAGCACGAGGACCAATTGATGCCTGACAAGGGCGGGGGCTGCTAACTCATGGTGCGTTCAAGGAAACTCGTACTTTGTGTTTTTCCTTCCTGTGAAGTCATACCAGTTCGATCTGGTACGAGTTCACGGGTCGGAAGTTACGAGTGGCCGTTATAGGGAACTTTCACAGACAACAGGACGGTAAAAACACGAGCTACGGGTTACCTGGAACGCTACCAAGTCGTAGTTGTGACTTGAAGCTGTAACTTACGGTTTCAAAAGCCTGCCTTGAACACAGCATTAGCCGAAACGGCCCTGCCACTGATATCTGCTTTAAGTGTTCTCTTACATGGGCCTCAGGCAAGGTGAGCTGTCGCCAGGTTTTACGAGGCACACACCTTCACACACAACCCTTCTCACACACAAACACACTACAGTAATATTTCCACCGGCCTGTACATGGTGTTTCCAGACACAAACAAACTAATTAAAATTCCAATAATGTTCCGACTCCTTCATGTCTGTGTCTTTTCTCTCCACAGCCAACATGAAGGTAGCATCTTTTAACATCCAGAGGTTTGGAAAAAAGAAGGTGTCAGACCCAGATATTCTCAACATCCTGGTCAAGGTAACGTCAGCCAGAATGAAAACACACACACTGTCACCTGCTATTATAAAAAACTCTTTTTTAATGTGAAGAATAATATCATTTTTTGTTGGTCAACTCTAGGAACCTGAACAATAAAAATGGTCAAATACTCTGTTACTGTAACAAGTAACAACTAAATAATAAACATATAAGATGATTAATAAGAAGTAAACTCTACATTACTCATATCTGGTGACAGGGTTATACTGTACCATCGGTCAATCAGCCAAATGTTGGAGTTTCCTCCTTGATCAGCACACATTTCAAGAATTATTTCCTTCCTGTCTGAGCTATCAGTTTTCAAATAAATAGCTGTAATTACAGCACAGCCACTGTTTGATTAGGTAATTTTGTCATTGTGGGTATGAAAGGAGCTCACTGGATAATCTGTAGACTTTTGTTGATCATGTTTCAGTCACTAAACGCAGCAGCTGAGCTGTGAATTTGACTGTGAAATAAAAATTATGTAATAGCGCAAAGTGATCAGATAGGCAAATGGCAGAATGCAAATAGTCTGTGAAGGACTTCAGTCATATTCTAGTTTTTGATCATATGTACTTCAGACTGTATTTGTTAAATGGATATGACACTGACGTCAGCCTCCGTCTCTCTCCGTTCCTCAGATTGTGTCCCGTTATGACATCATTTTGATCCTGGAGGTGGTGGACGCCAGCGGCAAATCTGTAGATGTCCTGCTGGATGCACTCAACAAGTGAGTGTTTGTTTCTGTTATTACCATTATCATTAAATACAATTAAATAATTAATAAGGCTTACTTCAACATAACGTGCATCCAAAGACAACACTAGCATGATGACAGTAAACAGGTTTAATGTCACCAATGCCACCTTTTATAGGTGTGTCGGAGTAAACTGCTAGCAATCCGTAAACACAACAAAAGTAGCTAATTGAAGTTGATTATCCGGCGTGACAGAGGTTATGACAAGTGAATATTCCCATGTCAGAATAAGGTGCATTTCCACTTTCACTGACAGGAATGTCATTATTTTTATTTTTTTTACAAGTATTCAAATGCTTTAAAAGGTGTCTGTCTTTCTCTTTGTACAGAGCGAACAAAAAGCATCATTACACTCTGCAGATCAGCACTCGTCTGGGTCGAACACGCTACAAGGAGCAGTTTATGTTCCTGTACAGGTGAGAGGTGAAAAAAGTGGTGGAGTCATAAAGGAGGTTAATAGAGGCTGCACAGCAGTTTGTCAGCATGAGAGTGTTCCCAGAGGATTTCACAACAGAAAAAAGTCCAAATTTTATCCATAGGAACAATATTAAAATTGGTGAAATTATCAGAAATGCCATGTTTTAGTGTTATTATATAAAACTATTATAACAAGTCTTCATTTCTCACTTATTGCATGTCTGTGTGTTTGTGCAGAGATGACATGGTCAACCTCGTGGGGTCTTTTCAGTTTGATGACGAGTCAACAGTGGGAGAAGATGTTTTTGCAAGAGATCCCTACATCCTGCGATTCAAATGCCTCAATACAGGTAGAAGACACAGATACACACAAAAACTTGAAATACTAAAGATGTCAAAATATCTGCATCTTTGGGAATATCTCAAAAACAAAACATAACATAACACCTTGTTGTTCTCACCTCTTTTCATCATAGCTCAGACTCTGGATTTAGAGTTACATTTGCATGTAATTAGTGTTATATAGGGGAGAAAACCTCAGATACATCTATCTAATGTGCGTGTGTGTGTGTGTGTGTGCACCCACCGTAGTGCTGAAGGATCTCGTGATGATCCCAGTTCACACCAAACCAACTGACTCGGACAAGGAGCTGGATGAACTTTACCAAGTCTTCCTGCAGGTCAAGAAGAAGTGGAAGACTGATGTAAGGACATGACATCATCAGATTGATGTACAAAAGTACTTTGTTAAGATGTTTACATAATGTACAAAAGAAAAAAAAACTTTTATTAAAAGTTTCAAGCTTAAATAAAAATTGCAAATATTTGTGTGTTTTGCACAGCGTTATTTGAATCCTGGTATTGTATAGCCATAGAAAACATGAGTGAGTTTATGATGATGGCAGAGCTATTGGATAACTGTCTGAAATGCATGTTTACTGTAGTAGTAGACCCCTTCACCTGTCAGGGTCACAGACCTGTTGGTTGTTGCTGACACCTGTTGCTGCTCTGCCTCCTCTCCGCTCCAGAACGTCATGATCCTGGGCGACTTCAACGCTGACGGCTCCTACGTCTCCACGAAAGAGATGAAGGAGATCAGCATCCGTAGCGACAAGAACTTCCACTGGCTGATCAAAGATGACGTCGACACCACAGCCAGCTCCAGAAACGACCACACCTACGACAGGTAACACACACAAATACCGGTGGTGCACTAGATTCATTCATTTTTTATTTCTGTCATATCAGTCTGATTCCACATTACTTTATGTGGTGTCCTCTGTTTTTACAAATATCAGCAAAAGCAGATACATAAAATAAATTAAATTACAAAATAATATTTTACTAATATTCTTACAAGAAGAAAATAAAAGAAAACATATGTTTGTCAGATTAATTCTCCAATTTACAGATTATCTTGTAAAAGAACTTGTTTTCTTATCTCCACTGCTTTCTGCAGGTAATGAGCGTCTAACTGTCTGTATATGTTTATATGTACATAACCAAGTTAATCCTGTGATAAATCAACACCTGCTTGTATTTGACTAAAATAAACCCTGTACAATTCCACAAAAAAGAGCAATAGAAAACAAAATAAAAAATAAATTACAATGTCAAACAAACAGCAAAATGCATTAAATTCTGAAGAAATCTCAGTGCCCTTTACAAATTATAGGACCCTAGATGTTCATACTACCTTTATAAAAACCACTCGCACTTTATAATAAGAAGATGTTGTTTATAATGGCATCATTAGGTTATAATGATGCTGTTTAATACCTGTTTTAAGATTAATCACAGGCTGCTAATGTCTCAATCTTGACTTTAAGTAGAACAAGTACAGTATCAGCTCTCTTATCAGCCTGAAATAAAGACGTAAAGGAATAGTGCAACTTTCAGAAACTTGATGATACTTAAATCTATCTGTTAAATCTGAAGGTAAGATAATAGATTGATAGACAGGGATAGGGTTTCTTCAAAGTGCCTGAAATTCAGATGAACAGGTGTACTGTATAATACTTGGCTGACTGTGACTTGCATGTCTCTGTTTAGGATTGTGATCTACGGCAACGACATGCTCCAGGCTGTGGTACCAAACTCTGCCAAACCCTTCAACTTCCATAAGGCCTACGGCCTCAGTGAGGAGCAGGTCAGGACTTGTTTCATAGAGCCTCAGCATGCAGCTCGGCTGAAATACTCTGCCAGAAACACTGTGTTAAATTCATAATCCAGATATCCAATATTTTTGTTAGTCATATCTTTTGGCCTTTATTGACAGTAGCACTTGAGATAGACAGGAACCAGATTATGCAGCTGTAAATGAATCAACATTTAACATTGGTCTGTAAGAGTTTAAGACAATATAGTTATATATATGCCGATCTTATCTTTTAGGCTCATGTGCAAAATATTGCCTTAGTGTTCAGAAATATTTAATGGGAACGACCGATGTCATGGTGAGTCAGCCAATTAACTTGTGTGTACAAAGTTGGCATTTTGGCCCATAGATGGCGCTAGAAAAAGCTTTATGAAGTGCAGTTACTATTCTTTACTCTCTCTTTTTTTTAAATGATGAAGAAAAAAAGCAGAATTATTAAGTTAATGGGTCTAATAATAATAGGACTGAAATGTGTTCACTACTTAGTTACGTACTTATAATTGTTTCACACTAAGCTTCTCACTGCTCCCACAGTGACTGTCAATCAATAAATAACTGTTTATTTTCTAGGCTCTCGATGTTAGCGACCATTACCCTGTGGAGGTGACGCTGAAGTCCATAACTCCAACATCAGATGATGAGGATGGTAACCAGCATTATGTATATATTCAGTTTTACAGGTGTTTCATTGCAGCCAATAATACCTGTATTCTTCAAGGACGCTCCACCTGCAACACAGACATTTTAAAATAAAAGAACACCAACAAAAACGAACAACACAGACATTAAAAACTTAGCTGCGTATTAAAACTGTTCATACCTGCATGACTGAATGAATCATGTGTTTTCATCTGTACAGATGTGGACCTGCAGCAGCTGGTTCAGGCGCCACCACCACAGGTGCCCTTTGCCGTGGATGAGAATCTGCTGCAGATGAAGAGAGGAAACCTGCTGCTGGAGAGGGAGAAGATCGGCCTGGAGATCAAGATCCTTAATCAGAAAATAGCCAAGATGAACAACACATAGGATGTTTAAACTCAGGAGGCCAGATCCACAAACGACAAACATAACCATAAACTTGTAACCCAGTACCCCCAGAACCACAACGGTTCACCCTGATGAACCCAGAGCCGTCCTGGTGTAGTGCTGTTTGTTTGTACATTTGTATGAAGTAACCACTGTATCAATGGAGGCAATTTCACATGTTACTCAACTACAGTTGGTCACATGGTCAGTTGTCTTGAAATGTCATCATGTTGACAGTGTCTTCAGTAAACTTTAATTTACAAGATGCAGAGAATGCTCAAGTTTGAGACGACTTTTCTATTTGAAAATGTATCACTAATAAAGGAAAGAGTTAACGATGAATGGCGGCCTGCTTTACTGCGTTTTTATCTCAACCACAGTGGAGAAGAAATATAATGTCACTCACTCACGTACCCGATCACATGCAATAAATACACTTTAGAGATGATAAATACTAATGTTTTTTAACCTTATCATGTGAACTATAATATTCTATTTCCTCACTTGTAAGAAAAGCGCGGTATAAAAAGATAGCCAGGAATTTGTCACCATCCCTGGCTACCTGTTCATGCAAACCACCAGATATCTCCTTTTGTAGGACAACAGTAATTTAACTTGTTCCATTCATCAGGGAAGAAAGTCATTCAACTACAAAATACAAAACTTGGAGACTTGAGCAAAGAATCCCTTAACTAAATAATACATTTTCATGGTGTGCTACATCAGTGGTATACAAATGTACAAGGCAAGCCAGTGTGGGTAGCGTAGATTCATCCACATTAATGTGAGACTTTTTTATAACCAAATACAAACTCGTTGTTGTCCCTTTAAGAGTGAAATCTATAAATCTTTATGTGCAAGCATTTCTATAAAATATGACTTAAACACGCATTCTCAATTAAATTAAAGCAGAAGTAAGCGGAATATTTGTGTTAATATAAGTCTTAAATAGTTATATCTTCCGACAGCAATCACTTACATAGAGTGTTTGGTCTGAAACACGGGTCTGTCAGTCCCTCTGCTCTGCTCTGAGCCGAGGAGAAAACATTTATCGTATCCTACAGTTTTTATCCAATGAGGAGAGAGAACGGCATGCAGGGCTGTGTGTGCAGCCAAGGGACGCCGTGAATGTGGTGACGTCGGGACAAGGACTGTTATGGTGCGTTCAAGGCAGCCCGTAACTCGTGTTTTTCCGACCTGTGAAGTCGTACCAGTTCGATCTGGTACGAGAACCGGTCGGAAGTTACGAGTGGCCGTTATAGTGACTTTCACAGGCAAAACAGGTCGAAAAAACACGAGTGGGTTGCCTGAAACGCTACAAAGTCGTAAGTTGTGACTTGAAGCTGTAATTTACGGTTTCAAAAGCCTGCCTGGAACGCAGCATTAGCCGAAACAACCGGATTGTTTACTTCTGCTTTAAATGTAAAGATGGTAGATGTGTGTACATTTCATTGAATAAGTAAATTTTATCCCTAACGGAGTACTTCTAGATTACAGTAGTCTTTTACCTTAGTAAAGGGTTTGAATATTTCTAGCACCATGTATAGGCTAATGTTTTAGCAAATGTTTCCAGGAAGCATGTGAATTGGGACTCAAGGAGAAACCTTTAATGCCCAATCGACCACATGTGAATCAAACTTTATGTGTAGTGTAAATATAAGTGATTTGACAGAGGTCGATGCTCATAACATTTTAGACATAGTACAATTACAATAGTCAAATTTGACCTTGATCATTTCTACTCACATGTTTGACAACCTACAGCTTCTTGCCATCTGCTTTTGGATTAAGACTTGGTGGACTCTGAATCTGATCTGAAGTTTAAAGGCGGAAAATAAATCACACTTTTGTTACTTAAAATGTGGTTTCATGGTTGGGGTTGCTTGATGAATTCCTTTTCGGCAAATGAAGAATTAACTTAACACGTGGTAATTACAAAAACTTTATTGGTATCTCCCTCTTTACAATAAAATAAAAAGAAGAAAAAAGAGCTCAGGGTGTTTTGCATTTGTATTAAAGTTTCACATGGACATAAAAGATACAGCGGAGATCAGGATTGTTTCACGGCTCCATTTCTGAGCTTCAGACCATTTCTAAACGGCATAGGAAGATGGTCAGTGAGTATGACTGGGTAACATGTCCTTAACAACAAATATCAGTGTGAAACCTCTAATTACATACCATTGGGGAGTTAAGTTGCGTGTACCAGGCCTGTCTGGTAACAGATATTCCTGTCCCTGAAAACTATTAGACTCTTTCTCTTTCTGTATATGTTCACTGCTGCAGGAGCAGGGTGGGATTTGCGTTTGACAGGGTTCGTGCTTAACAGAGCAAACTAGAGTCTTTCAGTGACCATACAAACATCTCAGACACAGGAAGCAAGCCCAGGGAGCAAACAAAAACCATCGCCACATTCAGATTTTACTTCTTGCCGGACTTCTTGATGCCACTGCCACCTGGAGGGGAAAAAAGGAGACAGATAATGAAACCTCTTATATGGCAAGTTTCATACAACTTGTCACAAATGTGGCCACACATAACACTAGGTTTTAAATTCTTAAAGAGTTGTTCATGCGTTAATGACTGAAAAATAGAATATAAAGCAAATTTGAGGTCAGTTTGAGTTTCTATTGACAATTTCTAGATTAGATGCTTTTATTATCATTGCACATTTCCATACAATGGGACTTCCTTTGAGAGCAGTCAATATCATCATAGCATGATTTGAGTAGGGTTATGTCAACATTTGAGAAACCTGTATAAGATGACCCTTCTTCTGACACCGAGTGCCGGATTGCAAAAGCAGCACTTACCAGTTAGCATATACCCACCTCAGTTATTTCAGTGTATATGTGGCATGTATAACAGGAAACTCCACTTTATCTCACATTCTTCTTCTTTTACATAACATCAATGTTTTTGTTTAAAAACATGTTTTCTTTTCTTCTTCTTTTTTTTAAAATCACATTATAAGCTGATATGTTGATGATATAGCATGAAATGTAATAATGAGACTGATGAACAAACAATACTGAAGAAGACATTGCCTTGCAGTGTGTTTTATGCTTGCTTGTGCTTTGATGCGTGTGTGCTTATGTGCATTCACTGTCTGTTTGGCATCACTGGCTGCAACTCTGCACTGGTCATTGTGGTCATGACAAGACTGGTGCCACACCGCCACCCTGATCAAAACCATAGCACTGTCTATTTATGAATCGAAATCCTATGGTTGTTTATGGCTTCACTGTCTGTATGTATGGGTGATTAAAGGGGCAGTCATGATGAGAAACGTTCCCCATCCACCCCTCTGTCTTACCTAGCGGTCCTTTTCCTGAAGCTTTGGCCTTCATTGCTTCCATAGCTTTCTGATCTTCCTTTTGCTTCTGCTTGAAGGCCACATCATCCTGCAGGGACACACTCAGTTTACAATCCTTCAACTAAACTCGTCAAACGATTTCTTTCATTTTATGCCTCGCTTAAATTTAGGTTTCAATTATTTGTGAAATTAAAATCTGAATAAGTTAAGTGACACTGATTCTCAGAAACCAATAGCAGACATGGTCCAATTCATCTTATTGCTTCAATAAAATCACGTACAAACCGGCATTTGAAGATATATGAGGTGCTTTTTTTTAGTATGGACTATTACACAAATAATCGACTTATTGATCCATCTGAAAAGGCAAAAATACTTACGTCATCCATTTCCTTGTTTTGTTTCTTGGGTGCCTTCAGTGGTTTCTTTTTACCTCCTGAGGACGATAAAATAAAGGTTGTTTTGTCAGCACGATTTGCGAAAAGTGCTCATGTGGAAAAATGTGATACAACCATAGACAATATAAATATCGTCAAGCAGGTGCTCTATGACTTATTAGTAGAACTGTCGTTTAATGTAATATGCACCAGCGTGTATTTGGTGAAACGGGAGGGCAGCTTTAAAATTCAAAGCATTGTTTTCCCTGTAAATAACAAATAAATTGTGTTTGTAAAAGATTCAGCTAGCTTAATTATGAGTCATTTACTGAGGCCATGAGCCTAACACTTTGTTCGCTGACCAATTAGTCGTGTACGTGGTTTAAACCCACTGTCCTTCGTGTGTGTATATTTACAATAACCTGCAGTAAACAGATAAAAGCCCATTGTTTAGTTTGGTGAAAGATAGAGGGGGCTATCTATCAGCCTCGCGCTCTCTCAAGCAGCCGTTAGTTACAGCAAGCTAACAAGCTAACAACTAGCCTCCAGCCCGTGAAACTCGCTTCACTGAGCTTTATCACGCCGGCGTCCTTTACATTGGCCCTGGGTGTAAATGTGACCATCAGACGAAAGGAGATGTCTCACCTTCTCTGCCAGACATGCTGATAGCTGTTTCGAGCTGTTTCTAAGAGACAGAGATGTGGAACTGTGGAACTGTAGAACAGAACGGACGGCTGCCTCAGTTCTAATCCGCGCTGTCAGGACCCCGGCGAGTTCTAACCGGAAATAGAATGGCCACTACTACGTGCCTGAACGAAAACAATCACCCGGATGCTAGCACTTTCATTAGAGATGCTAGCTGGTTAGCCACAATAAAGTTCATCTATGTGACATTAATGCTTCGACGACATCGACGAAAGAAGGTAATCTTATCTCGACACATCATCACAGGTCTAAATGGATTTAATATACAGTTTTACACGTTTGGAAACTCATTTTACCTGCCAGAAACGTGGAGCTAAATGCCGGCCGGTCAGGTGGGAATGAGGCATGGAAAGGAGGAGAATAACTGTGATATAAACACTTAATGCTGTACTGTAAATATTGTCTTCATACAGTCTGTCTGAATATTCATCTGACGTGCCAGTCACTATTAACGCTGTTGCATGTCAATAGTTTTCTCGCAGCACAATGAGAGCAGTTCACACAGCTACGTGTGAGGTCATGCTGTGTGTAAAGTCCATGTTGATTAGCCTATATTTCCTCCTATGTTGTACTCTTATTTGTGGCTACGAGGTTGGCCGTGTGTTCAGCATAAATAACCATAATTTAGTACAGGTGTAAGTGATGCCACTTCACATAAATTCTACATTAACAGCACAGTAGGTTTTTTTTGTCCCCCTGTTGTTATGTCCTTCACAGTGACCCACATACAGTAGTTGTTCAATGTACTTGACAGGTTTCTCCAGCATCCTGGAGAACCTGCAACAGCTTCTCTGTAGATTTGGTCTATCTCAGTGTCTTCTGGATCTTCATATGATCCAGGACTGATGATGAAATAAAGACTATGTTGGATCTAGACCCCCTGGACTCCCTGATGCTAGCTCAGTGTTTGGTCTTGTCCTGCTGCAGAATGAAGTTATACAGAAACTTATTTTTAGCTTTGAACATTAAAGTCACTTATTGTAGAGCTTAAATGTGTAATGATCAATATGATCCATTTTGAACAACTAAAAAAGTTTGAAAAATTAACACAGATGGGTTGCCGAGTTTGTACTGGGAATATTTTTAAAAGCTGGGCCCTGTTCAGTCAGTTGTCAGATTCCTCTGACACAACATTACACCTCTAGCTGATACAGTACAACAGGCCTACTCACAAAAAGTTAGGGATATTCAACTTTCAGATGAAATTTCAATAAATTGTTTGAGATGAAGAAATTACTATTCTATACTTCTACTTAAATATTCTACTTTCATCATATAATATCACAGTAGCATGAACATTTTACTTTCACGCGAAAGTCGAATATCCCTAACTTTTTGATTTACAGTTGACAGTATATGAATCATCTAATTTATTGCTTGTCACTGTTGTTGTTTACAGGCGCCTCTTCCAATGTCAACTCTGTAGCGGCAGTAGAAGCTCTCACAGTTTTCAAGCTGCACGTCTGACTGCTGCTCTTCTCAATGAGGTACTTCTGCACAAGTTTATCCAGTACAAGAGAGACACTAGTTTAATGTGCAGCTCTACACAAAATGCATTGATAACGCTGACGATTATCAGTGTCTTTACTCTATCAGGTACAGAGGATTACGGATCTCTTTCCGGGCTCATGGCTCGTGCTGTCTGTCCCGCCTCTCCCTGCCTGGCTCGATCGCCGGCAGAATCCCTCCGGTCCGAACCTACAGTGCTCACCAACAGCCTGCCCCTCCTCCACCCACTCACCCACCACCTCCTGGTGGGAAGGGTGGTGCCGAGGTGGCGAAGGAGCGCGCCCTGGCCGCCCTACAGGTACAGGAATCTGGAAACTGTATGAACATATGTTTTCCATGAAATCACAGAACCACACTGAAACATCGTCTTCTCTCCCTCCTGCAGAGTGCAGGGGAGTTGGGGCGGCAGTGGGGTCAAAGGTCAGCTCAAACTGCCACGGCCTCAGTCAACTACTGGTGGGGCAGATATGAGGAGTTTGTCGGGCTTAACGAGGTCCGCGAGGCTCAGACCAAGGTCACTGAGGTCAGCAGACAGTAAGAAGCTCCACCCACACTGATGTGATGGGGGTAGACACACAAAACAATTCAACACATCACAAACTAAAGCTTCTAAAATGACCATAAATTGCATCAACACCTCTTTAAAACTGTTCCCTGTTACTGTTACTTGTGCTGCCTGGGAAGAACTGCTGCATGACACGGGTATGTGTGTATGTTCTTGAATCTTGCATGTCTGTGTGTTGTTTAGGCTGAGGCAGCTTTCATGGTTGCCAGAGGGATCGTGCGTGAGGCCCATGTCAGTCTGGAGGCCCTGCAGGGTCGACTAAAGGAGGTCCGAGACCGGCTGGACAGAGTGTCCAGGGAGGAGACTCACTACCTGGAGCTGGCCACGCTGGAACACAAACTGCTGCAGGTCAGTGGAGGCGGTGAGAATTCACATTAAACAGGAGGGTTAGAAACTGCTCTGTGGCTGTGTGAGGTTTTATAGTGTTGACGATCCCGCTAGTTTGAGACCAGGAGAGGATGTGGAGGTAAATTTATTCTGCAGAATCATATGTATTGGATTGATAATGTTGGAAATGTACTTATTAGTCCCGACAGTTTAGCATGAGAGTAACGGATCAGCTGATTAAACTGTCTCATGTTCTCTCCTGATGCAGGAGGAGCGGCGTCTCCGGACGGCGTATGAGAACGCGGAGGAAACTGAGAGGGAGAAGTTTGCCTTGTTTTCTGCAGGCGTCAGGGAGAGTCACGAGAAGGAGAGGACGAGAGCAGAGCGGACCAAGAACTGGTCCGTCATCGGTTCGGTGCTCGGAGCCCTGATTGGAGTCATGGGATCGACGTACGTCAACCGCGTCCGCCTGCAGGTGAGGAAAGATTGTGGTGACGGTCCAGCTGCTGCTTTCTGCTGAGGTTGATGTTCAGGACACCAGCGGATCTCAGTTCCAGCCTGGGCTACATTGGCAGATTGGCACATAGGGGGCGCCACAAACGTCATAAAAGTGTAACCGAACAGCCGGTTTGGAGAAACCTGGGGCTTGTAATGGGCATGTATTGCATGGAGCCTTCAGGGACAGAGCGGGTGATGTCGTCGGCTGTGGCGGGTGAGCGGGTGATGTGTTTGGCTGCGGCGGGTGAGGGTCAGGGTCGCTGGTTTGGGCGGAACAGGTTAGAACCCGCAGATTGCCGCTTGCGGCTATATTTTCTTTATTTTATTTCTTTTTAATTTCTTTCTTTTATAATCCTTTTCTTGGATAATATTCAACCCTCAAGGGACCACTAGATTAGATTAAGTTTATTTGTCCCCCATGGGGAAATTTGTTTTCACAGACTGCACAATGAAGGACATATGTCACAAGACAGACAATGGTATACACAACAACATCCACAGCACCAGTGACAACATACGGTACATGACAACACAGTGAAACAGCTGACAGACATATATATCATCTAATTTTTTTTAACCCTCTTCTGTTTCGACAACAAGTACTGAAAAACATTTTTCTACAGTGAAAATAAAAAATAAACAATCAATGAAAAAGAAACTGCAGTCTATGTATCTGCTGAAATAATCACAGTATGATTTTATTTTTTGTGCTTACTGTGCCGGCATGGTTTCAGCTGACGTATCTTCGTTCTTCCTCCTAGGAGCTGAAGGGTCTGCTGCTGGAGGCCCAGAAAGGTCCAGAGAGCCTGCAGGAAGCCCTCAGAGTCCAGGCTGGAAACCACCGCTCCCAACAGGACGAGCTCCGGACGCTCATCGACAGCCTCAGGGTCACTCTGTCCGACGCCTTCACACAGAGGGGCGGCAAAGGAAGTCCGACCCCAGACTCGCTCACTGCACCTCTGTCCGCCTTAACAGACCTCCGTGTCGGCAGCCAAAAGACTCAGTCCCTCCTGGAGTCCCTCCCGCCACAGCTGGGACAGCTGGAGCAAGGACTCGGCCGAGTCGAGAGTGAGTTGTCTGTGGTGAGGAGGCTGCTGGACGCCACGCCACAGGCAGCAGACGCACCGGCAGGCGAGCGGCTGCCAGCAGCTCCAGAGAGAGGAGACCAGTGGGAACCTGAGGATGTGGTGAGACGTCTGGAGGACACCCGGAGGACACTAGGAGACCGAATCAGGACAAGCACTTTCTATAACGCTGTGTTCACCTACACTGCCACCGCCATCACTGTGTCTGCCGTCTACCTGCTGCTCAGAGGGGCCGGTTAGACGTGACGGTGTCTCCACTCTGATGTTCACATGCACTGTAACACTATGTACCCGATGGGAAGTGACCCAGTTTCTCTAATAAACTGGTCTCAGGTGTTGATTTGGGCTCATGGCTGCTGCTATTTACTGCACTGCTGAGGCTGGGTGCTCAGTAATATCAGATAATATTTATCCAGTTTGATTCACTTCAATCATCTAAAACATTAAACAACAACCAAATCAACACCCTTGATAGAGACTTTCAGCTCTGGACAGCATTTAGGTATAATTTAATGGGCACTTATTATAAATTATGAAGGGGCTTAATTGATGATTAGGTACGTGTGACTGAGTTAGTCCAGTGTGACTTAATTCAGCCTCGTGATCATCAGCATTGTCAGTAGTTGGACCAGCTGAACCTCAGAGGGACCACAGGAGAATAAAAACGAATAGTGAGGTTTTCAGGATTAATTGTGAATTAACAAAGGTGACAAAAAAGTATAGTTCCAATTCTCAAACGACCTCTCTGAGATGTTTGTGTGTTTTCATGTTTGTCATGTCGTTGACTGTCTGTACTAAGATAGATGATGAATTAAATGTTCAATTGGAGGCTGTTGAGGTTTGTTGTTGCCTTTATATAATATTTGACCTGACCAACTGACTCAGTCTGCCTCCTGAGAGATTCATAAAGAAACTTGTGCATCACTGTGCTCCACCGTTCAGGCTGCAGACCATGTTTATGTTTGTCATCAGTTGATCTCCTTAAGGCCTTGCTGCTTAGATTGAAATTGAATTGAATTGCAAAATGACTGAGTATTTCTTTCAATTATAGTAAAATCACAGCACCTCGGCTATGAATCAAGTTGAAAAAGTAATATTTAGTTTGAACCTTCTTTTTCTTTTCCTTTGAATAAGAAATGTTGACAACATTCAACTATTGCACAGCTGCACATAGACCCTTGGGCGCTGTAGTCACGGCTACAAATTCCCACCAGAGGCAGAAACCTGTTCCTGTGTTTTAATTAAAGCTGGTGTCTGAGGATGTTCCTGGATGATTAAATGACGGTGTTTCACTGTCCTGAGCCGCTGTGTTCAGGAACTGAGGTGTAGTTTTAATCTCCTTCGAACACAGCTTTACATAATGATGATTGATCAGAGCTGTATTACAGAAGCTTTAACTTCCACCAGCCACCAGCAGGGGGCAGCAGCTGAGAACGTGACGGCTCCATGCTTTCCTCTATCTCATGCACAGTGAAGCAATATCAGGCAGTTCACATGAGCAGTGTCGCACTAAAACCTCTGGTCCAGTGCTGAGTTAGGTGAACTGACATAGTGACGTGTTTAGAAGCTCTAACACATGGAATAAGATGTACATTATATCATCACATACATTAGGTGAGCCAATAAAATGTAACGTATATGGAAACAACATAGAATAAAAAAACATGGCAAATTGACTTATACAGGCCATTTTACTAATTTGTACAATTAAAAAGTGCTTTCAGGGATAAAATATAAAACATAAAGAAGGATGTAGTTTTAAAATTAAGAGATAAAAGATGGTAAAACATATTTTTGAAATGATTTACAATTTAAAGTTTACAATTAGAGTGGCAAAAATGCAGAGAGCAAGAGCAAAGATATAGCAAAAAATGTCTGAATGTAGTTGAATGTGTCCATATACATTTGGCCATGAAGCGACTGCACTGTATCTTTCCTCCTCTCTATTGTATCTGTCCTGTAAATCCACTGCAGCAGGTGCTGGTGCTTTACTTAGCACAATGACTAACTGATTCCACATACACACACACACATGCACGCTCGGCATTCTGCACTACTGACTGATTGTGATGTTGGTGATCTGGAAAACAATCCTCATTCTTTTCCAAAGCTCTTTATGGCCCAAACTGAATAAACAGTCAGGAAGGATTTTGTGCAGTGAAACATTCAGGTCCACCAATGCGACAGAAAGGGAAACTTTGATAAACACACTGAGCTATTTCCTCCTCTGTTCTCTGAGTGTGATATCAGGGATGGCACGCAGATATGTGATCAGATATCTGCTCCAGCAGCTCATGTCCTTTATATGAACCATGTATGACGACACACAGAGGAATCCAACAGTGAACACACAGGATGGGACACATAGCAGTCAACTACACTGTTTCATCCAGTACTATAGGTATGTGGAGCATGTTGTTTACTGGGCTGTGATGCATGCAATGATATCTGGATTAAAGGGCCATGCCACTGATTTTACTCATCAAACTCCGGTAACAGGTGTTTGGCAGCACCACTGTATATACGGAAGAAGCTGTAGTATGAAGGTTATAACTCTTCTGGGTCATTAAGCAGATCCTCCTGGACTGATGGGTGTGGTGGTCCAGACCAAATTAGCATGAAGTGGAGTGTTTGCTGTGTTAGCTAGTCACATGATAGTTAGCTAGACAATGTTGACAAAAGTATGTATTGTGGACACAACTTTGGCACTTACATGCAAATCCAGTGTTGCATTCAAAACCACTGGTCCAAGACTGAGTCAAGTGAGGCCTGATTCAAGGCTTGTCACACGAGTATTTTGTACAAATAATCCTCAATATAGTCCACACGATTATTTTACACCTCCCAATCTGGAATCGTTAACATCAAACATGTTTAGAGGATTAGTACATTCATGTCTGTGGTCTTTTAGATAAGTTAAGATTTGAAAATCATTTAGTGTGGAGTCAGTCTTGCAGAGAAATGGGGCAAAAAACTGGAAAAATGCATTACTGAGGTCGTTTACCTCTCAAGGTCACCACAGGTCAAACGCAAATTGCCTACAGGTTTGAGGTTTTGCAGATAACATGTTGAAACTTTAAAGCTTTAGTCATAAAACGAATAGTTAGTTTATGTGACCTTTTGTGTTTCAGAGAAACCTGAGTGAATATACACTGAAATGAGTCGGTGCCACCTGGACCTTAAATCTGAAAATGAAAAATATTTGGGCAGTAAAAAAGTTTTGTCAGATTTCTACTGACCTCACAACATGAATATTTCACAGTTAGACCAAGGGTTTTACACATATCACCAGCAGGAATGTATAAAGCGTATAAATATAATTTGATGTGGAGTTTTATAAACATATAGACATAAAAGACCAGTTGACAGTTTCATTGTTATAGCTGATGATATCTATAGTGTCATTCATCTTCTGGATGTAGTTGATTGACAGTCCAAGGACATGATTTATTTCACTGTAACATCCGTCACATTTGACCCTGATTTTAACCCCAACCACGCTTCACCCACAGCCAACAGCCTTGTAAAGAGGTGGTGAGCAGGCAACATGTCTCACATAAACACACATGCATTGCACGCGCACACACATGTTTACACCGTGTCGTAAACTCAGTAACCTGATTTGAAACTGTCATGTGAGAAACCTGTAATTAACCTTTGAACCACCGCAGCTCTGATGCAGGTCAGTTTTTCCACTCCACACACACACGCACATAGATGAACAGTGTTTTGGTCATGTGAACAGGTGTTAGCAACCCACCGCTGCTGCTGCTGCACTGGAAAACCTGCAGGACGACTAACACTGTGACCAGAAACACAGTAGATCTTATTTCATTCGACACAAAAATAAAATATTCAGTTTCAGTGTGTGTGCGTGTATCAAGTGACTTGAACTCACAGACAGTTATAACCTGATTGAGTTTCAGTTCATTGTTCATCATCGTCACTGTTCTGCTTCACTCTTAACTTCTCTCAGAGCCTCAATTTAGCCATGGCAGGAAGTTAAAGCACGACAAGCCAAAAACAATGAGAGACAGTCAGACACGAGGTGCAGATCACAGAGGAGCATTTGCCGGTGGATTGAACCGTTTACGAGGTGTGTGTGGTCACAGAGACAGGTGCTCACTGTGGTTCTGTGAACTGTGGAGAGTCAGTTATTTTAGTTTGACCTGGTGACCATCAGGGTTATCAGCTGCAGCACCGAAGTGTGTCTGACACAAACCTCATGGAGACACTTGAAGCAGTGGTGACTTCAGTGTGTGATTTGTAAAGAAACATTCACAAAGACCCTGTGCAACGAGCAGAGAGACCTGTTTCGAACTATGTGATCCATTCAAAGATACTCTGTCAAACTGTGTTCAACTAAGAGGACACACACACACACACAGAGAAACTCTGTGGGGGAGGAAATATCTAGAGACATAACAATACGTATCTTGTCTTTCTGGTGTTAAGATGAGGTTTTCAAAATAAAGTAAAGTAAGTATTTATTTAATCTGACTCCATTTAAAAATAACTTTTCTCTTAAATATTGGTTGGAATTAAAAGTTAATTAATCATTAAAATGTAAAAATATATATATATAATCATTAAATTCTATTGTTAAGATATCTGGAATCAGTCTTAGTTCAGGGATGGTATAGATTATTAAAACCACCCAATAACCTTCTTACGTAACATGCAAGAATAGCCCTGATGTCTGGGTTGAAGTATTCAGAGGTATAAGAACATGATACTCAATCTTTTCAGTCTAACTCAGGTTAAGGATATGAATAGCGTCCAGTGAAACGTATATAACTAAGATCTTTTAGACTAACTTAGTTCAATGATTGCAGATATAAACTTAAACTATTCAGTGACCTTCTTACATAGAAGAACAGCCCTGACTCCTGGGTTGAGATATTCAGAGGTCATAAAATATAACTCAATAGTTAAAGCAGATAACAGCGGCACGGCCGTTTCGGCTAATGCTGTGTTCAAGGCAGGCTTTTGAAACCGTAAGTTACAGCTTCAAGTCACAACTACGACTTGGTAGCGTTCCAGGTAACCCGTAGCTCGTGTTTTTACCGTACTGTTGTCTGTGAAAGTTCCCTATAACGGCCACTCATAACTTCCGACCCGTGAACTCGTACCAGATCGAACTGGTATGACTTCACAGGAAGGAAAAACACAAAGTACGAGTTTCCTTGAACGCACCATGAGTTAGCAGCCCCCGCCCTTGTCAGGCATCAATTGGTCCTCGTGCTACGTCACCACATTCACGCGCATCCCTTGGCTGCACACACAGCCCTTCATGCCGTTCTCTCCCCTCATTGGATAACACTTGTATCCCACAAGGAAAATTTTCTCCTCGGGTTACAGCAGAGCAGAGTGACGGAGAGACTCGTGTTTAGGCTGAAATACAAAAACATTCCACTGATATCTGCTTTAAAGCAGATATCAGTGGAATGTTTTTGTTAATATAAGTCCTAAATAGTCTTATTTTCCGTCAGCAATCACTTACATGAAGTATTTCAGCCTAAACACGAGTCTCTCCGTCACTCTGCTCTGCTGTAACACGAGGAGAAAATTTTCCTTGTGGGATACAAGTGTTATCCAATGAGGGGAGAGAACGGCATGAAGGGCTGTGTGTGCAGCCAAGGGATGCGCGTGAATGTGGTGACGTAGCACGAGGACCAATTGATGCCTGACAAGGGCGGGGGCTGCTAACTCATGGTGCGTTCAAGGAAACTCGTACTTTGTGTTTTTCCTTCCTGTGAAGTCATACCAGTTCGATCTGGTACGAGTTCACGGGTCGGAAGTTACGAGTGGCCGTTATAGGGAACTTTCACAGACAACAGGACGGTAAAAACACGAGCTACGGGTTACCTGGAACGCTACCAAGTCGTAGTTGTGACTTGAAGCTGTAACTTACGGTTTCAAAAGCCTGCCTTGAACACAGCATTAGCCGAAACGGCCGTGCCGATGATATCTGCTTTAAAGGACATGATGATACTCAATCTTTTCTATTCAACTCAGATGTTAAGGGTATGAATGTTACCAAATGAAACTTACCATATAACTAAAGACCAAATAAATACTATTTAGAACAAAAGTCTCAACCAGGCAATATTAGAAATGAAGGGTTAACATTCCAGTTTATTGTGATAAACTATAGCCAACAGTAACAATACTTAAGAAACAGATAATGCAACACACTTGATGTGTGGGAGCTCTAAGCAGATCAACTCAAAGGTTCTTGCTCTTTCCCTTAAATATCCAACCAGAACAAAGACACTTCTAAACTACATACCAAATGGGACTTTGTATGGAGACATGACACCATTCACATCTGGAGACCTTTGATCATCAGGGGGTCTTTTCATGTGACTATGCATCACTTACACCTTTGTACTTCTTGCACTGAGACCATCAGACATGCAACATTTCAGGGGGAAGTCAGGGGACATGAGGTGTTTAGGAAACACTTCATCAAATGGTGAAACTCTAACATAGATGATTGATTAAATCACTAATAACCAAGGAGTATAATACACAAAGTGGTTACATCCAGTCTGGGGGAAAACTCTTTTGTTTCAGAGACAATGTTTCAGGCTCAGACTGTCTTACAACTTTGAATGTGATAATGTCTTTAAGCACTGAACCCACCACACTCTCTCTGTAGCCAACTTATGTCTAGGCTGCTGTATTGATTATCAATTGTTTTCATTTAACAGTTTAGACAATAAAATTATTTTTTTTTAAAAAGATAATAATTTGTTACTAATTGTAGGGTTGGAAATGTGTTGGTCTGTGTTTTTTCTGTACCTGTTTAAATAAAACCTAACAAAGCAAAGGTAGAGTTGAGAAATAGCAGCAGTTATAAACTTCAAATTTGTGAAACACATGAGTTTCACACCTTGTGTTGTCCCTGTCAAACATAAACCATGCCAAACAAAGAAACAAAAGAAACCTTTAAAAAAAACGTAAAAAATGTGAATCCGTGGCTTATAAACATGAAAATTTGCACTAATAACAAAATAGTGGAAAAGTTTAACATCCCTCGGCCATGCTCTGTTATCTGATAACACTGATAACACTGATAACACTGCTCTCTATGGAAAAGTTTCAGAAGCTGGAGGTGTGAATGCACACAGCACGTGTCGGTCACGGTATGTTGGTTTTATTGGTTTTATCAGCCCCTCGAGCCGGTGTGAATATTTGAACCTGTGATGTGGTTACAGGTCCCTATGGCTGTTGTTACTCAGTTCAGTAATTTTACACATGAGTAATGTTTCAAAAACACATTGTCATTATTGATTACTAGGACTTTTATGACAGGATGTAATCTGTGTGGCACTGTTCACTGTTACAGATAAGGTTTAGTGAGTCATGGTCATACATACACACACACACACACACACGCACGCACGCACGCACACACAAATCTAATTTGTCTCATTAATACATAACTCACAGTAAAAGTGGAGTGACTTTGTCCTGTACATTGACACTGGGAATGTTAACTAGGAGATTTGTCAGTACTACGACTTGCTCTCAAGAGAAATGTTTCCATAGAATATCCATAGAAACAATTTATTTTAACCAATGTTTATTTCTGGGATCTGAAGGTGCAATTTATTTCCCCAAAATTTAAATTATTACAAAAGAGGTAATCAAAAGGTAGTAAAAAAAAAAAAAAAAACCAAACATGTGTAGGAATTACCCCCATGGTGCGGTTGCATATCAGTGGTGACAGTTTGTAACAGGCGCTACCTCGAAAACTTTCTCCCCGAGCCGACAGCTCCGGTGAAATACGTATTTATGAAAGCAATATTTGATTTTTGCTAATACTGTAAAAAGCCAAATAAGTTACATACTGCGGCTTTAACCCTTTTTTCACAGTTTACCAGTTTACCAAAAAACTGTCACACACTTGATAAGTCAATCTCCAAAGAAAAAAACTGAATTGAAAACTCATCAGTCATGAGAGTCATGAGATCAGAGGGTCTGTAACAGTTTCTGAAGTCAATGACACCAACGTGACACCAACAAAAACGTCGACAGAAATAACCACAGTGACACACAAGGACAAAGTGCATGAAAAATGAAAAACGAGAAGTAAAGAATTCAGTTCTGCTATTTTGTGTCATTCATGTTGAATCTAGTTATAACCAGATGAATGACTCTTTCTTTATTTCATAGGAGCAACAGTGTAAGAACATAGATCACAAACAACATTTTTCAAAACAAGACACTGAATATTTCAAGTGATAAGATTATTTTTAAACTTTTTTTTATTCTGTTGTTTTGGTTCATAGTGTGATGTTGTGTCTGCAGGTCCTCACTGACCCTGTAATTCCTCCTGAAGCAGCCCAAGCAGAATAAAACACATGAATTACTGTAATCCACAAAGGCTGCAAAGAGACTTGAGGGAAACTTCCCCACAGGGTGAGTGGAAAACCTCCAGGACAAGTTAGGTCCATCATGAGATTTTCTATTTCTGCAAACAATGGCTCGACCATACAGCCGTGGAGAGAGAGAGAGAGAGCGCGCGCGAGAGAGAGAAATAGAGCTCTGGTGTTACAGTAACTCTCTATCTGAGAATAAATATTCACCCTCTGAGGAAGAAGTAGATTCTAGTTTTACGTAAAACACTGAAATCTGAGGATCAAAAGTAGAAATGTGAGCAACTTCTATTGTGTTGTAACTTTTACTGAGTCTGAGGTCTGCTGAGGTCTGGTGGAGATTAGGGGTTAGCAAGTTCACTAGACAGAGTGAGTGAGTGAGTCTTTGTGTGTGTGTGTGTGTGTGTGTGTGTGTGTGTGTGTGTGTGTGTGTGTGTGTGTGTGTGTGTGTGTGTGAGTGTGACCTGTGAGGATCTGCACACTGACATAGGGTCACAGGGTCAAACATGTGGGGCAGTGATGTCTAGACATGTCCATTTGTGCTGACATGCTCTGTGTGTGTGTGTTTTCTTTGTGGGGACCAGTGTGAGGTACGACAGAGGGAATTTACTCTGGTCCTCACTTCTTCTCAGACGGTCTGGGCCAACTCTGAGACTCTGACTCTGTGTGAAGGAAGCAGGCAGCCGTGAATGCAGCCGACACAGCAGGGTGCGCCTAAAACCAATAAGCAACAAGCATCAACATTTGCTGCTGTGTGACTTCGTTGCTATCTAACAAAGTGTAAGGTTTGGATTGGGGAATCATCTTTGTAACATGTATTGTTTATATCAAGCAGGCACTGAAACATAAACTACACACTACACAACAGTGTAAAGGTCAATCAAGTCATCACTGCACAGGAACCAGTTTGATCCTGTGCAGCTCCAGCCTCAGGATTAAGAGAGGTGTTTATGAATCAGCCCCTAAGCAACACTGGTTAAAGGCCTGTTGGTTTTTGTCTGGATTTGTAGTGAACAAAGAAAAGGAGGCAGCCGACAGAGTACCAACCATGGAGCAGCAGATTAACACAAAGAAAATTTAAATACCAAATATGCGTGCTATTACCCTGCCTCCATATAGCCTAGAGGAAAACAGCAGAGTCATTCAAAGTGTCACTGCACTTGCTGACATGTGTTCAGAGCTGTTAGACAGGATCACCAGGGCCAACACCAACAACGCTTACACACTCACATTCCCAATTTGGGTTATTTTTGACTTGCTCAAAATCCAGAATTTGGGTTACAAAAATAACCCAATATTTTTTAGTGTGTATGGACAGAGTTTCCAGTCAGTCCAGTCAGTGTACATGAGGAATCTGGAGAACCTGGAGTGAACCCACACTAGCCCAGGGGTCGAAGCCAGAACGTCCTTACAGTACACTTTGCAAGGTTTGGAGGCATCATGTTTCCTTTCTGAAAGAAAAAGAAACACTTTTTTTTTTCTCTCTCACAAACTTGAGAGGTTTTTCACAATTTTGTGAGTTTTTATCGGGCCAGGATATCTGAGTGTTTCATAAAGTTGCGACTGAAAATTCAAAGTTTCAAACTCAGAAATGAAACCTGCTCTTGTCCAGCTCCTTTTTTTAACCTACAATATCCCTTAAACACTGTTGTACAGCTGCGTCCTTGAATGGGAGAAAACAAACAGCATCAATCTCTAACTAATGGTGACTAGAGAGTGAGAAGTTAAACTTCAAACTGTGAAATGTTAATGTGTCAAAGATGGAGCGGAGCGACAGAAGAAAGATGAGTGAAAGAGGGAGTTTACCGTAGAGATAAGAGTAAAGTGGGAGGAAAATGTTGGTAAATGTGTTTTAAGGATGAGGATACCAGAAAATCTTTCTTGAAGCAGTTTATTTTCAATGATATGGAGTTATCTATCTATCTATCTATCTATCTATCTATCTATCTATCTATCTATCTATCTATCTATCTATCTATCTATCTATCTATCTATCTATCTATCTATCTATCTATCTATCTATCTATCTATCTATCTATCTATCTATCTATCTATCTAAGACTGGAGGAGAGCTACACAGACAGAAAGGCTGGGTCAGTCAGCAAGTTTGAACGCAGAACCTTTTCAGCAAGAAACAGTTCCTTCAAAAAGCAGCAGCGTGGATTATTGGTGATGTAGTAAGGCTAGAATGACTGAGCTGTCATGAACAGCCACAGCCTCGGGGGGCTTTTACATTCCTCCCTGTAAATCTTTCTTATCCTATAGAGAATGGGCTGTGAAAACTATTTTAGGAACAAAGACAGCCGACAGAAATACTGTATGTCTTGCATCCTTAGCATCTGATATTTAAGTCCTTTAGATTCACAAAGACTGTTTTATAAAGCCTTCCTTTAGTTTGACATGAATGTTTCAGATCCACAGCTCTAATCAGACAGGAAGTGGTCTTCATATAGCTTAGAGTTACATCTGACTCCTGACCATGAATTACATACTGTACTGTACACTGTTTGACTGATGTGTTGAAAATGACTGCACAACTTCACTGACAGTTATAATTTAAAAACCATTATTAACTCCTGACAAAATGATAATACCCTTTTCATGTCTTCTCATAATTTAAGGTTGTCTGACTGTAAGGAATGGCCCTTTGCCTGAAGGACCAAAATCCTATTTGACAGCACAGGTGCATGCAAATGTCCTTCAAGGAAGTTAGTTAGTCATTGTGGTTTGGCCCATATTTTTGACCCACTTACTTAACACGGTCAGAATCTAGAGCTGCAGTACTGGCAGTGATACACGTCTCACGGAGATTATAAAGCTACTTAAAAACCCAGAGCACCTGATTACTGCAATTTGTATCAAATATTGTTCTCTTCTTTTTTCAAATCTGAACACATGTATACATTTTGCTCATATTTTTGATACAGTATGATTTACAGTTTCCAAATATATAATTCTCCTCAAATATCCATTGTGAATGAGCATCAATAGACCATTAAAACAACAAAAACCTACCAGATAATCATCATGTCTTAGAGTTTCAGTTTCAGCTCACAGCTAATGCATTACACTTCTTGGATGGTGTGGTCTAATAGAGAACATTTTAATCTAATTTTACTTTATTTCCCATATAGGAGCAAGAAAATGGTTATAATGAAGGCCACAGTGTTACACATAACTTCATAAATGAAGTAAATTTCTACTCTTGATTTCACTGTGACCAGAAGTTTATTTCATTATTTATTTTATATTTTTATTGTTTACTGACCTAAAGTTGTGTTTGTTCCGTCTTTACATAAGAGGCAAAAACATAACAGAAATATATCGGTCTGATAATATCTAACAGGTTTCTATTCACATGACTCCACTCGTCTGAGTGGTTCAGAGGTGTGGCTTACGACAATTCGATTACGTAACAAATGTATTGCAGATCATACATCTGTGGGTAGAAGAAGAACAAGTCACGCTTACATAATGCACAAGACAGATTTGTCTGTCAAGACAAGAGAACAAACACATTTCTCAGTTTGTGACCTAGAAAATCATGTTTTAGAAAATGCAGTTCATCCAGATATCCACTCTTCACTTCCATACGTGGGTGTTTCAAGGCTTCCTTCAGCTAAAAGACAGTAATTTAAACCACATTAATTATAAATCTATTCATCTCTCTATAGGGCAAATATGGACAGGAAGAAAGATCACAGCAAACAAAAACTCCTTTATTGTACATAATATGGGACTGTCTGTGACTGTTATGAGACAGACTTGAAAAATTGTGAAGCTGTCCCTTAAATTCATGATTCAATCTATATCTTCACTAGATACTGACTACTACTTTGTTTGATTCCAAAATTACTGACAACTAATAAAGTTGATTAAAACTTCCATACAACAGGTAGATGTTCATGTGTAGTGTGATCATAAAACTGGTCTAGGTTCTATATTAATACTTAAAAGCACACAGCCTGTATTCAGAAACTGAGCCTTAAAACCAGCCGTCAGGACTTCTGTGACTTTATGATGTCACACCAGTCACCAAGCCACGCCCGACTGGACCCACACCCAACGCTTGCAGGATTTGGTTTCCCTGTTTGTTGAAATTTGTTGTATTTTACAAAAGCCAATCAGAAGAGAGGCTCGATGGCTGACACCCACCTGCACAGAGCTGCGGAGAGAAGCCTGAGAGAGGAGATGTAAAACTACATTGTCCATCTATTTATGGATGTCAAAACTTAAAATAAAAACAGTTCTAAATGTTGTTATTTCAGAAAATGTGTCTGGTACAAAAACTTATCTTAAACCACTCCCAGCAGACAGTGTTTGGAGTTCTGCTGAGCAAGGCACTAAGGCCCATTAATCCCAGTGCTGCTGTTTCAGCCCCATCAAAGTGTTACATCACCACTAATCAGTCGGCCTCTCTGCACAAAGACAAAGTATGACATAATCTTATTTATGTAATGTTTTAATCCAACTATAGGAAGGAGCGACTCAGACTGAGGCAAGACCGGAGACAGGAGGGGGGGTCAGTAATGGGGTCAGGGGTCGATTCCCACACGTTTTCTAATGCATTCATTCATATTGCTACTCTACAGTTTTGAGGGCATTGAGTTTCTCCAGAAAGGCTTAGCTTGTGAAATTTGTCACCCAGACTTTTTATCTTCAACACTTTTAAAGTCTTATTTCTGTTTCTCATGAATTTTCATATACACTATAAAATGTATAAAGCAGTTAAAGTGGAAGAAGACGAACAAATGAACTATGAACTGCAGAATAAAAAATACATATAAAACATTACACATATAAAATCAATACTCTCTTGTTGTCTTTAATTCTTATTTTTTGAAAGAGGCAAAATAATGATTCTCTGGTGAAGATGTGAGAGCTTCTTCTTTTAAAAGTTAACTTTCCAAACTGCATATGTAAGGTTGTTAAGTTCTGCTTTTGTCTCTGTGTGGCTTGTAGTTTTGATACTGTGATGCAACATGTGACACAAGGAAGTCTCCTGCTGTGACTACAACACTTTAGTGAATCAGCATTTCAGTAACTTCCGAGACTGATGAGAGTTTTTTTTTAGGTTTGTGGGAATTCTGTGTCAACATTGCACAAATCCTGTATTTATTTATTTATTTATTTATTTATTTATTTATTTATTTATTTATTTATTTATTTATTTTACTGATATTAAGCAGAAATTATTTGCATGAATATACAAAAGGTGCAGTCTTGGATAAAACAGCAACCTCTGCATCTTAAAAATGAAGCCAACACATAAGCGTGAGACCAAAACCTTTTTTGCACCGATGCAAAATTGGACATTTCAGCAGGAATCTATGGAGACCGACTCATTGTTGGAACCAGGCCCTCGTGGCCACTAGAGGAACTGCAGGTTTTGGTGCTTCCATGGCAGTAGCCGCACATTTCGCCCTGGAAGTTACCACCTGATCTTAAATCCAATTTATCTTTCAACATAAATCTGCAAATGTGAGCAGGATTTATTCTCCTTGTGAAGAGCATGTTGGGTGGTCGGGCAGTCCTCTCCCCACACTTTTAACCATTTTCTGTGACTTGCCCCGTGACTGTGCAGAGGTGAGAGAAAAACCAGAGATTATACTGATCCTCCTTTTCATTTCAATGTGAACAACTGGACAGAGTCTGAAATCATTTGCAGTTATCCCTGTTTTTAAATGACATATCTTCCGTCTTCCTCTTCTCCATCACAGCCTCCAGTGTGGTTGTTGAATTAACCAGCCAATGAAAATACTTTATTTCTGATGTGGTTGGTATGATATGAACTATTAACCAACCATGACAGTGTGTCCCCATCAGAAGCCGTTAGTGACACACACTCATGTAAAATGTCTTACGTTGCACATCTCACCCGTTGCTGTTTTCTTTGGGTTGTGTGAAGTGTAAAATCCTGTCCTGTGTCTGACCACTGTACCTCACTGTGTCTCTGTCTTGTTCAAATGTTCCCTCCGTTCCTGGAAAAAAGGCAGAGGAGGAATGCTTTGTGTGCTTTTAACCCTTCACAGGCCTTTTGTCTCGCTCTGATCTGTTCATCCTCTGCCTGTGATCTCTGCTGTTGGAAGCTCATCCCAGTGACGTCGGCGCTCCAACACTCACACACAGACAAAGGAAAGCTTCCTGGATGGGATTACACTGTGACTCACAGGCTGGCGTTGGGTTTCCCAAAGGCATCTTTAGACTCATGCTTCTCTACTTTCACACAGAGCAGTCGCCAGTCGGCCAAAATAAGTGGCAGTCAAGAAGAAAATAAAAGTATCAAAAACATAAGTTTCTGTATATTTAATATAGTACTGTATACATACTTACATAAATACATAATAAAGCAACATTTGAACCATTATTCAGATGTTATGGAAAAGTTCAGTCCAGATGCT
The DNA here is from genome assembly GCF_045865225.1 of Trachurus japonicus. Lineage (NCBI taxonomy): Eukaryota > Metazoa > Chordata > Actinopteri > Carangiformes > Carangidae > Trachurus > Trachurus japonicus. Next base: position 23,821,985 of record NC_140911.1, on the reverse strand, counting down.
TGGGTCAGTGACACTAAAGGCTGTGACAGTAAGGATGAGCTTCTGTTCATACACAAGTCATTTGCATAGGAAAATAGTTGCAAGCCTGAAGCTCTGAGGTTTTACAGACAGAAGGAGATGGGTGTGTTTTAATATGCTGACAGAGTGCGGCCACATCAGATCATGTCTGCACTGTTGATCACATTCAACTGGAAATTAAAAGTACAGTAATGTTATGTAAGAGCCAATGAAGCAGAAATCCTACTTATGACAGAATATCGTCGCCCTCCCTGTGGGATTTACAATCCACACTGGTGTAAAGATTAATTATCTGTCTGATAAGGAGGACTGATATTTAATCAATGTTTACAATGCTGTATTTTCTGTTGTGTGAACTCAAAAAAATCCGGTCCCTTCATTGTTTTCTGTTGACAAACACCACTGCAAAGCATCACCGCCATTGTGCAGATTAGCCTGCGTCTCTCCCGGTAGCCTATGTTACCTTCGACTACTGGCTCAAATGGTCTCCCTCCAGAAATGTTTTCATCAATATCATCATTGTCCTTTGTTTCAACCTGACTCATCTTTGAAATGTTGTGAGAGAAGTCCTCACAACAGGGTGCAGGCTGTTTGATCAACCAGGTAACAAGGTACAAAGTATGAAGTAAGTAGTGGCTTGGTCAACTGGACAGCTGAGACCTTACAAAGTTGATCAACTCAAACCAACACCAGAGCTTCTGCAGCCACAGTGGAGATGCTGCCTTCAGGATCTTGTGTTTGTCAGAAATAAATCTAAGCAAACCTGCCTTATTGAACATATCCCACATCTTACCTGATATTGAAGCTCATTATTTTAAGCTAGGGGGTGGAGGCCGAAATCTGAGCTACTGATGCTTGACACTAACGATATGATGCCAAAGGAATGTAAATGTTTCTCTCTACTAAACTGCATATTCAAAAAGACTGTCAGGAATACAGCTCTGCCCAGCAAGATCAGGAACATGTGAGATTTTGTTGACCCTAACCCTTATTAAGATGTTTCCATCTGAACATCACACAATGATCAGCACAGCTCTCTGTTTCAAAGAAGGAATAGACCGGCAGTTGACCGCCCCGGAAACAAGATCTTAATAATCTTAAGAATGTGCTCTGTGTGTTCAAGCTATTAGTATAGATGCTATTTGGCTAGATTTCACACAATTGCTGATTTCATGCCAAAAACTCATTGCTGTTACCCTCATTGCTGTTACTCATATCCACACACTCAATAGCCTAGCCTACTCATTGCTGTTACTCTTTTTTTTCTTTCTTCCTGTTACAAAATGTTTTTCCGGTTATGAAATTGTTTCCTCCAAAAATTAAGAAAAAACACTTTATTTTTACATTCATATTGGTTCCATCAGTTGTCTGATTGCTTAATAAAATAAGCTACATGTACAGTATATGTGGTTCATATTTTAAACATGGTTTTAAAATGGCCTGAGATTGACCAGTACTCATTTTGAATGAGTTGAGTAAACGTGTGTATATTAATAAATTCTAAACTGAAATTGAATGAAAAATGAAGTTTAATTTTGAAGAGTTACAACGAGCAAATGGCGCTATCTTGGCGGAATGACCCAAAACTCTGAGGCAGGTGGATCTCTGGTAGACGAAAATGCATCTTCTCCTGACCAGGGAAGAACCACTGGTGACTGTGAGCATGTAAAGAGACTGTTAATGACTGTGTTGGCTGCTAACGACGTTATCATAACATGTAGAAACAGGAACAACTCTCTTTTCTCCTGACTGGTCTGAGAGTAAGTTTCTTTTACCAGCTGGTTTAGCTGGTCATGAAACAAAGCTGCAGTTTGAGTGATGATGGGTGACAGATGATTCAATCAACTGGCAGCTATTCTTCTGTGAAGCACCCTCCCTGCTCAGTTTCCACCAAAGCATTAATTCCACGATGTGTCAAGCTTCACTTTGTTTTATCAACATATTTGTGACATGTCATGTATGTAGCCTACATAACATGTACAACAATTCCTCATCCTGGGATTGTAGAAAGCTCTGACTGACTCTCACGGTCTGCTAAGATGCTGTCAATGCTCTACATTCATCATCTGCACCTTATGTAAGATTGCAGCTTGTCTGCATACCACAACATGTCTATGCACAGATTTTTTTCCCTCGTCCCTTCCCAGACGACCAAAAGGGCTAACTACCTAAAACACTATGCTCAAGTACAGATTTGGTGCAGACTTTTTCAGAATTAAATGTTGATAAAAGTAAGATAAATGATGTTTTTGTGTATTTTTGAGTATTTTTGTGACAAAGTCCGGTCAAGCTCAAGACAGTTCAACTTTTTATTCTACAGCTTAATGAATTGATTTTTTGCGCCTAAAAAAAAGGCTGTTTGCTAACAAGAAGCAACTGACACTGCAGAGGTTGTCAGGGACGTCAAATATGGCAGTGAACACACCTTTTTATAGTTGCACTTTTACTAAGGGGTTTCATTTAGCTAAAAAGTTGGACCTGTGACTGACATAACCTCTGAAGTGACCATATAAGTAATTTGTTTGCCATTATTGTTATCAATATTGTTGGCTAACACCATAACAACACACTACATGTTAGTTTGCGCAACAACATGTCTAGAAGTTGGACACTATTGTCTGTAACAACTGACACAAAGATCTGACTAAGTTGCTAATAATCAGTGCCATGTTGGATTGCAAGCTCAGGGTTACTGGAGCTCCTCCAAGTTTCAGAGCTGGAACTCTTCAGCGTGCGTTTCTGATGATGTAAAGTTTAGTTGAGCTGTCTTTGAAGTCATGTGACTGTGGTAAAATTTGGTTTATCGCTCCGTGTTAGCTTACTAATTCTGGTGTTTGTTTGTATTTAGACTTTAAACATCGTAATACTACGTTTTTAAGTTTATCATGCTGAATCAAATGTGTAAGTATCATAAACTTCTGTTAATAATACAACATATTTTCTGCTGTATTTCAAAAATGTAAAAATCCCATTGGCTAAAAACATATGATATCACAGCAGTGCTCTTTTGGTAACTGGCATTTATTAGCATTAGCACCAAAATGTGAAATATGGCCTATAGTAGCCTCAGCCTCTTCCTGGGATGATCCCATGGGCTGATGGAGTAGTCCTTCCACTCCATACATCTCTTAAAGGGGGTATTGAGTTCCCTGAAATACCTGAACAAAAGTTACAGTAATTCCTGATCTGAGACTAGAAGACACTGCATCCCTGTGTTTTGTATCAACATGTCTAAAAAAAGTTGTGTTTTGAGGTGCACTGAGTCTGAACTCAGAGCCCTCTCATTTACCTGCATCTTCATTCACATTCTTGCTAAATTGCTTTTTAACTCTTTCGCGACCTTTGACGAGTAAACTCGTCACAGCTTGCCGAAGGTTACCGTTGACAAGTTAACTCGTCAAAACCGTTTTGTTGTTGTTGTTTTTTTTTTTTTTTTTACATTTTATGATAATAGACACTCTCAGGTACCCTGCGTGAATATGGTAGTCCTCTGATATGTAAAACTGTTTTAAACTACAATCAAAAAATAATGATTTTTATAAACTGTGTGATCATGGTTTTGTCTGAGTAATCGGTCTTCTTGAATGCTGCTCTGGGGACAAAGTGTAGCGTGCTGTACAACTGTCTTAAATGCTTTACTGAATAATAAATGAAAGTAAGATCAATTTGAGAGTGAACTCATATAGAAACATTTCACCATCCTGCAGTGTGCCATCACAGTGGAGTATATTAACATGCATCACCCACACACACAGCCTGTGAGTGTGTTATATACTCTTATCACTGATTGGCTCCCTGAGCTTCTCGGCAATGACTTCACCCAATCAGCAACAGAAGTTATGAGAAAACCAACTCAGCAGCCGAGACCTGTTGCGTCATGATGGAAAGAGCCAGAGCCATTGAGAAATAGAGTTGAGTCAGGAAGGGAGAGAGTGAGTGAGTGTTAGCAAAAGGAAAGGTTGGAAAGACTGAGATTCACTAATGTGGATATGGAGTAGAAGTTTGTGTAACTGCTGAGTCAGTGACATTTGTTTTATTTCTTGATAATCAAAAATTTCAAACATTGAATTTGCATGTTGGGCCAGTATATAATCTATATCTTAGATATGAATATCCATCTCTGTTGTGTTGTTTAGTTTTTACAGTGCATGTGTTGTCAAATAGATCAAATTTGTGTCTTGCAAGTGTTTTCTGAAGTTGCATGCATTAAAGGTGTGCAGAAATGGCCGTTTGTCCTGTTTGTCGCGCCGAGTTGTCACGAGCTGCAACACGAGTTTACCCGAGTGAGGAAAACGAATTTGATTGGTCGTTATCGAGCGGGCGGGATATTCAAAGCTTGGGGCGAGACCGAGCTCCGTGTGTGTGTGCGTGTGTCAGACGTTTGAATGACGGATTACGGATCCAATATCAGTGGCTGATGAATCGTGTACAGGCTGACGTATAATCCGTGCGCCTGCATTATCCAATGCGAAAAAAAAAACTACACTAAAATACACACTTTCATCCCGGATTTACTCAAAAATAGAATTTTGCACAAAGTTTGGCCTACAACGTCTGATAGATGAGTTATTACACTAATTTTATGATCCAGAGTGGGCTTAAATTCAATTTTCTTTTCTGTACACCTTTAACTTCGCAGGGCCACCGTAGTAGACTTGAATATTCTAATGACTGAGCCTCTTACTTATTTTATGCTTTTTATTGTTCTTTTTTCAAAAGGAGCCTGAGATAAATATTCCTCAGGTTGTCAAGAGGAATATATTTGTGTTGCAGTGAAGTGTCAGTTTATTTCAGTGTAATATACCTTTCAATATTCAGTCTGACCACTGAGGTTTGAATACGTTTGTAATGTGATGTGTTTCAGAGGAAACATTGAGACATGTGATGTGTGGCAGTGTTGTGAAGACATTTCCTGTTTTTCTGAAAATAAAAAAAACTAAACTAAAAACTGACAGTGTCCTCATTTTCTTCATTATTAGGGCCAAACTAACTGGAAATGTCTCGGAAATATAAATATTTGCTAATGAGCAAACAGCACATGATAAATGAGACCACGACTGTGTTTGTTCCTCTTCTTTTTTGAGTTTGTGTTTTGTTGTGAAAACATAATATTTAACATCTCTGAGCAACAGTGACATTTTGCTTTGCTGCAGAGCCGCCTCTCCCTAAACACAGAACACAAACTGTGCCCACGCAAGCACAAATCGATGCATTTTGAGCAATTGATGCATGAACGATACCAAGTCAGTATGAGGCAAGAGAGCAATGAAAGCTGTAATTTGACACCACATGAGTCACTGCAGTGTTTGACAACAATCAACATCTGACCAATCACTGGTCAGAGGCTGCAGGTGAAGAGATGATGCCCGAGAGACATCACAACTCAGGAGCAACACAGAGGGAAAAACAACAAGAAAAAGCTCTTGCTTCACTTGAAGGTGGGTATGTTGTTGAAAAAAAGAAAAAGTAAAACTTGTCTGCATACACACCTTAGAAAATTAAAAATTAAAAAAATGTCAAATCCTACTTAGGGCCCTAATTTGGCCAAGGACAGCCTTTTGCTGAAGTTAGAGGGTGTTGGAAAAATTGACTGAACTCTATTATACACGGCTCTGGCTCAAGGACTGTCTGGACTTCTGAGAAGGCGGGTACAACAGGAGCTCCCACTCTGTTCACATTTCCAGACCCCATCATCATCACCACCACTGATCCTGATACATAACAACCATGTACAAGTGAAGTTATAATAAATAAATAAAAATCACAATTAAAGTGTTTGACAACCATAAAAACGTCAGAATCTCAATCTATGGGGTGGAGGTTTAACAGTCTTAATGTAAGGACTTAATGTAAGGACGATCACTGTGTCAGCAAGTATTTTCAGGGGTTTCTGTTTACTTACTGCTCTCTTTGTAAATAATTGATAATTATACAATTAATGAATAAAAACTATAACTATAGCCTAATCATTTTCTATCTGACCATTGCAGTTGTCATTTTGTTTTAGTTCCTAATTGTTGTGTTAAAAATTAAAATAAACACCAACAATCATAAAAGTTGTGAGTGAGCCACCGAAACACACCTCACAGCACTGCTGAACGCATAAGTCCTTTACTGATCATTAAAATGTTTAGTGCCTTTTCAAATTTGTCACCATTGGCGTGTTTACAGTATAAAAAGGTGAAAGGCCCACATGTCTTGTTTAAAGGCTATGATGTCAGACAAAAAATAAAATATGATCAGCGTCTGCACCAGTTTAGGGTTAGGTTATAGGTCAACTCTGATTAGCTCACTATCTCTTATTAGTTATGTCATGCAGGTGAGTGATGTAATGCCCATTTTGCCTTTTCACCTCTTTACCTCTATGCTGATACTGTGAGTGACAGAAAATCCAATCTTTCAAAGTAAAGTTATGTTATCATACCAAAGGGAATTTGCTGTCTGTGTTTAATTAATGTTTCCTTGCACTGATGTTGCTGTGAAAAGTATTAAATCACTTTTAAAAGGAAAATAATTGTTGGTATGATGTGATTATATTCAACCTCTGGGGCAAAAATAAAATAAAATACACCAACTACCACTGATCCGGACACCAGGTGCGTTTGGGGCCCCTCGGGGCCCGAGGCCCCTGCTTGCTGGTAGGCCTACTGCTGCCTGCGGTGGAGCCGCAGCTGTTATGCAACAACCGGCTCTCGGCTGTTTCCGTCGAGTCTCCTCGGTCTCACTCGTGTCTCCACCAACTCGCAGCTACATACGATCTTTGTGTATTACGTCAGACGGATGGGGAGGGCGGGGCTTGGTGGGAGCGGGCAGCTTCTGATTGGCTGACAGGTCGAGCTGTGTGAAGCGGTATATAAGCGAGCGCAGCGGCGAGGGGCAGCGGGGGTTCGTCTGACACATGCTCGTCCGGAGCCGGAGAAAGAGCCGCAGACAAAGAGAAATGTCAGAGTGAGTCTCCGCTCCGGAAGAAAAGAGGACGAGGATTTAACTCATTATTGATCTGACGATAGCCTACGCAAGAGGAGGGCGCGCGACGCATCTGTGAGTAACCTTCATCCATTCATATAATGTTGCGCGCGCGTGCGTGTGGCGCATGTGGTGCGTTTACGACCGAGCTTCGTCATTAAAGCTGATGTAGGCTACATGGCTGCAGGTCTGAGTGTCCTCAGCTCACACTGAGGCGGTGTGAGCCATGCAGGTCAATGGGAGGCGGGTCCGGGCGGCCGGTGTGTGTGTGGTGGTCCCCGCTCAGACACACTGACGGTCTGGTTACACCTCCACTCACACACTGGGACGTCTCCCGGCGCTTCCTGCTAAATATAACTAATAAGCTCACTGGATAATCTGTTATTGATTCAATGTGGGGAATTAAAACTCAACTTAAAGTGCATTTAGTTCATCTAATGTCCTGCTGCAACAAACCCTGCCTGCTGTGTCTTTATTAATACTTATTACCATGTCATAGTTTATATGTTAATGGAGATATACCATTCTAATAAAGTAGGCTACTTATAGTTACTATGTATATATATATGGTTATAATCACACAAATGCATACAGTTCACAAAACGTGACGATTAGCTAATAATGCAGGTTGATTCGTGACAATACAAACTGTTAAGACGTGATGAGGGATGTGTTTGTGGCTTCTGTGTGGCTCTTGTGTGCTGCCTGAACTTCACTTTGACTAATCGAAAGTAAGACGTCACATCATGCAAAATAGCACAGATAGATCTTTTAGTTCACCCTGTGCTGCATGTGAATATTTTCACTGATCATTGTAATGTTATGGAGGTGGAGCTGACTATCATGAACTACTGTGCCATGGGCTACAGATTTATTACATATTTCACAATGTGATGTAAAATCTGAATCTCGTAGGCGTGAGGTTGATTTCAATGGAGGAAGCAGAGTTGTGTTTCCTCATAACTGTCCACAAACCTCAGATTTGTGTTTCAGCACTAAATGTTAAACAGTAGGCTATTAACTAAGTGCAGAGGAAACGAGAAGACAACGACACCCCCCTCCCACCGTGTGTCTGTGTAATTGTCTGGTGACCACCAACTCATTCACACCTCTTTACATTTGTGAATGTGATTCAGCTGCTTCTTTGTTGTGCAAAAGCAGAATTTACTTTAGTTCAGTGGCTCCTTTTTGAACCTCTTTTTGCTTACAAATGAAGCCACAGCTAGACGCATCGCCCTCGTCCTCAACCAGGATGTCTCAGATCCAGATTGTAAATTTGTTCCATGAGTAAATGTCAAATTCGGTAAAGCAGGACTGTTTTTAGTTTGCTTTCTCTTTACTCACCCCTGCCTTTGAGGAGAGGAACTGTGTGTCATGTTGTATGTAGGAGGCCAACAGGATGGAGGTAAAAGATCACAGGTCGCACCAAGAACCGCAACAGTCCACTTCAGATTGATTTAATGACCAATCAATGAACCAAAACAGCAGAGAAGGTGATGATTGTCCTTTTTAAACATCTTCATTATCCACACAGATGCTTTATTGTTACTTCCCTCTGGTGTATTGGGCTCGTGAGGAGCTATTTGTCTCCTCTGCACTTATGGCTGCAGCCTCCACACATTCCTGCAGGCTGCGTTCAGGCGTTCTTTAGGCAGATAATTAAAATCTTATTAGCCGCCTGGTCGGGGCAGATGGCACACGGGCCAAGCGGCAGCCACAGGGACGGTTTCAGGACGCCGTTTGCACAGGTGCCATATGGAGCGTTTCTCATGTGTTGGGGGCGTTTGTCCTCCTGGGTCAAAATGGACCTGCTCTGTTTGATTGTTTATAAAACAGTTACATTACATAATTTCAGACAAAGCTCTTCCTTTTTTACTTTTAGCTAGTTCTACAATACAGAGTACGTCAAGTTACAACGCCATCAATGCAGTGTACTGTGTGAATAGAGCAGCAGAAAAATAGATATGAAAATGATGTACAGTTAAGATGGGTCTCAAAATGAAGAGAATACACAGGACCAGGTAGCAGAGATGAGTAATGGATGAGTCGATATAGCAAGCTATAAATAATTATGTACAGTTTAAGGTGAGTGCTGATAAAGAAGAAAACTGGTGCAATAAATTTGAATGAAACTCCCAGGATTCAGTAGCATTACTGCAAAATGTGTGGTAAAGGACGATCAACAGATAGTCACAGTGGTTTTTGCTCGTAGAATAGACGACACGCTGAGTTGGGGACGGTTTGAAACCTGTCAATCACAGGGCAAGTACATAGCGTGGCACTGCGCCTCAGCGTCCGTCACTGAAAGTGCTGTATCATTGTTGTCATGCGTGTTTATCAACACTTTAATGAGACGTGTCATGGCGACTACTTCAGGTCACGCAGGCAATTTAGGGTCAATAAAACCTCTGCAGGTCCAATTAGACTCATCTCCTATGAACAAGTAGATCGATGACAGATAAACTATCAGTGAATTAGGTCAAGAAAATATTTGAGCTGACAGTTTGAGGTGGAATCAAACACAGGAAGAGCTGATGCTATCGGCCTGGTTTAACCTGACGTGCCGGGCTACAGCTCAGCCGTGAAGGTGCAGGAAGTTTACGGGCTTCACAAAATAATTAGAATATGTTTTCCCAACTTCCTCTCCTGGTTTCTTAAAACACACATTTTGACAGCTTTAACCGTCTGGACATTTAGCAGTTTCTTAGTTTCTTCCTGGAGGTTTCTGCCGTTAGTTAAAGAGGCATTAGTCACTTTTTCTTGGCAAGATGGTTTGCATTTTTTCCCCCCCCTTTTTTCTTCTCTTTTCCCAAAAATGAAAGCAGACTGATTGTCCTGTCAGATCACTTCCTCAAAGTAGGCTAGTAGGGCTGCACGTAGTCATGCACAGTGTGTGTGTGTGTGTGTGTGTGTGTGTGCAAGTCTGTGTGAGTCTACGTATATGTGAGTTTGTGTGCTTTTGGCTATGAAACACATTCTGCTCCGGCCTCCGGGCCCAGTGCCAACCTCTGCACAGCACTTATGTAACTCCCTTTATCTCTCCCAGCTTCTCCCACTCTCTGGAGTCCCCTCATTCCTTCTCTCTCTCTCTCTCTCTCTCTCTCTCTCTGTCTCTCTTTTCTTTTCCTTTTCTTTCTTCCCTTCAATTATTCACTTCAGGCTTCTTGATTTACTTTGTTCTTCTTCTTTTCTGTTTTGTCCTCTCCTGACCTCTCGCTATCCGTCTGTGTAAGCATGACGCTGCAGATTGTTAAGAGCAACCAAGGCTTGTCATTATGCAGTCTCCCCACCCCTCCGCCGCCGCCGCCGCTGCTGCTGCTCTGCAAGTGAGATCACAGTTGGCACCGTGGGCTCTGTGTATTGGGTTTCACACTTTTTCTGTGTGTCAGTCTGTAGACGGTCAGTGAGCTCGACCCCGCATTCAGCTGTTTAATCTGTGGGAGTGGAGACAGAGAGACGTTGTGTCACACCGGCATTCATGCACAGTGACTCTGGTTTTTAATGGTCAGCTCGTTCCCGACCCTGACCACAGAAAATCAATGAAAGTTGGCATCAAATGTTGCGTCAAACTAAGAGTTCCTCATTAAAATCCTTGGTTATTAACATTGGTTAATCATGACAGAGGGTTAGGGTTAGGGGGTTAAGGTTCATTTATGAAGCATTCTTCCTTCATTGATACTGATTAGTATGTCATTTATAGACACAGTTATCTATACTTAAGCTTACCTATTAATACTAACCATTAGTACACGTTTGCATCATTGTTTGATCCATCATTTCTGATGTATGAAAAAAATATAATTAAATCCATTATAGATCAGTTTATTGTTTATTAATTACATCTTAAATAGTATTAATGTTAAGATGAATGTTCTAAATGTCTAAGTTATTTTTAAGTGATGCCATAAGCTTTATACTGAGCAGCAATACTGAGAGTTTAAATTTAAACAAATCATAGAAAAACCATAAAATACTAAAACTCACAGATTCACTTTGGAAGGAAGAAGTTAGAAGCAGCGACTAAGGTTTGATCCAGCTGCTGATGTTATATTCATACTCAAACAACATTTTAATTCAGTGAGATTTAACTCCAGGAGAGGAGGTGCGCTTGTTTTTTTTTACACAGGCCCCCAGGCTGTTAACATCCTGTGATGAACTCGACAAACTGCGTCATGTGGTCGTGGAAATGGATGGAAAAGGGGACTTTTTAACATTTCTGTCCTGCATGTGTGTTTTTTGTGTCTTCCTCTTTCATCTCCATGAGTCACACACAGTCTCACGTCTCAAGTGTGTTTCCGTGGTGATTGTTAATGTGTGTTAATGATTAAAAGTTACAGCATTAATGATGACAACAACAATAGCAACAATGATGATAATAATAATAATAATGATAATAATAATAATAATGCTTTTTTTTCTCTTCTCAGTCAAAATGGATCTTCATGACAAAGAAGAGGTTTTGCCTGTGGTGATCATTGGTAAGACACACATACACAGTTGTAATCTTGTGTTATCTGGCAACTGAAATATAAACTGAACATGACTGATTATAGAAGAGGAGAGAGGACCTTTGTCCAGCCGTGTGAAAACATCTGTAACAGAAGGGTAGTGATTACATCATTCCTTTTTGCCAAGTCATAATAAGTCCTTCATGCACAGAAAGTGTTAAAAACACTAGCGTTAGCCACAGCAGGAAGTTATGAATGAAAGCCTGAGGCAGAGAGTGAAACACCAAATGTTTGTGAGGCCTGTGCATGTGTGTGTGTGTGTGTTGTTGCTGCTGCTGCTGTACGGCTGCTAATCAGGTCAGTAGCTCAGCAGGGGACAGAGGACAGAGGTCAATGGACCCACCACCACCACCACCACCACCAAATGTCCTTCTTCAAAGTTAAACTGAGAGTAACATTATTTTATAGACACAGTTACATTTGATGTACATTTTTTATCTGTTGTTGTAAAGCATTCAGGTGATACCATAAAAAGTAAAAGTTGCTCTGCTGAGTCATTGTCTTGTCATGCAGGTAAATATGCAGCTTGTCGAGTCATGCTGAGGTGTGCTTTGACTGGGTGTGTGTGTGTGTGTGTGTGTGTGCGTGTGTGTGTGCGTGCTGACCTTACCTGAACCATGTAGCGAGCTTCAAAACTTTGTAGCAACTCATCTGCTGCTGTACAATTTCGATAATAAATATGATATATAAAAATGCATTTTTAAAACAGGTGATAAGCGCTGTTACCACAGTAACCAGGTACAGAGACACACAATACGCACAACAACAACACTCTCTCACTCTCTTTCTCTTTTTCCGTCTCTCTGTGTCTCCCAGGTAACGGCCCCTCAGGGATCTGTCTGTCCTACCTGTTGTCAGGTTACACCCCCTACCTGTCACCTGAGGCATCGCACCCCAATCCCCTGCTGCAGAGCAAGTTGGGAGAGCAGCCTCACCTTTCTCTCTTGGAGCAGGTAAAACACACACACACATGCACACGCACGCACACACACACACACACACACACACACAAACAGAACCTCACAGTGTCTTTTGCTTTTCTCTCTCCAGGACCTGGAGTATCTGTGCGAGGGGCTCGAGGGCCGGTCGTCCAATCCCGTGGCCGTGCTCTTTGATTCTCTGCTGCTGCCCGACAGTGACTTCGGTCTGGACCACACGTCGCCGCTGGAGTGGAGATACGAGCCTGAACGGGCCGTCCCCCACCTGGTGCTGGGGAAGGGTCCACCTGGAGGAGCCTGGCATGTATGTAGCTTGAATTACCCATTCTGTACTAATTATTGATTATTTATAAAAAATAAATTTAAAAAAAGCAAGAGGTCTGACAAACAGTGAGTTCATGTGCACTAAAAGTGGATAGGAATCTTTATATTTATTTATTAGTTTGTATTTTTACGCTTGGCTTGAGTGATATGGTCTACATATTGTGTTGTTGGTAATAGCATCGTGACAGTATTACATATTTTATTTGCAATGTTTACAGACTTGCTGAAAACAATGGCATAACAGGAACTTGTTTTTCTGCATGAATATGAAAATGTGCTCAGCAGATATTTTTCTAATGTGTGCAAATAAGCTTTGTTTCCCTTTGTCAGCTGCTTATTTGCACACATCATCATAATGTCTGCTGAGCAAATTTGCTCTGCCACATGACACCAGGTGAACGTGACTGTAGCTTTGACTCTGTGTGAACAAGCAGAAGAAGGTTTCATGTCCTTTTGTTCCCTCCCAGGCCATGGAGGGCTCCATGCTCACCCTGAGTCTGGCCAACTGGATGGAGCTGCCGGGACTCAAACTGAAGGACTGGATGAGAGAAAAACGCAGGTTTGTCCAACTTGAAACCACCTGATGTAGTTTCCCAGTGTACAGATGTTAGTCCTCAGCTTTTACAACAATAATTAACTTTTTTCTAAGTAAAACATAAATAAAACATCCAAAAGGAAGGGTGCTCTTGCACTTCAGCCAGGTAAATCGGTGCTCTCAGACAGGACCAGTAGGTAGAAAGGTGCAATTGGGTCACTTCACGAGGACTAAACCCAAAGAAACGACTGGAGCACTCGATATAATGCAGATATTTAATAATAACAGGTGCACAACACGTTTGTGCGTGTTGTGCACCTGTATTATTATTAAATATCTGCATTATATCGAGTGCTCCAGTCGTTTCTTTGGGTTTAGTCCTCGTGAAGTGACCCAATTGCACCTTCATAAATAAAACATCATCACTGATGTTACCTTTATTACGGTTACATAAATACATCCTCTGGAAATATGAAAAACAGCATACAAAGTTTTAATGTACTATTACATGTACATATTTAAATATCTATATTATGATTTTCCATATGGTATAAGATGTTGTAACCAAGCATGTGATAAATTCAATTGAATATATATTTGATTTACGTATGCAAATGTATTAAAGCAGCATACATATCAGTTAGATATATATGTCAATATGTAAAGTTGTTGCAGTTTCTCATATGGTTCATCTATAAATTGTACATATGGGCTTTTATTTTCTTTTATATATTAAATGTAATGTATCCGCATCTGTTACATAAGTGTGTGGGTGTGTCTCCTGTGAGTCATACAGGATGATGATTCTCTCTCTTTACAGGATGATCAGACATAAACAGGGAAGTGTTGTATAAATAAATAGGAGCCACAGATCACAGGCTGTGTTCGTCGCTCTCTCTCTCTCCCAAATTTGTTTTTCAAATGTTTCCGGCTGAACAACACTGGATTTACATGAAATAACTAACAGCTGATGAACTTAGAAAGAGTCAGATCTTCACCTCCTCTGTTAACTTACTGGCACTAACACACTTGGTTTTGTGGTTTATGCTTACTTGTTATCCTCTTTGCCTTGTTATGTAAACACAGTTCCGGTGTTGTCAAAGTCAGTTTTATTGTCATTTCTGTTACATGTACAGGACAAACAAACAGACTAAGATTGCAAAGCACTGGCATTTTCTGTTCAACCCAGTGTGTAACATTAAAAAAGTATGAAAACTATTCAGAATATATGAATATTTAAAAATAAAAAATATATAAAACTATAATGTAAGGTTCAACCTGGGCAGGAAGGTCAAAAAAGGGCTTTAAAAAGTAAAGTAAATGTATTTAGAGTAACTTAAAGCTGGTTGGTATGTGTGTGTCTGTGTGTGTTTTGTATTAACGTGTATTTTCATGTTTGTCTCTTTCGTTACAGAAACGTCCGTAATGACCGCGCCACACCAGCGGAGATCGCCTCCTACTACCAGCACTACGTTTCCCAGATGTCGCTGGAGCAGAGCTTTGCCTGCAAAACCACCGTCACCTCGGTAACCAGGCAGTACGGCAACCAGGAGGGGTCGCCGTCCTACTGGAGGGTGACGGGACTGCAGCGGCGAGAGGGGGAGGAGCTGGGAGGTACAGAGAGCTGAAGTTCTTCTGGTTCATGTTGTAGCCTGTTGTTTAAAAAGAGTGACATCTATAACCACCCTCCTCTTCCTCCTCTCATCCTCTTCCTCCTCCCGTTAGACGGCTCCTCCGTCTCCGAGGAGGTGCCTTTCTCCCTGTTGGCTCAAAACGTGGTGTTGGCGACGGGGACCCACGACATCCCGGCCCGGCTCGGCGTGGACGGCGAGTCCCTGCCCTTCGTCTGCCACTCCTTCTGGGAGCTGGAGGCCGCCATCTCCCGAGGGGAGCTGGACCAATCCTCGGACCCGGTGCTCGTGGTGGGGGCGGGGCTAACGGCGGCCGACGCTGTACTGGCCGCCCACCACCTGAACACACCCGTCTACCACGCCTTCAGGCGCTCGGTCACTGACCCGGGCCTCATCTTCAACCAGCTGCCCAAACTGCTCTACCCAGAGTACCACAAGGTGAGGAGAGGTGTTGATCAATCGATTGGTTGATTGCTAGAAAGTAAATCTATTGAAACCATCAGTTATTATTAGATAATAAAAAAATTTGATTAGATGAGATCAGTCAATAATGAAAATAATTGCATGATTATATTAATGATTGGTAGTTGATTTCCTGCTTCCTGATCAATCAAAAATAGAGCTAGTCAGAGCTAACCTCTATTCCTGACCTTTGACCTCCAGGTTCACCAGATGATGACGCAGCAGCAGCACCAGCCGAGCCCTCCGCTACAGGACCACGCCCAGAACCACCGCTCCACCCCCTCCTCTCCCTCCTCCCTCCCCCCGTCTCCCTCCTCCTACCCCGGCTACCTGAGCTTCCCCCGCCACAGGGTGGCGGAGTTCAGACCCGACCGAAAGTGCGTCCTGGAGTCGGACTCGGGCCAGCGGACCGTGGTCCAGGTCTCCAAGGCCCTGGTCCTCATTGGTGCCCATCCCAACCTTTCCTTTCTGGAAGACAACGGGCGTCCGCTCAGCATCAACCCCAAAGAGCCAATCACGTGCCGACGAAACCCAATCGAGGTGGACCCGTTCACCAACAGCGTGGTCGCGGCAGACGGGCCGGGCTTGTACGCCATGGGGCCTTTAGTGGGCGAGAACTTTGTGAGGTTCCTGAAGGGAGGGGCGCTGGCGATTGCTAGCGACCTCGCCAAGAGACAGAGAGAGGAAGTGGGGCGAGGAGAAGTGGGCGTGGCCACAGACAGACTAATGGACAAATGGGTGGACCGAGAGGTGACCACACAGAGAGCAGCAGAGCTTCTAATCGGGGACTCGTAGCAGGTTTTCTGGGACTGAGAGTTGAAGCGGACTGAAGCAAACCGACCTACTCTTATCAGAGATGAAACTGGAACTGATGCAAACAAAAGCCAATGGTCACATTTCCCAGAATTCACAGTGCAGGGAAACCAAATGTGCTGCTGAGCAGGAAATAGCCAACACATGGACTCTGCAGCTACTGGTTCTGATGGGTCTGGTATCTTCTTAGATCTACTGTAGCAAAAAACAGGCGGCAGAGCTGAGGCCTCACGTGTGAAGGCCTGAAGCATCTGGAGAAGCTGCTGCGCTGGTACAGAAGTGAACGTTAGTCAGATGTGAGTCAGAGAGGGAAATTAAAACACTAAAAAGATGTGGAAACATGTTTAAAACATGGCGCTCCATCATGAATCCATCCCTGTAGGCAGAAGCTGTAACTTCAGCCGACCAAAACTGAACACCAATGTCAGTTTAACATAGAATAAACTGGCAACGCCATCTTAACCTATCCACAAGTTTCCGAACGTCCTCTATGGGCAGGTTTGGTGGAATTGTACGGTTACGTTTCCATGGTTTTCAGTCGTTGTCATAGTTGCGGTAAACGCATGGATCTATTAACGCTGGCTTTTAACACGGATGTCAATTTGTGTGATATCCACTGTTAAAAGCTGGTGTGATGATCCATGCGTTTTACAGATTTTCATTGGGAAAAAAAAAAAAAATCCATGCATTTACCGCGACTACTGAAACCATGGAAACATAAACATAAAATTCCACCGGAAGAGCAAAACCGGCAAAACAGGCTTACGTTTTTGACGTTCGGAAAAAGGTGGATAAAATACCACCATTAAAAATCCAGTCTAAACATCACAATGTTGATTTAACATTGAGTTTTGATGATGATCTGGTTTTCATTTCAGTTACAATCCCCAATGATTCAACTACTTTTATTCAGTATTTTCAGTGTACAAACATACAAATACAACTTAACTTCAACAAATTATTTAAAGTGACTAATGTAAGAAATTTTGTGAACTGATAAGCTTTTATCCTGGCTGTTTCTCTGGTTAATATAACACACAATTTAGAGAAAATATCACTTGAACTTTACTTTGGGCAAAAAGACTTAGGCCAGATTAATAAACTGGTACTGTTTTATCAGTAGTGACTATTTTTTAATATGAATATGTGTCTCCTCATATTTAGGAGTAATTTTTCAAACTCATTTACGGAATTAAAGATGTTTTAATTTACCTTTGTAAATGACCTCTCCAGCCCGCCTGCAGTACCTTCATGGCCCACACTTTGGAAATCACTGTATCAAGTGATCATATTCTGTGCTTCGATTTTGTCTGCGCATGTCAAGAATGGCCGCCATATACTTATGTTGCAGTGACTTTCAGAAAAGAGTGTTTGAACATCTCTCTGACGTTACACTGATGTCTGCCTGCTGGGATGAGTTGTTGTTTCACTGAGAGGACTCTTATAGTTTTTAAGCGACTAGTTAACATGCTCAGCTTCCAGTGTGAATATCCTGCAGTGGATTTTTCTATTGGCTTAAATCACATGGTTAATTCACCAGTGACCAACTATTATAAGCCTCCCTAGACTTTTTTAACTGTATGAGTTGAAACAAAGAAAGATGGAGGAGAAGAAATGGGAGTAGAGTGAGTGAAGCTCACTAACTTCCAGACTCACTCTGTCTTTAAATGTCCAATTGAGACAATTATCATGTTTCCACAGTTGTCTTTTTCTGTTCAATTTTGCAACACTACAAAGCTAATGTCACCAAAACGACTCGGTTCTACATGAGGTCCTGCTTCTGTCTTTATATTATTTTCCACATGGTTGTTTGTATGTTATGGATTTGCTCTTCTGTGACTCCTTGGTGCTCCATTTTTCTATGTTGGCGTGATCTGTCATGTAACACGCAACTCAACCTACCTGACATCACTGTAAAGTTTTGATGATTATGAAAAGATTTTATACTTATACTTAACAAAGCAAAAGACAAAAAAATATAAATCTATTTTTTCTAATTCTCACTGGAAATGTTTAATTTGCAGCTGTTGAAACATCAGCATTTGGCTTCACTGTGAACATTAACATCATAACATAATAACAATAACATTGAGTAAATTATACTGTAGATAACCAGCACTGTTTTTTAAAGCCTATTGCCATTATTTTAGTATTAATAGGTGTTATTTCCTCACAAATCTACCAATATTACCACTAATAGTAATAATATAAATTCTGCTTTAATGCTGAGAAAAAATAACATAGTGCAAATTTAAATCAGGATGATTTTAGCTGTCATTTACTCTGCAAACTTCAAGATGAACTTTAAAAAACAACAACAACCAAAAACATTTTCATCACAATCTGAAATTTTACACTAATTTATCACATGTTTCTGATGAATATTTATCCCACAGTAAATAAAGGGTCAATGTCCTTCATCTTCAGATTAGACGCTTGCTGCGAATATTCAGCTGTGAAGCAAGAAGAGACAATAATGAAGTAAAATTTCTGAGTTGATACATGTTAAGAAAAAAAAAACAGAGATCAATTGCATCCACAGACAGTTTTACCTATTTATATATATATTTTATTTACATCGAATTTATATTTCTAACAACTTAAAAATTCAGATAAATCAAAGTAAGAAAGGTGGAAATGGTTTGCACATTAATTCAGATTCACATTAATTTTCAAATTAATGTCAGTTATCTGCAAAAAAAATTATGAGGTCAAGGGAAAACTTAAAGTGACTGCATTTACAGCTCCTAGTATATTTAATCTAAAGGTAAGAAAATTATGTTTGGTTTAAAAATGGTATTGTTATTATTGTCAACAAATCCCATGAAAGAAACAACTCTTCTTATTTCCATCTCCAGCCTGGTAAGGACATGAATCATTAAAAGGATATTGTTCATAGGGAACAATTTTCAGTGACAGATTAATACACACATGTGGTGTTCTAGTGTGTATTTCCAGCAGCAGGATTGTGTGTTACAAGAGTGTGTGGGATGGAGGTAAAATAAACAACAGTGTGATGAGGGAACATGTCGTCCAAAGTACAGCTGTTTATCACTGATGTGTTTTAACAGAGAAACACAATATACTAGCCATAGACACACAGACGTCATCTGTTTATTTTTGGTTGTGGTCTTTTATTGGGATTTGTGACAGTAAAAAAATATACAGGCCATCACAGTCCTTCAATGTGGTGGCACTTTTTATAGTCTTAATATTAAATTCAGGCTGGATCTGCAGGTTTGAGTCAGTTCAGGTTTAATGTCCCCTTATTATAAATCCTAACATGTGATAAACAATCATGTTCACATTAAGTTCTGAATTACAAACACAAAAGTAAAAAAAAAAAGAAGAATATATTATATTAAATACTCAATTATAGCATTGTAAGGTATAAACACAGCTATAGAGTTTTACATTGCGGATTAATCTGATGATCATTTTACCAATAAATGAATCAGCTCTTTCGTTTATTCAGTGACCAAGGGAATTTTAAAGCTCCTTATTGTTTATTTTGTCCAACCAACAGTCCAGAGCCAAATTATATTCAGTTTGATATCACACCAGATAGCCTAATACATTACATTTTTGTGTAAAAATTAAAGATCTGTTGCTGTTATAATTGATTGTTTCAGTTCAGATGCTTGCAAAGTTGAGTTGTAATGATTATGTCACATGTATTAATTTAACGGTAAATGCTTTAGCCTTATTAAGATTTGACCTGGTGACACTTTGGCCAAAATACTAATAGTGAACTGTGACCTACAGGAGCCAGCGGTGCCTTATCACCGATAATCCACAGCAGAACCCTTCATATCAAGTCTATGTGTTATAGGTTTGAATGTCTCTTTTGTTACAAAGTGAAAATCATGTTCAGTCTTTTTTTTTTTTTTTTTTTTTTTACAGTTTATTGGCAGACATTTTCATCTTGTTTGTATGAATGGTCTCATTCATGTATCAACACTATTTTTTGTGTATCCAGGTTTTCAAAGTCCACTTTTCTATTGCTTTCTATTAAAAGACATGTTCTCCTGCCAACATGTTTTGTAGTGTCATTTTTTTTAAACATAGTTAATGCGTAAATCTTTGCACACCAAATGGGCTCTATGCACAGCTCCTTTGTTTCCTGTCTTACATTATTGGACAAACGGATTAATCCAGGTGTGTCTGACCATTGTGACTAGTCAGATACACCTGGATTAATCAATTTGTCCAATAATGTAAGACAGGAAACAAAGGAGCTGGCTTAAATTCGGGAAGTAGTGGAGCTGTGCATAGAGCCCATTGTGTCTTAAGTTAAAGGTATTTCAATCCACAGAAGGAACAATGCATTTGAGCACAGACAAATTTCAAATGTCTGTAAATAATCAACCATTTGTTTGGTTTAAGGAACAGAGACTGACATTTGAAAACCAGGTCAAGAGCAACGTTGAACCATAACCCCTGACCTGCAGGATAAAGAGTTAGAACAGAAGAAGAAGAAAAACATGGTATTTTTCATGACCAACCACACACTGTACTATTTTTCAGTATAATTTATATTTTAGAAACTTGTGTAGCATTGAAGATTAGAACAACTTGATTGAGATTGCATTGATAATCAGGTATTTACAATCAACAGTGTAAGGTCAAAATGAGATCCAGGCCTTTTTAATTAAATAATTCCAAATAATGAATTACCACTAAAACTGCTTTGACATTGCTCATCCTGACATTGCACTAGAATGTGTTGTTCATTAAACAAAATCCCTTTTACTCACAGGGTTTCTAACTGATACTTCCCCTCTTCAAATCCCGACTGAAGACTTTCCTTTTCACCCAAGCATTTAACCTCCCCTACCCATAGGTTTTTTTTTATTATTATTATTTTATTTATATTTTGTTTTGTGTTGTATTTTACTGCATCTGTAAAGCGTCTTTGGGTCACTGAAAAAGCGCTATACAAAATTAATGAATTATTATTATTATTATTATTATACTGTTTCTACATATACTGACTTGTTGTATTACCCTCTCTCTCTCTCTCTCTCTCTCTCTATGAGTTCTTCTGGCTGAATTTGTTCCCAATTCTGATACTGAAGTAACCAAGAGAGGCAACAAAAATATGATTTATTGATGCACTTGTAATGCCTTTGTTGCCCAGCAGTGGGCCCCAGAGCACAGGTTGGGAACTACTTACTGAAAATTCAATCTCAGTGGGTTTGCATAAATAACCCGTTTTAAATTACGGTATACAATATTTGAACACACAGCACCTTTATATTGCCTTCACAACCAAAACCAGTATCATCATCAACACAATGCAGACATCAACATCACTGATCGCTTCTGAGTCGACAGAGTTGCTGGCAAAATCTTCAGAGGGATTCTTTTTCCATTGTTGAAATATGGAAACATCTTTCCACTGAATCCTTTCAAATGCCTTTTCAATCCGAAGAATCCTGATTTTGTTTGGAGGGGAGAAAACTGAGTATTCACCATCACCACGACTTTATGTCTCTCTTTCTATGAGAGGACTCTCTGGCCAGTGGCCACACCCAATAACCAATAGGCATTAGTTGTGTCTCCTACATCAGCATCCCAGCTGTGAATCCCTGAATCAAAGCCCTCTGAGCCCAGGACACAGCGGTAGTAATTAATCCTTCTTTTCAGGGTGCTTCTGTCTCTTTCCATATCACACACTGGTCAGATATTCAGACAGGATGAGATGTTGTTCAGCAGAGTTTGGGTCCAGAACCACAGGACTGTAGGAGACCAGGTCCTTCATCTTGTTCCAGATGTTGAAGGCCAGGTTGCCCAGATGTTTGGCCACATCTATCAGAGCTCCTGAGCCCAGCTGTGGATCGTCCAGCAGGGGGCGCTGCTGGACTCTTTCCACTGCAGCCTTGTAGTTGTTGAGGAACGAGACGTCTTCAGCTCTCAGCTCTTCCTCTGTGGCTCTGACTGTGTCAGACAGAGCTGCTATCTCTCTGCTCAGAGCCTCAGTCTTCTCCTTCATCACCCGACTCTTCTGCTGCTCTTCCTCCCTCAGAGCTTTGATCCTGGCCTCCTCTTCCTCCTCTAGAAACTGGTGGAGCTTCTTAAACTGCTCCTTGATCTGTCTCTCTGTGTGTTGGACCTGGACCTTGATGTGTTTGGCTGTTTCATCAAAGTTATCCCCCTAATCCACAGGGGTGCTGTGTTTTTGTGTTGTGTGGTGAGTTTTTATCGCATTACCTCTTAACTCCGTTACACAGGCACCAGAAGATCCTGGAGCTCATTCTTATGCTCCTCTGCTAATTCATCAATGGGTCTGAATCTGTGGTTGTTCTGAGTTTTTGAATCTCGACAGACGACACATGCTGGCTGTTCATCGTCCAGACAGAAGAGCCTGAATCTCTCTAAGTGCAGACTGCAGAGAGTCTTATGTCTCTCCCTTAAGAAGGCCTCACACAGGTTCTTCAGTGCCAAGTTGTGAGGAGGGCGTCTCATTCTAAGTATTTTCATACAAATTGGACATTCACACCTTTGCTTCCACCACCACCAGCTTCTTATACAGCCTTTGCAGAAGCTGTGGTTACATGATGGGACAACAGGATCTTCAAAGATTTCATGGCAGACTGGACAAGAGAGCTCCTCCTCTGGTCTGAAAGCCGTTTTCTCACAAAACACAGGTGAGAACTCACCAGACAAGACATTCACACAGTCAGTTCGGTCAAAGTTGCTCTCCTTTATTGTTGTTTAACTTACTTGATGTTTAGAGCTGTGCCATGTTAAAGATCCTGTCTTCCCACTGTTCTGTTGGTTTGGGCCATTCCGGTAGTGTCTCTCCCTGCTCAGGACAAGTTATGGCTTATGGTGGAAAAACAACGTTTTCTTTCCTGGTTCACATAAGGCCAATGAGAGGAGCAACGTCAGATCATTTCTAATCAAACATTAACTACAGTAGGTCTGTGTTTCGTTCTGGTCCTTCAACTCAGTCAAATACAGGCTTTCAAATCCTTCTAATAATACCATTTATTCTTTGAGGCATAGGTCCAGGTGGCTGGAGCATCAGACATGCACAACTGTTTCACAATTACATCCCCTCACCCTTTACCTACAGAAAATCCACACAGGAACAGAAAGAACACTAAGAACCCCACTCAGAAAGGTACAACCCCCGCCAGCTAAGCTTTGATTGGAAAACAAATAGGCTACCTAAAAGCATCTAAAACCTAAATCCATTGGTTAACTATGTATCTTTTTTTCTTTGGTTAGTTTAAACAAAATAAAACCTCTACTTTATTAAAACACAATACAAATCTAAAACCTTAGCTAAAACCTAAAACCAAATCGATTAGTTAGCTTGAACACCTAAAACCTTGGGTTAGCCTAGTTAACACAAGATAATCATTTCCATTTTCTGGTTGATATATATATAGAGGGTGTGGTTCCTGGTCATGTACTGGGAAAATCAACAGCTGACTTGACACATATTAAGCAGTCTCTGTAGCTGATTCATGCTTATGTAGGCCTACAGTGTAGACATAGTACATACACATGACAGGAAGTCAAGTTTTCCTCTTATCTCAGTGTCAGTTAGTGCCTCTGGTCAGCAGGTGTCGCTGTTAATTTACATAAAATCCAGCACTGGGAGTTGAGTCTGCCTGGTCCTTGAGTGTCCAGTCCAGTGTTGAGACTCCTGACACACACCTGTGGCCATCCAAAGTGTAAAGAGGTAGGAGACACCTTAAAGAGCCAATATGTCGAGTCGTATCACATCTCATATCACAATAACCTCAAAAATATCAACAGAAATTACAGCTGCATATCACACTACGTTTAGTTAACAATGATGAAGGTATTCTATTCTATTCTATTCTATTCCATCAAATCATTGACTGGACCAGATCCCAGTTTTGAAAATAACAACAAGTGAACAAGAACAAGATTTGTTATTTAATTGTAGCGATATTATTCTGCATATACATAGTCAGACACTCATGCTCTGAACCCACTCTGGTGTTTAAGGTGGGTAAGATGGAAGTGGTCCCGTGACTCAGCAAAACACACGTGCCCAAACACACACATACACCCCTGTGCCATGCCGGTTGCCGTGGTAACGGGACCAGTAGGAAGTCTGCTGTTCCTGTGACTCAGCTTGTTGCCTAGTGAATCAGTAAAATACACTGTGACGCACACTAAGTGCGAACAGCTTTGTGTTTATTATCAGCTGGTTTTCTGTATGATATGAATGATGATGGTGTCTGATAACGTGGAATTCAGTTACAACTGTATGTTATCATTATGGCTCATGTAAATGTGGTTTCCTGTCACTGCTTTCCATAGTTACACATACTACTAGAATAAAGGAGAAGCGAGCAGAGAATAAAGGAGAAGCAAGCAGAGTCATACATGAGCCCACTCAGGATTAATCATTAATAAGCAGCATTGACACTTTATAATGTTTATAATGCATTATGCATATAATGCATTATAACAGAATTTTAATGTACAGCATATTTAACTTATAATTAGCCTACCATTTTGTCATATTGTCCACATCCCTCATCTGTTAACACACCAGTATCAAATGTCTTGTATCTGCATTTAACTCCATAATAATGCATTATCAGTTCATGTGTAAATACTGTGTGGTGTTTATAATCTGTTCCAAACAGAAATTCCTCACATCCCAAAGTTTTACTTGGTTCTCTCTGATGTTGGGATATCAACAATGAATGAATGTTGTATGCAACTCTTTTTCTGGTGTAATGTGGCCCCTGAGGGTAAACACAGGTCACACAGGCTCCCTGAGCAGCCAGCGTCAACAGCTCCAGCTGAACACTGACCGTGGGCAGTGGCAGCTGACCATTTACCTGCCTACTGATGACCTAGTTTGGCTCAAATGCTGGAGAAATGTGGAAAAATGCAGCACAGACTTACTCTCCAAAGTTCGAGGTCATCACAGCAAAAAGGGGGTGTAAAGTTACATGCAAATTATTCTGCTTTTTTTTTCTTCTCCTAATTACATTATTTTCTTGTGGTTTTGTGGCAGATGTTTCTTGGCCCTGTGCTGTTCTGTTATAGGAAGCGGTGCTCAAAAGTGTACATTATGCATTGGTTTATGTGCCTATTCACATGCCACACCTTTTATTTTATCAATCAAAAAAAGTGCATGATGATCTTATGTGTATTTCTTTAATCCTGCAGTTGTTTTTTGATGAAGCATTGTAACACCACTGAGAGGATCAGTATGTTACTCTGATTCCGTGAGTGAATTGCCAGCTGTTTACTTTCACTCCGGTTCCCTTCCTCTTGTCACCTCTCCACAGTAAAGTCTAAGTAGTTTCTTCCATTTGGTCAAACTCCTTTACTTTGCTCTGTGTAGCTCCGCCCCACCGGACCGCCGCGTCTTCACACACACACACACACACACACACACACACACACACACACACACACACACACACACACACACACACACACACACACACACACACACACACAGCGTGAAGTCACCGAAGTCAGCACCAACAGGAAACAAAACCACAAATAAAATAAAAGCCTTAATTAGGTCTTTTAAAGATGATTTTAAAATATAAACATTTATGTTTTTTGTCAGTGTCATTGTCTTCTTCTTCTTCTAGTATGGATCTGAACAAAGGTTATTTTGTGATGATTTTGTTGTTTGTTATGTCAAAAACTCAACGTCCAATCAAAAAGCAGACACACTGTCATTTATCTATTTTCTGTTGTGAGTCTGACCTTTATATATTTTTTTATCAATAAAGTTATTACCATCTTGTTTATGTTTTACCTTATGTAGTTAATTTTGACAAGCTACACCATTACACAACATGATGCATCATGCATTAACCACAGCCTGCCAAATACTACACAACACACGCACGCACAGTCATACAGAACTCTGATCTAAAACTAAATTTTTAAATTTTGTTGAAATGTTGCTTTTTATTGCCATCCAGACAAAATAGTATCTATCTATCTATCTATCTATCTATCTATCTATCTATCTATCTATCTATCTATCTATCTATCTATCTATCTATCTATCTATCTATCTATCTATCTATCTATCTATCTATCTATCTATCTATCTATCTATCTATCTATCTATCTATCTATCTGATGGTTAAAGAAATAGGTCAAACACTGTAAAACTGCACAACATTTGGTTTCGATGGGTGGGCTGAAGGCTTTTATTGTGAAGCCCCCGGCCGGATGTGCGTGCGGTCAGAGCGGCTGGCTTGGGAGCGGCGCTCGGGGAGACGCTCATTCACTTCAGGTCAGGACTCCCACCGGAGCAACCGGAGGGAAGGGAAGCGGCTCTGTCGGCGAAACTCACCGGAAAACACCGCCAAATCTGTCGCATCCACTCCTGGAAAACACCGACCGGGAGCAGCACCGATTTATTTCGGCGGACTTAATTAATCGCGGGCTCTCTCTCTCTCTCTTTTTCTCTCTCCCTCTCTCTCTCTCTGTGTGTGTGTGGACGTGTGTGTGGCTCTCCTCTCCAAACGAAAACACTCACTCACTCTCAGTCACAGGTTGCTAACGGAGTTGACGCTAACCCAGCTAGCCGAGTTAGCTCCCTCCCTCCCAGCGGTTGGTTAGCGCTGTTTTCCCTTCGCCCGCCGCCGGGACCAGACGCAACCAGCAGCAGGACTGAAGTTAAAATAACAACAAAAACAAAAAACAAAACAAAACAAAACAAAAAAAAACCAGCCAGGCTTTATTTTCCGGACGGTCTGCTCCGCGGCTCGGCGGTTCAGTCATGATGTGGTGGTTGTGCGGACGTTTATCAAGTTGGCCGGCCGGGAGCATCGGCTGACTGGAGACTCTCCGCGTCGACCTGGATTTTGCGCCGGTGTGTTTTTTCCTCCTCGTTTTCCCTCGGTGCGGCTTCAGCTTAGCCTCTTTCTCTCGTTTTAAAGGTGGACTTTGCCCTCGGGGTGTTGCAACTGCCCCCCACCCCCCTAAGTTACCTCCATATTAAATAAAGAGCCTCTATTGATTCCTCTGTTGGGAGTATCGGAGAAGTTGGCTTGGATTTTCAGTTTTTTTTTTTTTTCCTGGAGGGGGGGTGGAGGTAAAAAGTTTGCGTGTTGGGAAGTCGAGGAGGATTTTTCCGAGCTTGTGGAAAAATGGATGCGGGTATAGAGAAGGAATGCAGCGCCTTGGGAGGGCTCTTCCAGCTCATCATGAACGACATGAAGGTAAAAAATATCACTTCTCAACAACTTTTCTATCTCCTTCACACATTTTTCCCTCTCTTTATTGCTTTTACTTTTATAATCTTAGACGTTGATTTACCTGCAGGGTATAAAAGTTATTGATTTCCAAAATATTGAAGACACAAGAGTGTTTATTTATCCCACACATGGGAAATGTGGTTAGTTCAGTAGCATTGTAGCATACAAGGTAGAAAAACTGTAAATATAGAAACATAAAACGATCTAAAACAAACATATACAAAACAAATAGAGAGAGACACTCTGAACGTGTTTCTTCTTATTATTCCTCTTTTTTTTTGTCTTTTTCGCTTCCATAACTGTCTCTATTTTACCTTCTCATGTGCAAATCACACACTTTTAATAAATGAAACCTAGTGAAGTGAATCAAAATGAAGAAGAGGAAGAGGAGGAGGCCTGATTAGTTGCTCAATTCATTCTCCATGGAGATTTTCCTGCATTGCTTCACTTAATGTTTGCACTTCCCCAAAATATATAATATCCACATTTTCATTTCCTCCAGACCAACTGCAACTGGTTTGTTGGGTGGTTTGATTTGTCAGTGGTTACTCATCGTTTTAGTCATTTTCTGGTAAAACACTCTCAGATGTTTCAGTGTGATGGTTGTCTTTGTCACACAACCTAGTATTAAAAACTGTTGAGTGTTTTTAGATTTTTGTCCAGTTGGATGAATTAAAGAAGTAGTTGGGATACATCATTTTGAGCTTTGGGAAATTATAGTGGGCACTTGTAACTGTTTTATGATATTTTAAGGACAAGATGATGATTCACTTAATCTTGAGAATTAGATTTATAGATATTGAAGATGATTATTAGTTGCAGTCTGATTTTCTTCGTTTTATTATGGCAGCCATAACCTCATACGTCTTAGACTGGTTGAGTCATAAAGCACTAGAAAGCTGGAAATAATGCATTAAAAGTGGGTGAAAAAACCCCACAGACGCAGAAAGTGAATGAGTTTAAGATGCTTAAAACCCCTGAAATATAGATTATTAAAGGCTGGATGTTGAGCAACTGGATATGATGAGTGGTGGTGATGTTGATTGGGTAATGAATGAGCAGAGGTTAAAGCTGGAAGTGGGCCATGTGAGAGGGTAAGAGGGCTGGATGGGGGTGGATTTTGCCAGCTGTGTGCTCTTTGATGTTTGCTAAGCAGGGCTGCCCTTTGCTGCATGTCTGTGTTTCACTGCTCTCAGATGTTCGTCGTTATCAGCCTCTGTTTTCAAGTCGATCCTCAACGCAAAGGCTCTGCTGCCAAAGGAGATGTTGCTCTGCTACAGAAGCCTCGTCAGCACGACCACAGGGCTGATCTGACTGTTTTCCGCTAATGTATGAGCAGCTATATATCCACATACTGGACTGGGAGTAATAACAACCTGCAGGACAGTTGAGTCAGACTAAACTAATACTGGACAATCAAGGTGATTCTCACCTTTCGTACTGAGTTTTTCTTTTATCCTTTGTACTAAGCATTTTTATATACTCAACTGCAATTGAGGTTAATTGTTTGGGTTTTAGTGTTATGTTGTTTTTTGGTTATATATCTTTTATTTCTTGGGTTGAGGACCAATCCCACCACTGTAATGATGCTAACAACTCAGGATCCAGTCTCAGAGCAGAGGACCTCTCTACAGTGAGTCATGTGGCAGGCTTCATGTGGTTAGATAGGGACAATAGTAAAAAAAAAAAAAAGATGCAATAGTGCTGTTAATTGAATGTTTATGTTTTTAGTGGCATGTAATGAACACCATTTCCCAGCAGACGCAGACCTGTGAGCTAAACATGAGTCCACGAGTGATTCATAGGTTTGAGGTTAGCTCAGTCTGATTGGACCTGGAGGAGTTTCTTGATGGGAGTTGTAGTTTTTTCCCCTACAGCTCCCATCACAAAGTAAACATTACAACTTTCTACCCTGCTGAAGATGATGATGATGATCTGCCTCAGAATATGGAAAGCAATCCACAAGAACATGCCTTATATTTTTTCCCCCCATTGATTCGCTGTGTGGAAAGTTGCATACCACGCATTACTGTCGGGATGACACAAAAACAGATGCTGTGATACTCGTGCAGCGATGTATGTGAAACTACTACAGTAGTAGTTCTGTTTTTCCACACGGTGTCAGATTCACATTTTTTCAGGTTTTATAAGTCTCTAAGCTGTTGCCAGAGAATGAGGCTGCACTCGTTGCATGGCCTCGTGTTATTATAGACGTAATGTGAAAGCTTTATGGTGGGATTGTCAGTATTGCAGCTAACTCTCTTCTCCGTAGGTACTGGCGCTCCATAAACTATTAACCTGCTGAAAGCCACCTGCTCATGAGGAAGCGTGTTTATGTAAGACGATTAAGAAGGGGTGTAAGAAAATATCGACACAATATGGCTATATTATATGACGTGATACTCGGAACAGCATTTGTTTGTGTATATACAACATTTTATGTTTTTTATGCTAAAAAAAAATCACAATTTATCACCTTGCTGACAGTATCTTCATATCGTCACCTCCCTTTGGGACACGTATCGTATAACCAGATTCTCGCCAATAAACAGCCGTTTCATTAGCACAATTAAGAGCTATGGCTATGCTAATGGTAGGGCAAATATGTGGTGTTTTTGCTAGGGCTGACCCAAAAAATTCGAAGCTTTGAAGCTTCGTTCGTTGCCATGGTAATCGATCATGAAAGTCCGTGATCGATTTGTTTGGTTTTGCTCCTTTTTTCCTTTTTGACACCGGTTCTCATCGGCAATTGTTACATTAAAATGAGTAGGCGACTTGGCATCCTGGAAACCTGCCTGATTTTGGAGATATGCAGTGTTTGTTTGCCATTACTTTCATTATTTCCGCTACGATCGCGCACCCCCCCGGCCGTCGAAGCTTCGATTTAAATCGATTTTATGTCCGCGAAGCTTCGATTATCAAAATATGATAATCGGGTAAGCCCTAGTTTTTGCTTGGTACTCGGTAAAATGATTTCTTGATTATCAAAACAGTTGGCAGATTATTGTTTCAGAATGACTTTAGAAGCTAAAAATAAGGCAGAGCGATCCGCTACAACAGTATGAGTGTGTTGAAGATAGTGAGTTACAGTATGTGATGTGATGGGAGTGGATGAAGACCTGCAGAAAGACCCTGAGCAGCTGTTGGTGAGAGCTCATTTGATCTGGCTCTTGGACTGCAGGAGTTTTAGTTGTGCATTAACATGTTTTGGCATCGTATCCAAGATGCACATTTGATGATGACTCAGTCAGGAATGTCGGCCGTTCAGATGAATCACAGAGCCCATAGTTTCCTGCTGCGTGCACCAGCACCTCTGCCTTCTTTGTGTTTTTGAACAATAGATACTACAATTTCGGACCGAGACGCTTTGAGTTTTAGCTGGACCCTGACTCAGACGGACCGTCCTCTGACAGGAGGGTCATCACCACGCTGTTGTGAGTGAGTGTGAATCACCGGAGAGGCCACAGGTTGGATCTCTGCAGGAGCAGGGATGTGAGGAAAATGAGGTCGTTCCCATTTCATTCTGAACGTAAAGCGTTTTAGTGTGATGGAACTCGCAGACATCCTGTTGTGAGAGCAGCGAGCGGCAGACGAGTCACTTCTGCTGTCAGATAATCGGGAACAGAGATGGTCATGGTGGTGTGTGTGTGTGCGTGTGTGTGTGCTATTGATTCAGAGCTTGTGGCATCATACCCTGGTATTTTACCAACATGGCACAGAACCAACGGGAACACTACTGCCATCTGCCCCCCACCCACACGCACACACACATACGCACGCACACACGCACACGCACAGAGAAGTCATGTCTAATTAAGTAGAGAGTTTCTGTTCAGATAAATCTCTCCTTAGGGCATCATAACACGCCTGTGAAGAGCTCACACTGAACCAGTCAGCAGACACCAAGGCACAGAGACTTGCTGCAGATTATAGGTCATTTTGTGAATTAGCCACGGAGCCATTTAAAGCAAAAGTAGAAAATTGTACCATTGTTGAGACACGAATAGAAGCACGATGAGTTGAAACTCGATTGTCAAGGCTCAAATACTGTACTTAGTCGTTCGTCTTCCTTCAACACACACTATGCAGAATTTTACAGTGAGCTCGTCTTTGAGCTTCTTAGTGGATTCAATCGTGGCACTGTGGGACAAAAATTAAAGAATGGCGTTACAAGTAGCAAAGGAAGTGGATTCATAACATCTGACTCTCGCCTATCTCAACACAGTCAGGGAGGGGCCACACAGTTCAGCTTCAGATCCAAGCAGACTCATAACACCTAAATTTAGCAGTAGAGTAGTTTTTACACATAGTATGATGAACCTTTACTCCAAAATTAGTAGGTTTAAACAGGTTTTTCTAAAGTAGGGGTACACAACACATGCTAGAAATAGGTAATTACTTTTTTTTTTACCACAAGAAAGAGTGAGCTGCCAGAGTTGGAGCTCTAAGATGCATTGGTTGGTGATTGTGTGTTTTTAACACTTATTTTTGGACTATCATAAATAAAGTTAAACGCAAATTTGATTGATTGTACCTTAAGTTTTTGTTGATATCATGATAATATCATTGTTGTGACAAGTTTTGCCCACAATAATTGTGAAGTGGAAATCTGATGTTGTGACAGCCCTACTGCCAATAATGCTCAACAATGATGTTCCCATGTAATGGTACACACAAGTCAAGGCTTACGGTTTGGGGGTCACGGTTTTATTTTTAACAGACACCAATTGAATGTAAAACTAAAAACCATCTTTTGTTGTAGTAACAAGTGCATTGGGAGTGTTAAAATACCATTAATTCTGTTCTGACAGAGGATACACTGAGGCAGTCAGGTTGCGCTTGCCAACTGGCAGCTATTATAAAAAAACAAGAAACTAACATCAATGTTGTTTTACACAGTTAGGCTAGATGCCAGTTGCTTTGGTGATGTTTCTGGTCCTGTCTGTGCTCATGTCAAGAGGCTTAAAGGGAGCAGGGATGAGTTGTTGCACACAACTCGTCTTTTTCCTCGCACCAGTGATTGACATCGGGGTGATGGCGTCTTATAGCATTAACACGTTTCTAGCGACGCACCGCACATCTGTGAAACACCGCCGAAGGTCTTTGTCTGGTCGACAACTCGCGCGTCGTCGCCGTTGTGTTTCACTGAGACTAAGTGTTCCCACACGGGCAGCTCCTCTAACTCCACACCCTCATCACTTTTCTTCTTCGTCTGTAATGACGGTTGCAGCTTTTAGGCTCACTGCTGCCACCTGGATTGGAGTGAAGACTACTTGACTTCTTTTTTTAATACTCACTCAGACGCGTTCATATGACCTTGTGCACCAAACCATGAGGCCTGTACCGTGACGGCACGGGACGAATACAAATACCGTTACACCCCTATAGGTAATGTGAAAGTCAGAACGTCTCTCCTAGAGAAATAATCTCGTAGTCAGAGCCGAGAGCGTGGGCCTACAGCATCTGATGTGTCTCGTCCTATTGACAAATCTGTCCAGTTCCGTTTGTACACGACACGAAGAACGTGTTCACTGTAAAAACTAGTCATTACAACAGATACAAAGAGGTTGTTTTGGAAGGTTTCTGAAGTGAGAGACAAACCGAGCCGACTCTGTTGGTGCTGGAGCTGGAGCTGCACGTCTGTGCTCCACTAAACCGAAGCATACGGTCCTGGCGGTCCACGTCTCTGTGGGACAACCCATTCCTTTAAATATGCACGACCTTCAGTCACGTCAGTCTTACTCATACAGCTTATACAAGTGAAGGGAGGATATATTATAATGTGTTTACAGGAACGTGGTGGCGTCACATCTCAGGATAAAGTGGTGCTGAAGCTTGTGGTTCCACCGGAGAGAGACAGACGGCTTATTGATCCGTCTCTGTGACATCAGGGGTGACATTATGAGCCATCGACCTTCCACACTCCTCCATCTCTGCTAACATCTATCCCTCCATCAGCCCCACTACATACCTCCACTCTCTCTCTCTCTCTCTCTCTCTCTCTCTCTCATGCACTCACTCTACCTAATGTTTTTCTTCATCCCTCTTTCCTCTCCTGCCTCTCTTCTTCCTCTCTCGTCTCTCTCTCTCACACACACACACACTGGCCCCACCTCCACCTCCCAATGTAATTTGCTGCTTCACGAGGATTCAATCAGTGTTTGAGTATTAAATTCATTCTCCTCATTAACTGTTGACTTTAAAGGAAAATGTCACTCAAAACAACAGTTGACCTGCCCTCATTCCCCTGGAGGGTATTAAGTTAAAATGTATGTGTGTGTGTGTGTGGGGGGGGGATAATATGTGTTGATTCATATGTGTGTGTGTGTGTGTGTGTGTGTGTGTGTGTGTGTGGTGTACGTGTTATCCGTCCTGTACACTGAAGGTGAACTAAGTGTGTGTGGGTAGAATAGCAAATGTCTTTCAACAGTGACCTACAGCTGTGCTCAGTTTCTACATGGACACACACACACACACACACACACACACACAGTCAGACCATGTAAGCAATGGTTATGACTGCATCATCGTATTTTATAATTTGACCTGTCAATATATAATTAACTGTGTTTGTGTGTGTGTGGAGTAAAATACAGGCTTTTCTCACACAAGTTGTTTTGATCCGAGTTATAACTGGATACAATCACACAACACACAATCACAGCTGCCAGCTCACACACAGAGTCTAACGTCAGTACAGTACAACAGTATACGTATATAAAACACAGCTATAAGCCATAATGTGATCTGATGTAATAACATCAATGAATCACATCACTGATACGAAACTTTATGGTTCCTGGTAGGTGGGTGGGTGTGTGTGTGTGTGTCAGTGTGCGTGGGAGTGGCAGATTTCAGAGAAGTCTTAGTGCACATGGGGAAATAGGACGCCTCAGGTGAATATGGGTGTGACACAAACTGACCACAATAATCACACAGCAGACACACACGTTGCTAAACATCCACATTGAGACACACACCGTGTAACAGTGACATTAGTTGGCTGTAAGGGAGGAGGAGAAAGGAGGCAGCCTCCCCTCGTGGATATAACTGAGTCTGAACATGAGGCTGTTAATCACAATACATTTCAACAGTGTCACAAACAGCAGCCTCCAGACTGGTCAGTTGTAGTCTGTAGTGTATAGAGTTACAGTCTCTCATCCGTCCTAGCGTTTATTAAAGCACTGTTGTTATAGGGGTCGGGGAAAAATCGATACAGCATAGTATCTGAATATTTTGCTTGCAGAATACAGATTGGCACCAGATTATGAGAGCACTTTGTGTGACTGTGTTGGTCAGTCTGCCTGCTTGACAATATCATTTAGCAGGGATAGAAATGATTTCAGTCAGCAGAACTCAACCTTATTAGATAAAACAGATGTTGACAAAGTTTTGCTTTAAGGACATAATCAGGTTAATATATCGCTGTTCATCGCAACATGTTATTGCAACAGTCAGGATAATGCAAAACAGTCACAAAATGGTGGCTTAAGTATTGTAATGATTTATTTAATGGGGCCTCTAGTGATTCTGACCCCTGTATGAACTTTAGCCAGATGTACCTAATAAGTTGCTGTGTGAGTTGCCCTAAAAATCGTAATCGGAAATCGGGGTTTGCGAGAAGAAAATTGTTGTGTTTTGTTTTTGGGCAAAATCGAACAGCCCTAATTGAACCTACTACTAAAGGACTTCATTGGATATTCTTAGTAAATACATCTGTGTAACTGTCATATCTTTGAAGCTGCAATATAAATATCTTCGTCTTTTCCTCCACTATTAAAGGAACAACGAGGAGTTTCTATTCAGTTATAAAAAAGTCTCACGTTAAGGTGGATGAATCTCCGCTACCCACACTTGTTAATGGGCCCATTTTCGATAAATATATTGTTCTGTCTATATCGTTATTTTGTTATTATTAGTGGTGGCGGAAACGCTGGTCGAGCTGACCAGCGTTTCCTTTCGTGGCGAGTCATGAGAATAACGCCGCCAAATCGCCGTTTATGGTCGGAACTACGACGGTATGTGAACCTCTTTGAACCTCTGACTTTGATTATTGATGAATGAAAACATGAGTCCGTCTTGCGCCGGTCAAAGAATTTTACGTTGCACGCGGAGGCTCATAAATGTAGTGTGAAAACTCTTCGCTTTTCCAAAACTCCTCATTGTCCCTTTAAACATTATCCAGCGCTTCATCTACAGTAAAGCAGTTACATAACACACACTGCAGAGCTGGAAAATCTTTCAAGAGGATTTAGCAAAGATTTTTACCTTAACTATGCTACATTTTTACGGTAGGCTGATTAAACAGCTTCGGAGTAATTGTGATGGTTAAATAAATTACTTGTTACTTGTTATGAGGGAGAGTGGAGGCTCTCTGCCTTCCACATAGCGTCTCTTGGCTGTAAACCAACCTTACAAGATCAGAGCCTCCGACCTGGTGTCCTAGCTCTCCTCTCAGCGGCACCGCGACACAAACATGTCCGGTTTATGACAGATAAGATATAATATACACATGCGTATAATATATGATAAATAACGTTATCCATCGCTCCATGGGTTGCTTTCTCGCTGGTTTCGTTAAAAACAAATGCACATGGCCGAGAGGAGGGTTAGCAAAACAGCAGAAAAGAGACCGGACTTGCATAGTTCCCCTTTAAATTCAAACAACAAATGAATCATTTATTTTATTGGCTGAAATCACAGAAGCTATAAACCATTGATACTGACCACCGCAGCAGGGGACCATCAATCTTAGAATATCTTATATGGGCAGTGAAGCTCAGGAACATATGAGCTACAGAGCATTATGGGATACTGACTGAAAATATGCTGCATTTCTTAATTTCATTCAAATGGGGCCTTTGAGCTTGAACAGATCCGTTCTGACGTGTCGGACTCTGTGCAGAAAGTTTGGAAAGAAGTCAGAAGCATGGATGGACATGAGTCAACAGGTAGAGAAGGAGCTGGTGGTGATGAGGCAGTAAGGATGCCTGCAGTTCAATGGAGGGTGTGGATTTATAAAACAAACGCACTGATGGAGCCGTCTGCACAGTAGGCACAACAGTCTGAACACTGAGGGATTCTTCAGATGATGAAAATATATTTGGAAAACTGAGGTATGAGCTACAATTGACTTAAATATAGTTTATTATTATTAGTAGCATAATTTAGTGGCAGTTATTTCTGAAGCTGATCTGAGAATTGGACACGCAGCAGCAGTGGCCACAGCATCTTCAGTAAGAGACTTACACAACTGGAGAGATACGCAAATAGTATGCAAAGACTCGGAAATAGACAAAAGTCACATGGAGATCAGCTGCCGTTTTCTTACTCTTGTCCGCAGCAGCCTGTGGCGACACAAAGAGAGGAAAGAAAACCTTAAACTTTACTGCTGGTTAAAGACAGTGACACTCATTCATTAAATCCTTTTGGATAGAAAAGTAGGATCACAATCAAACGGTGATGAAGCACACATGATATTAGTCCTTTCACTGACGGGTGTGTGAATATTATTATATGACTCATCTCAAACATGAAGACGCCTCTAAGATAAAACAAATGACATTTTAACATGCCTATCAGAAACAGTCGATTACCAAGGAGCCGTGACGTCCTCACAGAGAACTATACACTATGGGATGCAAAAACACAACCTCAGCCTCAATAACCTGCAGTCAAACCTAGATGTTTTTGACGAGTTCCATGATGTGTTATTACCTCAGATGGAAATGTGGTGCAAATCTTTTCAGTGTTTCCCACCAATAGATTTTTCTGCTTTTGGCTCGACCAACGCAATATCGTTCCGTTCATTCATCTCTGCATAGCGCTCTTTCTCCGTTATTGTCGTTCACACACACAGAGAAGCGCGCATGACATAGTAGTGCACGGTAAAAGCGAAGCTCATACGGTCCGATCCACTAGTGTTATGTTAACTGAGTTTATGGTTTTATCTCATTTATATACACACAACACAACACTGTAGGACTGATGGGGGCTTGTGAAAAGAAAGTGTGTAATTATTAATTATCGGCTTTTGCCCTTTCTACGTATTTGTATGAATTTTATTTACATTTTTTTGTTAATCAGTAAAATATTGAGCCCCCAGTACGTATTTGTCAAGTGTTTGACCCATGTTTGAGAGATCATCATTTATTCATGTGTACATGAGAACTATTACTACTACTTTTGCAGTAATTCCCATTGAGATAAAAGAAAAAGGGGAGACCTGTAATATAATGTATGTCAACAAAGCTAATGGGAGTGAATTGCCTGCTGTTGGCATTAAAGAAAGAAAACATGGTGAGTTATGTAAGAATGATAAGAGCAATGGAAAGTCCATGTGCTGCCCTGCTGTGTGGCACTTAATAAACAGCTCATTATTTCTCAGATAAAGGAGCGAGCAGTCGACTGTGTTGAACCCATAGTCTTCACTTAACAAACCATTAGGCTGACACTGACACACCCTACCTGTCTTCTCTCCCCTCTGTCCCTCCTCTTTTTTCCTTGCATTGACTCAACCAGTGTTGCTCAAACACAATGTTAAACAAACCATCAGCCTGATGTTTGAACAGCCTCACTCCCCCCCGCTCTCTTTAACATGGAGACTGTTGTCTGAAACATAAGTGCTATAGACTGGACAAAAAGTCCAATGTTTCTTGGTTGAGTGTTGAGTGACACAGAGCAAATGATTAGTCAGGGAATAAACACATTAATATTTTACCAAACTAGTGCTTTATAACCTGGGGAAACCGGTGATGTTCAGTTTGTTTCTCACTGTCAACTGTTCCCATGAAAAGACAGAAACCAGCAGGTTTGGTCTGTGGATCCACAGCCTGACATACCTTGTTCCCTTTGTGCCATTGTTGTTAAAAACCATTAAAAACACATCAGTGAGCCACATCACTGGGCCGACTGACATGTTCCCTCATCACTGTGAAGACTTGCCTGCATAGCTGCAACAGCAGCAACCTGCTTGTTCACACAGGACGCCACCAGCAGCAGCGGCGGTGCTCGTTCTCGCAGGCCGCTGTCGCAGCACGTGATGTTTCAGCCTGACTCTCAGACGTCTGTCCATCTTTCGTTTCAGAGGGATTTATGGCACTACTTGTTGGAAAGCTTTTATTGCACTTAACTTAACGAGCTGTCGACCTGCCTCTGATCTGCCCCGCTCTGTGTGGAGGAGGGTCCAAGACACACACACACACACACACACACACACACACACACACACACACACACACATACTGTAAAATACAGAGCACACAAGGCAGAGGAGAGAAACCTAACTATACTGACCAGACCCGCTGGTTCGGGCAAAAATATTTAGGCTACAAATGACTAGTGACAAAACGTGTCTGAGTCGGTATTTTTTCACTTAAAAAAAAGGAAGTAAAACGACAAAGTGATAGTTCAGTAGTTAGCGATCATTCCTTTGTCGTGTGCCATCACCAGGTTTCACTCTCAAACTGGTTTCAGAGGAATCTGCACCATCACATTCTTTGGGTGAATAACTTCTCCTCTGTGACAGGAGGATCATTAATATTCCCACACCTCTCGAACGCAGTCAGAAATCACTCAAATGGAAACGGGTGAACGTCCTCTGCAATCAACCTCAAGCAAGAGCGAAGGAGATTTGTTTTGTTTCTGGCGAGGAGGCGGGCAGTGTCACTCTGCTACAGTGAAAGTGGCAGATGAGTGACATGGGGATTACACCTGAGTGAGGAGACTGTGTGTTTCTGCAGTGAAAGGCAGCAGGGGGCTAATGTAGGCTGCAGAGGCCGTTTGAATATTCATCCCTGGGTTATTATAAATCAAGATGGATGTTTTTTCACTCTTTTCTGACATTTTTAGGCCAAACATAATTGAGCAAATAAAAGAAGAACAAAGATTGTTAGCTGCTGCCCCACTTTACTAAACCCAAAGCCATTGCACTTTGTGACCGACTGACTGATTAAATGAATGAATGAGCGGCTGACTGGTTGACTTGGTCCGTCAGTCAGAACTCCGTCCGCAGCCGTCTGTCTCCGTCTCCGTCCCTTTGTCGGTCAGTAGAGCAAGTCAGGATTATCACGGTGGGATTAGATGCCTGCGGCAGGTGACTACACACACACACTGACTGAAGTAACAGTATACCTGGTCGTGCTGTCTGGTCGACTGAGCAGATAAGATAACAGCGCGGTATACTTTCTATACGTGGGGGGGGGGGGTGGACGGGGCGAGGCTGTGTCAATAGGGTTTCCTGTGTCGGTACCAGCGGAGCGTGGAGAGCGTTTCCACTTGGTTGTACAGTGTTTCAGAGTTAGACAGGTGCTGAAGCTGCTGCCGTTAAAAGTTAAAAAACAGGTGCTCGTCATGAGTTCTCAAACCTCAAACACAACACTGATAAATCCACTTTATAACATTATTTACTTTATTCTTCAGCTGTCCAACCTTTTCTTCATTCATTTTGGCTTTACTAACTTTTTCAGCACTGAAGATAATCAACCATGCTGAATTTTTTCAGGCCACCCTTGACCTTTAAAAATTGCCATAACGCAGAAGTGGCCTAAAGTTAACTTTTTGTACAGGAATACAAAAACTGTTTATGAGAATCTTTCAAATTTGATTGGTTTAATTAGAGATACGAGACGGATCTGAGACATTTCTCAGTTTACAAAATGAACTATTCACCGCGGCCATATCCTCTCATAAATAATGTAATGGAGACACAAGCAACTGTAAGATATCAGTTGAAGCTTTGGTAACGTGTGAGAGCACCACTCTTAACCTTTGACCTTTTGGCGACTGAACCAGTCTTTGTGCTTTTCTACGTCCGACTGGAGTTCAGATATAAAAGTAGCCGTCCAGCCAGATGATAGTCGACAGCTGTTTTGTTTGCAGCTGTCTCTGGGAGCCCTCCACACACCGTCGCTGACCCCTGTGGGTCTGGGGTCCCTAATTTAGCAACTGCTGCTCGTAAGGTCTCGGTATCAAGCTGCAGCAGACCCCGATACTCGTTCTGTCTGTGTCTGTGGCCTTTTCAGCTCGGCTCACAGCAAAGCCAGCGCTGGGATATTTTGTCTGCGACTGACTGTGACATTCCTGGCAGTCACAACAAATCCTGGCAGAATTTTAGGTTTAGGCGAGAAGTGGAGGAGAGGGAAGGGGGGGGGGCGCCGTCCAAGAGCCGCACACACTGAAATACAAGCTGCAGACACATTTAGTGTTGGTCTGTAGCTTCACATTCTTTTACACAGTGACCTTCAGTGACTGTTCAAATAGTATATAATACAGTCTTCTAAGATGTTGAAGCAGATCACTGATGAATCCATTGGTCAATCCACAGTCAGACACTTTTCAACCTAAACTTTCTGTGATTTCAGCTTTGGATCTGTGAGAATTTGCAGGTTTTCTTTGTCTTGTGTGACATTAACATCTTTCATCTTGTGGACTGTTGTTCAGGATAAACAGGCAAAGATGCCACATTGGGCTTTTTATAGACAACAATTATCTATTAATTGAGTAAATGACTAATGATTAAAAAGGATTACTGTACTTGTTGCGGTAAGGAGGTGACGCATCAAAGCTCCGGGACCGGTACTTTGATGATATTCCTGTCAACAGTACGGGTATAACGACATGTGAAGTCTTTGGTTTGATGTCTCAGCAACTGGTACAACAGAAAAAAACCATACAAAAAACAAACAACAGAGGAAACACAGAAGAAGAGCAGAAGTTTGTTTTTATGAACAACAACATTAAATGGTGACTCACTTGCTGCAATTGTTGCCTTCAAAATCGCGGGATTCAAACATTAGCATGCGGTCAAATAAGAAAAACAAAACAATCAATAAGGCAGTGAAGCCTCTTGTCCACTGCCATGTTAAAGTAGCAGGGAATCATAACTTTCCCAGACAAATGTGAAGCCCTTGATGGGCTCTAGTACTACACCACTACTTTGTTTTGCTAACAGACAAAACCCAAATGCATGTTGTACACTAATTTGATGGTAAATGATGGTAAATGTTGAGATTTCACAGAACAAATAGGTTCTTTATAAATCTATACTAGACAAATATTCAAATATAGCTGTGAAGAGAGTCCACCCAGGTATTAAAAAAGGAAAAAAATAGGATACAGTAACATAAAAGACAAATTGATATAGCCTACCTTAGTCAACTACAGTATGGTAAGGCTATGGGAAAGACCATACCATAAATTATTCCTCTTAGAGTTTACAGTTTGATTACTTTTTTGT
Source organism: Trachurus japonicus (assembly GCF_045865225.1). Taxonomy (NCBI): domain Eukaryota; kingdom Metazoa; phylum Chordata; class Actinopteri; order Carangiformes; family Carangidae; genus Trachurus; species Trachurus japonicus. The sequence continues at coordinate 23,780,320 of NC_140911.1, read as the reverse complement.
AGTATCTGAAGAACTGGGCACTTAACCAAACGTCCTGTACTGAAGGCTTCTGGGTAAAAGACAGCGATGTACAGACATGTTAGAAGATGACAGTGAGAGTGAGGTAGAAGAGATTTATTCAATACAAGTCAAAGCAGATTTATACACGAGACAGTTGCGTGAAACATGCATGGATTCTCTGAATTTAGTAATCTGAAAAAACCTGTGCATGACATGAGGTTTGGGAAAGATTATATAATGTTGTGAATGCCTTTTGGTTGAAAACTCAGTTTTATCATATCTAGCAAGGGCTTACTACTGCATGAAAGGCATTTTTAATCACTCAAGATCATCTATTCAGATAACCACCAATGATCTAAGCTGCAAAATACATGACTGTCCTTAAAACAACAACAGCACTTCATCTTAGAATTTACTTGTGAGCGCACGTTATTTTCTATTTTCCATACGGTCAGTAAAGTTTTTGGAGTGCAATCTTTTCCTATTCACTTCCTTCCCTTTCTGTCTATCACAGCTCCACTGTTTGTCGTCCACCGAGGCATTCAGACAGTCACCTGCAGTATTTCATCTCGCAGTGCTAAATCCCTGAGGCTAGTAAACCTGTCAGCCCCATGCCGTGCGTCTGCCCGGCTAGCTGTGAAGCAGGGGCCGGCAAACGGCTTTAGTGGTGTGGAGCTAAGAGGCTAATGGTGTGGTGTTAGGGGTTAAATCGGTATTATCCTCTCTGTGGTGGACCGGCGGAGGCAGAGGACAGACAGGGTGACCGGGTTCAGGAAAACTGAGGAGAGAGAGAGAAAGTGGGATTCGGCCCTCGGATCCAACAGGGCTTTCCTGTGTTTTTTAATTCAATAACCAGAGCACCACACCAGCAGCTGTTGGTCACAGATGTAACCCAAGGTCAGAGTCTGCAGCACGAACCAGCCTTAGGTTACATAATCAATCAGCTGCTGCTACAGAAAACAGACACAGAAGCAGCTTTTACCTCTTAAAGAAGCACCAGAGTCTCATCTCTGCACATGAATGTATTAAAACTACTTCATTTCCTTTTTACGTAGAGCCACCAAGCACCCTTCTGCACGGTGCACTAACAATTTAATTCAGTTTGTTTGCATTGAAATGCTGCAGGAATTTTCAGCCAGGTAAAAACCGACCGAGGGTGTGTTTAATCAGCTGCTTGTTATGGTGGTGAAGAGATTTGGCTCTCAAAGGATTAGTTAATTAATTGAATAGTCAAGTGAGAAGATTTCTTAACAACAACCAGGTCGATCGATTGAATGTTTATTTCGTTTTTCAAACTGAACTGCAGAATAATCCTAGTTCCAGTTTGTTTGTTTTTTGGTCCCGTGTGATTTTGCACTGAATATAGCAGCAATTTGAGGCCATCACTTTGGTGAATAAGAAATTGCAATTGACTTTTTGCAGTTCTCTGTCTTGATTTAACCAAGGAAAAAAATCCTATCCCTTTCCTACATCTTTTCTTTCTTTTATTTTATTATTATTGATTGAATATGTCCATGTCAGTATGTGAAGGGGTGTTGAGTGTTGGTTTTGCTATCTTGTTTTTGTTTCACTGGTGTAGTTGTGTTCTGTAGGGGACTCCAACCGAGGACATGACTGTTTTGTCTACACCATGTGTTACACTGTGTGGCTGAGAAGATCACTGTCTGTTTACATCTTGTCTTATATTGTGACTTCATTTCAGCACATCTGCTCTTTTTTTTTTATCTGTAAGGTTGCATAAACCCTGGTGAATAGTAATTGGCCAGTCAATGTCAATGGTAAAAGTGAAATGGATGCGATAACGCTGAGATGAGTTCATTGAGGAAGCTGCGGTTTCATGGACAATCGATCACAGCTGAGTGACAGCAGCACTGGTTTGCTTGTATTAGGCTTCGCTTCCTCGTCTTCGCCTCTTGTGTGTCGATGGTCGTCGAGCGTCCGGGGCTTCTGTGTTTATGTGAAACCGAGAGAAGCCAGAAATAACACAAGGCAGTCAGCTGTGTGCAGTGCACTGTGTTTTTTTTGCTGCTGCTGTTGTTCAGAGAAAATCAGAGAAAGCTGAAAAAATAATTTACAGCAACAAACTAGTTGACAGTTGCGTTGTTGAAATCTGAGACGAGATTAAAATATTCATCATCACACAAAAACACAAATTCTTTTATAAAACACTCATTAGCTCACAGACTTGTGTCTTTCTTTCAAAATACTTTACTTGTTCTCATTTTAATATTCTTCATTTGTATCTTTTCACCCTATAAACCTCATGTCTTGATCTTTTCTTTTTTTTGTGCCATGTCCATTTCAGACCAATGTTTATTCTATTCAGATTTAATTTCTAAATATTTCAGTTTGGTCCAGTGATCCTCACTGGTCTGAACACTCATACTGCAGCTCTCAACGCACTAATGGGATACTCTAATGGTTATCATCTCCCTTTTGTCTGTTAGGTGGATAGTTAATAGTGAGATCTAATACAACTCATACTGTCCAATTTCACACAATGTGTATGTTGGGTGTGTACACACTTTGCTTTGTGCAGAGAAATGCTCAACAGGTTTAATACTAATACTTTAACAACAGTTCTATCTCCCTCATTAAAGTCATAAGCTCCTCAGGATTACTGGTATGAAATGCATATTGTTGAGGCTTGAGGCCAAACGTTGCTGTCGGCATCGACCTAACCCCTTGTTGCTTCATGTTAACGTTGCAGCCGGAGGTTTAATGTCGCCTGTGTTTCTCTTTGTTTGCTGCAGGCCAGCTATCCCACATGGGAGGACTTTTTAACCAAAGGAGCCAAGCTACAGTCGCAGCTCAGGTAAGAGTCATACATGCAAATTTGAATTCAATGTGTTGTTATTTTTTTTCTCTAAATGACCTGAATACTTGTTGCTATGGCTGCACAACATGACTACTGACTATATGTAATCACAATATCAATTTTCAAACTTAGTATCCACATACTACAATATATTTTGTCATGTTTTCATATATTTACTCTGGTCCTGGTAGAATGGGAAAGTAGAGCTGCAATTCTTTACATCTTTGCACCTTTTTCACCTCAGCTGAGTTTGCCCCCTTGTCTCATTTTGTCTCTTCTCCTTAGTAAAATTGCAACACTGACCTCCTGTCAGTGCCTTTAGATAAATGTTGTGTGTCGATGTATTTGGGGTCAAAGTTCAGCTTAGTTGAGAAAATCACTGCGGCGTATCTGCCGGAGAGGAGAGGACACAGCTCATCTCTGTGTAGGAAGTAATGGCTGCTCTCTGCACAACAACAAACTTGTGCATTTGGTGTGAAAGTCGTGCAAGGTCATGTTCAAATCGATGGCAGCACTGTGTGGGGACACACAATGTTGTACAGCTAAAAAAAAAGTTAAACGTAGCTTAGTCTTTGCCACAACACAACACACAAATGATGTCATCTTACAAAATGCTTCGGTGGCCAATCAGATAAGAGCACGTGCACATTCCTGATGGATTATTTTGTCATGTGAACACTGTTACGGACAGAACTGAGGGATGTTGTGATAAAAATCCTGCGTCTTCTCACTTCTGCCTGAAACAGCAGCCCCCACCAGCACAGCCTCCTGCTTTGTTTTTGATCTCAGTGTTTCACTGCCTTCCATCGTCATATGGGAACAAAACACAACAAAACGTTACACGACAGCAGCTAACAGTTGTGCTAACAGCGGTTTCTGTATTGTAACATCGTTACCACACAATCTCATGTGCATGTGTTGTGACTCTGACACTCTCCGTCGCACATGCGCTCATGCACAGTGACCCAGTAGCTGGCTCAGTGTAATAACAGTATAATAGCTGTGTTTCCCAGTAGGCCAGTTTACTTTGATAAGCATCGCTGTGCCTGCTGCAGCCGGTCACAGTCCATTATCCCTGCCAGTCAGCCAGCCAGCCACACACATACACACACACATACACAGATGCACAGGCACAAACAGGGCATCCATGTTGTTCAAACCGCTCTAATTTTTAATGCTACTTAAAAGATCTGCTGCGGGCACACAGCAGACATCGCGCACATCAAGCTCTAATCCAGACTCTGAGACCACTGTTGTGTGTGTTCTTTGAACCACTGTAAAAACCAAACGACTTCGCAAATCTGAAATAGGAAGAAAAGACAGAGGCGTTCAGGGGCCTGCTATTTGTCAGGAAATTACGATTTATATTCTGTGCTCATTATTCGACAGCCTCATTGAGCCCAAGTCTTTACACGATAACTTTTCATAGTTCAATAAAGTCTGAAGTGATTTGCTGCAGGAGATGTTTTATTAGCTTATTGTCCAAGAGCTGCCGTGGCTCAGACTAAAACAAGCCTTCACATGATTCATATGAGTTCCCAGCTCTAAAGGCGTCAGACGGAAACAGCAGAAGTGGTTGAAACGATGCAGCTGCAGTCATGAGTGCAGAGAGCTGCAGTGTGATTGGGATCTCTCAGGACCCAACACAGATCTCATGGCTCTGATCTTTATTGTTGTCATGGGATGAAATCATCTGCAGGGCCGTGCAGAGGTTTTTTTTTTTAGTTGAGGAAGCTCTCGTAAACAACAGCATGCTAGAAAATATTAGCCCAAACCTCGTCAACGTGTCAAAACGTGTTTCACTGTCAGCTGAACTTTACCATGTGCACGGCTCATAGGCACCGACAGCGTCCTTCCTTGTTCTGTGTCAGTGAAGGTAACATCAGTACTTGAACACAGCCGGAGCCTCAAGGCGCCGTAAGAAAACCCCAAAGAGCGATACTGTGAAGGACAAACTCCTCGCCGGTGTCTGATAAGGACAGTACAGCCCTGGAGTCTCTGAGCAGCTACAAACAGCTAGCTACATATGGCTGACATAGCACTGTGTTATTAAGATAAACAGAAGGTTTAGGCACCATAGGATACAAATAATGTTTGTATTTATGAGGGAACTTAAAGCAGAAGTAAGTGGTCCGGTCGTTTTCGCTAATGCTGCGTTCCAGGCCGGCTTTTGAAATCGTAAATTACAGCTTCACGACTTTGTAGCGTTTCAGGCAACCCACTCGTGTTTTTCCGACCTGTTTTACCGGTGAAAGTCACTATAACGGCCACTCGTAACTTCCGACCGGTGAACTCGTACCAGATCGAACTGGTACCACTTCACGGTCGGAAAAATACGAGTTTCCTTGAACGCACCATAACAGTCCTCGTCCCTACGTCGCCACATTCACGGCGTTCCTTGGCTGCACACACAGCCCTGCATGCCGTTCTCTCTCCTCATTGGATAAAAACTGTAGGATACGATAAAAGTTTTCTCCTCGGCTCAGAGCAGAGCAGAGGGACTGACAGACCCGTGTTTCAGACCAAACACTCTATGTAAGTGATTGCTGTCGGAAGATATAACTATTTAAGACTTATATTAACACAAATATATCACTTACTTCTGCTTTAACGCAAAGGGCAGACAATAGAAACCTAAATTAAACCAGTTCATGCTGTGACCAGTTCTCCTCACCTGTCCACAGGATTCAGGTTCTTGTCAGGTCGGTTGTTTTACCTCCCACAGTCACTCTGTGGATTTAATCTCATTCTCTCTGTTTCTTTATGTGATCCAGGACTAGCTCCACGTTCTTCTTATCTGTGACGACAGTTCTTTACGACCCTGGTCAGGCGTTTGTGCTTTAGCAGAAAGAATCCAGGACCCATCAGATGGGATCGTTGGATTGATAAGAAGCTAAACGTCTGAAGCAGCTCAGATTTTTGTCTTGTATGTGAAAACAAGAGCGACTGTTGACATGAAGTTTAACTATCCATGTAAATGCATCTCCTCCCAGTCAAGCTCCTTCAACAGTCAGACTCAGCGTTAAAAATCATATGACATTAATGATGTGTCTGATCTCACAATTTGACACTGTAACCACTTTGTTTAGATTGACAGAAACCAAAAAAACTATAAAAACAAAACAGCCCCAACCCCTAATTCTTGATTTTAAAGCTGCTGCATGATCCAGAGCTGCTGTTGTACCCCACTGGACGTTGTTGGTGTCTCTTCGAGTAGACTTGGTATTAGTATTCAAGCCCAGATGCTACAAGAGTGTTAGTGTCTGCTACCTCATGACTCTCATTGATAGATTTGTGGCATCACTGCCTCTGTTGGCTCACGTCAAAGAATGATTTGTTCTTTTTGATTATTTCTAGTTTTTTCAGTCGAACATGGAAACCTGAATCTGAATCTGCTTTTCTTTTGCCAAGATGTTCACACACAAGGAATGTTTGGTGCAAAAGATTAAACAAAGAAGGCGTAGGAAGATAATAAAAAAAAAGAAAGTACTGTAGGTAGAACAGGTAAATGAATGTAATAGAAAAACTATTTACATTGCATCAACACAATGCAAAATACAACTTGGGATGTACCTGTAGTGTTGAGTGAGTTTTTGTTCTGAAAACTTTCTGATCCACTCAGCGGACGGACCTGCACCTGTGTAGGAATACGTTGGTAGCTCTGATTTGATTCATTGTTGTGGTAGGTGTATTTAAATAAGGTGTTTTCCCTGGTGCCACCATGCTCAGCAACATGTTTCTCTGTTAATCTGCTGCTTCTCCGAGTCGGTTCCTCGAACTCTGAGTGAGCTGATCAGAGTCAACCATCAGTTATATTCTGACTATTGATGAGGACCTCACACAACCCCCTTAAAAAAAAAAAAACAGAACTATCCCTTTAAAATATGAAAGAGAATTTCCACTGAGGTTTGACACACACACACACACACACACACACAAACTATTGACAGCACTGTCATCTGATCTTCTTAGTTGGGCTTTCAGGGGTAATGTGTGTGCGTGCGTGTGTGTGTGTGTGTGTGTGTGTGTGTGTGTGCGTGCAGCTATGGAAACATAGACCTGACTGGTAATGGAACACACACACACTTGCATGCACACACAGACAATAGGTCCATTGATGATGATGATGATGGGGTGTGTGTCAGGAGGTCTCCAGTTGCACTCCTAACACTGGCCTTTGAGGGCGACGATCCTCTCATGTGGCTTCAACTATCCTGCCTCCAAAATAAAAGTCCTTTTATTTTTATTTTTTAAAACCAAGCAGAAGTTTGTTTGTGATGAGTCTTCTTCTTCTGCTGCATGTTGCAATACTCCACGATCTTTTTATGTTTGATCCCAACCAGTGAGAAAATGTTGTTTTTTGTGTTTTGTCTGCTTTGGTTTTGCACAGCCCAGTATCAGCCCGTTTTGCCAGTTTGAACAGAAGGTTTTTGTTTTTAATATTTTGACCATTCAACCAGAACCAGCCCGAGTAGCTGAACCTGTCAGAGAGAGCATGTCATACCTTCACCAGTTGGTTCAGATGAAAACTTGACTCCTAATGAACTCTTCTCTGGTTTCCTGTCGGACGGCCGTAGTGTGTGACGCCGCTGTGTCGTTCTTTTTACTTCTGTCTAAATCTGGTGTAGAAAGTTGGACCAGATCCTTACATACTGTATGTGTGGTGTTTGTCTCTGTTTCAGGACGACCATCGTGGTCACCGGAGCCTTCCTGGATGCTTTTCAGAAGGTGGCGGATATGGCAACGGGGACCAGAGGTAAAACACAAACACACACTCACACATCGAAAGACACACACAAATGCACAAAGATGTATACAGTGTGATATAGGCGCATGCAGTTGGACTGTGTTTTCTACTGTGGGTCTGAAAAATCAGGAGGAAAATCACTGTCTGTGTGTGTCTGTGTGTGTGTTTGTATTCAGTATGTGCCTGTGTGTCTCTGTGTGACATCATCTAAGTGACCCAAGAGAAATGTTTTCCTCTGTTCCTTCCTTCCTCCCCACACTGTGATCCTTCACTGTCTCTCTTTTCATTATAAATAGTGAGATCACGATGGAACTAATTAGCTGCATTAACTCTCAGTGGACTAGCCTCTCTGTGTGTGTGTGTGTCTGAGTCTGAGGTATAATGTAGACACCATTGTGCTCCCGGAGAATGAAATGGGCCAGAAAAATTGCCAAGACAATTTTCAGTGCATCTCTTTTTCATTTCGCTTTTTTTTCCGTTGCTGTTTTTCTTTCTTACTGTGGCTGCTTTTTGGGTCATTTCTCTCCCTTCCCCTTCCTCTGTGTATTTCTGTCTTTCTCTCTGTCTGAACTAACACTGTGCGTCCTCCTGTACAGCTGCCTTGTTTCAGCCCGGATTAAGTTACACGCACCAACATTCACACATAGACACTTCATAATGCAGGTCAGTCCTTGCTTATTAGTGCTGGTGGAGGACGCTGACATTATGGGAAACGCTTGTTGTTTGTTTTGCTTTGTGTTCAGAATTTGATATGACAATCAGATGTACAACCAGTCTTGTACAAAGTACTTGAAAGTAATACTTAAGTAAGAGTTGGTAAAAGTACAAGTATCAGTCTTACCAGAAAATGACTTTGGTTGAAATTACTTAAGAGACTTAGTTAGTTTCTGATATTTACTCTACTTGAGTATCAAAAATAATTTTCTGATATCAAATGTACTCAACTATTAGAAGGAAAAAGTGAAAAAAAAGAGAGCAGTAGGTAGCAATAAGTATGAACTTATGGCTTTCCTGTTGCATAATATTAGGTCCTCTGCTTCTTAAAAATCAAATTCAAAGACTTTTCCAGGCACAATTTCCTCAAATTCAAGGACCAAACACAGCACATTTACATACTTTCAACCAGTGGGAAGAATCTTTGAATCCAGCATACAAAAATATTTCTTCCAGTTTTGGCCAGTTATGGCGGTTGGCAACAGACAGGCATTATGTCACCAGTTTGAATAGATGCAGTCAGTTGTAATGCATGAGCGCTGATTCGCCAAACCTGCTTTCTTGCAGTCCATCAAATATTCTCCCGAAAGTTTCCAGAAATGTATGTGAAATTTCTACTTAATTACAGTATCTGTCTATTGGTACTTTGTTACATAACAACACAGGGTACAACTAATGGCCATAACAAACATTGTTCACTTAAATACTCTTCAAGTGCAGTAAGATTTACAACTGACCAGAATAAACAAAGCACAAGTTAAAATTGTGTTATTCCACTTCCTTTTCAAAACCTTGTGCCTACACTACCCACAATGCACTTAGTTTTGGCAAACAATTAGTCGTTAGTATTTTTGTTGGAGCTAATGGAGAATATGAGGAGCAGGCTACAGAGTGCTGATCAACCCCCAATGTTTTTTTAATTTCAAACTCGTCTTCTGAAGCCTAAACCAAGACATAAAACAGATGTAAAACATTTTTTATTGCAGCGTTACTCCAAACATTAACAAGCCGTCCTCTCTTCTGAGAATCAAGGATCTCCAATGAGAGCGGCTGATGCAGATACAGGCTGTACAAACACACGGAGGAGGATGCAGACAGGGACTATCAGTGTATTCGGAGCTGCAGCGCCAGTGTGTTGGGGCCTTTGTTAAGACAGTCAGCTGCTGGTGTGATTATGTAACCGAGAAGTCGGTTGGTATTTAAAGAAAATCCAGTAATATGTGGGTGTGTATGTGTGTGGGAGGTGTATCGTGGCCACTCCCCTCCGCAGAAGCCTCAGCAGACCTGCTCCATCATGTCTTGTGTTCGTGTTTGTTCATCACAGTTAGACAGAGCACACATTAAGAAATGTGAAGAGAGGGTGTAAATGGGTACCTATAGCTCTAATCTACTGGAAAGAATAATCACCCGTCTGTGTGTGTGGTGACTGCGCACGGTGGCACCGACAGGAATTTATGCTACAGTTCTTTAAAAAAGAGGTAAATGTGAGAGACGGAGCTGGAGGCCGGTTCAGGTCACATTCTTCTGCTCATGACATCACCTGAAGCACAAAGGCTGAACATCTGCAGACGTTTCACCATCACTGTATCATAAGGTATCATCATGCATCTCACATCACAAGACACACGGCGGTCGGCACATGCAACACGTGTCCGTATGCCTCCGTTAAACATGCTCACACTCCGTAACATACCTACATGCACCACAACGAATGAGTAAGGAAAGCCACAGTATAGCATTGGAAAACCATGAGAGCTATTTTCTCAATCCTTTAAAATTGATTCAAGTCCCCCTAGCTCTGACAATTTCAAGTCTTCTGCTCCTTCTACGAAAAAGGAAAAGCAACATATTTGAAATCTCTCTCTTTTTTTTTTGCCCAGCTCTGCTCTTACCCGTTGGACCAGGATATGTAGAGTGCTGTTAGATAAAAAGCCATATTGATTTTGATTTCTGCATGTCACATTAAAACTCTTGCTAGGTTGTTTCGGAAATGATGACGTAAAAGCTCACAGTCGCTCCTTGATTGGCTCTTACCTGGTGGTACTGACCTTGTTGTATTTGCTGCAGCTGTTTTCCTGCAGTTAAATGCGGGAGCTGCATTTGCTGCTCCTCGTTTGTAGTATTTTAGACAACCTGCTTCTTGTACACTCTTCTTGTGTCTGAATCTGTGTTCAGAAAGACACAGATAAAGAGATGGTTACAAATATTTTTCATATCCGTACATGTTTGTCATTATTAATTTGTTTTGACATTGATCTGGTTTCTTAGTGTACAGTTCGGTCTGTGTGTGTGTTTCACATGTCTGGCCTGAGTTTTATTTTAAATCCCACAAACTACACATTAAAATTAATCTTGAAGTAACAACCTGTAGTCTTTAAAAAAAGAGAGAGAGAGATGAAAAGTACAGATACAGATAATTCTGGGGCTAAACACATCCCCACACCTCCGCACATCCTCAGTTACTATGGAGGCGCAGAAAAAAAATCTCAAAACGACTTTCTATGTTTAGAAACAGCTTCTGTAGCTCACATGGCAGAGCTGGTTGTTAATCAGTGTTGGTTGTTCCTCTTGTCCAGAAGTTACTTTATGCAAGAGACTAAACCTGAAACCAGTAAAGACCTGTGCTTGTTCACAAGGGAACAATCGAAGTTGCTTTGGACAAATAGTTTTAACCTAACATAAGACAGTAGGCCTGCATCTCTCCCTTGTCCTGTAGTTCAATGAGTTGCCTTTTAATCAGTTTGTGTCTCAACAGAGAATCGATCAATAGCCCTCACAATCAAATCTGCAAAGGCAGTTTCTACATCCTCACCATCACGAGTGGTGTTCATTAAAAGAAATACAAAGGTCACAGATAGCAGAGCTGTTGATGTTGGCTGCTGCAGGAATTCAGATACGGCTTAAACAAACAGTAATTTAATCGATCAGCTGATAGAAAATTAACTAGCAACAATGATGATAATTGATTAACACATTTAGGTTATTTTAAATGATTTGGTTCGGTGGTGCAGTGGGTCGTCACGGTGAAGTGGTCAGGACCGGTTCAGTCTGTGTTGAGAAACGTGTTCAGACGTTTTTTTGATTTTGATTGGAGGACGTGCGCTCGTTCCGGTTTCACTTTGTCCTTGTCTGGCTGCACATTTGCCTCCACGTCTATTTGCATAACCTCCACAGGTCCCATTCATGAAGCGTTGCAGTGGATAATTTATTGTGAGTGAGATTATGTATCACTATGTAGTTTATCCACTTCTTCTTACTCATCACTGCTTTTTTAAATCTCACTACTGTTGTTATTTTTGTCTTTGTCATCTCTTCATCACCTTAGCTTATGTTTGTTTTGGTTTGAACTGGTTTGTTTTTTATTTTATTTATTTAACCTTTATTTAACCAGGCAGAATCAATTAAGAACAAGTTCTTATTTACAATGATGGCCTGACAAGAGGCATAATCTTCTGGGGGGGTGTGAGGGAGAAAAGATAGGTTAAAAGACAATAGCAAATATGCACAACTATACAAACATTCAGCAGAAACAAGGCATAAAAGTTAATAACAAGGATATTCAAGCATAAAAGACAAGATTTTTACAAATCTTGTTTTGTATCGTCTGTCTGCACCACATGAGCTACTGGACGCCTTCATTTCCTCTGGGAAAGCGTCTCCCTGTGCGTCCTTGTCGGGCCTTGATTGGCACATGTCTGGTTTAACCTTGCTTCATCCCAAAGTGGACACAGGACTGTTGTCATCTGTTAGCAGTTAGCTCAGCATAAAGCTAATACGGCCTCTTCAGACGGCGTGTTGACCAGGCACATTCCTCTATTCGCTGTGTGTGTGTGTGTGCGCGTGCACCTGTGTGCGAGTGTTTTGACAGCTGTGTCCTTCTCCTCCTCTATTCTCTCTCTCCAGATTCTTCAGTCCGTCAGCTGCTGAGAGAGAGAGAGAGAGGGAAAAGCAGAGCAGAACAGCTGACTTTTAGGAGAGCCATTGATCGTCTCTTATTAACACACACACAGAAACACACACACACCGACACTGTTGCACTTCTTGCGTTGACAAGTCTTGTCAGTGTATAAGAACACTTAATTGTTTTCCCCTATTCAGCCCCTGATATCCACAGGGCGCTCTCACACTGTGTGCGTGTGTGCGTGTACGTACACATGTGTCAGAACCGGTCTGGTGGGTCTGTGTGTGTGTGTGTGTGTCTGTGTGTGTGTGTGAGAGGGTTCTGTGGTTGTTGCTATGGTAATGCTCATGTTCTCATCTTTCTGGAAAATGCTGTGTGTTGTTTATGAGGACAGACAAACGGAGGTTGGGCCGGTGGCTCACTGCCTTGCTCAAAGACACGTAAGTGGCACCACACTCATGACGTGGGCTCTTCTCTACGTGAGTAACACTCGCTGACGGCTGTACAGTAGTGTAACCAGAGCGCACGGCTCATAGACACGGACAGCGTCTTCGTGCTGTGTCAGGGAAGGTAACATCAGCACATGACCACAACAACGAATCATGAGGAGTTTAACTCGTTCCTCTTCACTGTCCAGTCCTTTTTCTGTGTTTTGGTTGCTTTTTTATCCACAGAGTACATATTTTCACTTTTGTAGAAACTCTCTGCTAACCCTCCTCCCTCCCTCCCTCCAGCCATGTGCTTTTGTTTTCAACAAAGCCACGGAGGAGGTAATCTACCGAGGCGGGTAACGTTAACAAGAGATTGCCGGGCGTGTTTGTGTCGTAGTGCGGTAAAGCAGTCCATGTGTCTCAAGAGACGAGATCTGCGACCGGGTCGTAGGCGCTGATCTTCCCAGGTTGGTTTTTGGCCCTAGGTGGAAGGCAGAGAGCCTCCACTCTCACCGTAACCAGTCATATAACCGTCAAATGACTCCGAAGCTGTTTAGTTAAGGTGCAAATCGTGCATACCGTAGTTCCTCTTTAAGAAGCTGCAGCATCATAGAATAAAGGCGCCTATAAACGCGTAGCTACACATGGCTAACATAAACATTATGTGAATTGGATTTAAAAGTGAAGTGGGGATGCTTTCAGATATACGGCCGTGAACGGTTTGTATAATGAACACCATCTGTTGTTCTTCTTGTCTCTGGAGACGGTTCTTTACGACCCTGGTTGTTGTGTGTTTGGGCTTATTGTCGTGCTGCAGGATGAATCTGGGACCAATCAGGCTTGCACACATGCGTACAGTATATAAAGCCTCCGCACACCTGGCAGGACCAAAATGTGAAAACTTACATATGCATAAATTTCACACAGGAAAAACACTGTTACATTAAATCTGAGCCAGAGTTCTCACTCAGCAGATCTGGCTGTTGTTGCTTTGGTGACCTCAGCCTGCCGTGATGATGGTGACTCATTCGCTAAATGTGGCCGGCGGCGGCTCTGGAGGTAGAACTGCTGATCACAGGGACCACAGTTCGATCCTCAGCTTCTTGTGTTCCATGAGGAAGTGTGCTTGGGAGAGGACGGAGCGTGTCCACGAGTTGGCCGGTCACATTGATGTGGACCTGCTGGGTAGGAAGTGTTTAGCGTCTGACGGAGCCTTTCTCAGACACGTAGGCATCGCTGTATACATTTAAATAGTTATTAAGTTATTAACTTAGTTATTAAGTTATTGTTGTTACACAGTAACACACTGAGCCTCCAACACATATTTGTCACACATGTTTAAACCACATTTGAGGGATAATTACAAAAAAAGTGTTTAAAAAATGCATCCATCTCGTGTCTCAGACAAAACACCAGAAATCCCACAGTTGTTTTCCATTGTTGGTTGTGTATTTTGCAACACAAACAGGATATAACTACATGTTTGATTTGGTCTGGAAATACTGATGTGTCATTGTTACTACAGTAGTTTGTGTTTTAAAACATCATATAACATTAATGATTAAAGGAAAATAGTGAACTTAAAACTCACCATTTAGATTTTACCAAGAGTTTCATTCTTCTGTGTGTTTGTGACTGACTCCATCACGGAGCTCATTAATAAAAATACATTTTAAAAACCACCTGTTGCAGTGGAGGAGTCGCTGGTTTCCAGATGTGGACTGACACTGGATCGTGTCCCTGAACAGAGGCTGCGAGGCGTCCGTCTGTCTCTCTGCTCCTCACTGGATGATGTCAGTCGTCTCGCTGTGCGCTCTGCGTGTTGGGTTACACCAGATTGAGTTTACATCAAATCAAATCATTCTGCTACATTTCAGTAAACAGAGGAACTGATGGCTCTGATCGCTCCATCCATCCATCCCTGACGCGTAAACACGCTACACGCACCATAGTTAGTGCTCCGACTGTAATGAACCGACTGAATGTGTTTGTAACAGTGAACTCGGCGTCTGTGGATAACTGCTGACGCCACTGACGACGTTCTGCAGTGATAATGAGACGAGCACCGGAGCTGAAGCTCGGCATGAATCTTGTCACGATCAGCTGATTTTTTTAAAAGCAGGTTCCTCCTGTCTCTTTGGTGTTTCCTCATGACTGGTTTCCCCAGCAACCGAGGAAGTGTTGACGTCTTCAGCATCATGCGGCTCTCAAAGCAGGCACGCACACACACACACACACACACAGATCACAAGATGAGTGCTGACTAGTTACTGGAGGTTTCCCAGCGTCAGCTCCATGTGTGTTTGTTTGCTGAGCTGAGGAAACAGTTTGCGTCGTCTTCCTGTCACGCTGATGGACTGGTCAGTAATCATTAACCAGATCAATATAGAGAGAGCGAGAGAGCAAGTGGGGGTTTGACTGAAATGTTGTTTTTCAAGGCTGACTCTATTACCGATTATTGGTAATCAAGGAGACTGATAATTGATCCGGACACCAACATGGTGTCCAGGTGTTTCTGTTGTTTTCACCCTTACTATCAGTGAATGCAGGTTAGAGAACAGAAACAAGGACTGTTGGATTCGTTTTTGTAATATACTTATTACTGAAGGCTGCACATGTATGAGCCTTTGACTGAGCCACTGTGTCGGTGCCCGTCTGCTGCTGTGGAGACGTGTCAGTACATAGACATAGCCCTGCTACTGCTCAGCATCAAAACTGTGCTCTGTTTACTGCCACTGTACGAGGACTGTACAGTTAATCACAATGCAATCAAAATCACAATAGTGCTAAGTGCACCATCCAAATCTTAGGAGCTGCAGTTGTTTGTGTCACATTGTTGTGACTTGTCAGCAGAAGTGTTGTGTTGCTACAGACTGAGGCAACCTGGCCAACAAATCACATTCCCAAGAGATAAAGGGACTTGTTTGTTAGGTACAAGATCCAACAAAAATTACATCATTCATTAGAGATGCACCGATTGCAAAATTCTGGGCCGATACCGATTCCCGGTGTTAAAGGAGGTCTGACCTGCCAAAACCGTTTTTTCCGATACCGATTTTAATCATATATATATCATATCATAGACAGCATAATTGTTTGGCTTGAGTACCCTTTCCCAAATGTAATACAAGTACCCCTCTCCCTTTGCTCTCCCTTGCTTATATAACTGCAATTAAAACCACAACTAGTGGTAGTCTACATGATGCTATCATAACCCCCCTTTCAAGAAATAGAGTGAGAGTTTCAACAGTGCCACGGCTTACTTTTGACTTGCAAGCATTACAAAGAGTGTGTTTTGGGTCGTCCTGGCACACAGTGAAATAAGTCCAAATCAGCGACATGTTTTCTTCCTGAGTCTTCTGCTAGGGTCAGTTTGATCGGCACCGATTGGGGCTGATTGGATATAAAACCGGCGTTTTTAATCAGCGGCCGATTGATTGGTGCATCTCTATCATTCATTTGATTTTCTTTTTTCTTTTTTTGTTAAAATGAAAACAAAAATGACCATTAAAGGACAATTCCAGGCGAATTCAACTCAGGGGTGTATTTTCATATCATTTTAGGTCTAAAAGAATGAATCTGAAGATTTTCAGTTTAATCGCTCCTGTTTTGCGGTAGTTGTGTTTGTCCCCGCATCGCCACGGCAGCAATGAATGGGAGTGGATGTAAGTTCTGCTGCTTAGGCTGTTTCCAGCCCTCAAAGCCGCATTTTCTTTCCACAGACAGCATCAGATGGCTACTCAAACATGCACCGAGAAGTTTATTTACTTCCAGCAAGCCGACATGTTTGTAAAAGTCGATCTAATTCAAAGTCTCCCGGAGTCTCGCGCGAGACCCAGTTGCCGTGCGCGGTGTGTTCAGGAGCAGTGGGAAAAGCTACGTTTGTGTCATAAACACAGGAATATCAACTCTTTACTTGCTTCAAGTAAAAAAACTTCTCGGCGCATCTTTGAGTAGCCACCTGACGCTGTCTGTGGAAAAAAATGTACACTTCAAGCAAGTAAAGAGTTGATATTCCTGTGTTTATGACACAAGCGGTAGCTCCTACTGCGCCTGAACACACCAGCACTGCAACTTCGGGCTCGCGCGAGACTCCGCGAGACTTTGAATTAGATCTAGTTTTACAAACATGTCGGCTTGCTTGAAGTAAATAAACTTCTCGGTGCATGTTTGAGTAGCCATCTGATGCTGTCTGTGGAAAAAAATTGCGGCTTTGAGGGCTGGAAACAGCCTAAACAGCGGAACTTACATCCACTCCCATTCATTGCTGCCGTGGCGATGCGGGGACAGACGCAACTACCGCAAAACAGGAGCGATTAAACTGAAAATCTTCAGATTCCTTCTTTTAGACCTAAAATGATATGAAAATACACCCCTGAGTTGAATTCGCCTGGAATTGTCCTTTAACACGGAAATCACTATCACTGTATCTGGCCATCTACATCACAACAACATGTTGTTTTCGTGCATTCCTACACTAGTTTTTTACACAGTCGTCTATCAGTCTTGTTAAAGCTAATGCTTCCAGTAGCCGGAGACACAAACTGGCTACGACAACCAGTGTCCTGCTTTTTATGGTTTTATACTGCACAGTCTTTAGAGTTGTGTCTGTTGCATCATGGTTAGCGAGATTCGACAGAAACTGGCTGGATCAGACCCTCAAATCTGAGGAGACACATGAAAGCTGTTTTTGTTGGACAGTCTACCTCTAATGACATTTGATGCCAACAGCAATCTCTGTCGTCACATGAACAGTTCAAGTTCCTCCAGAAGACCGAACGCTACCTGTGCACAAATTTTTTTTTAACTCAATGCAGTTTCGATCCAGACTGGACGTTTGTAAAAAATCAGCGTTTAGCTCAAGTTTATTTGCAGATGTTCTCATTCAGACTGACACCAGGGAGCAGATTCAGAGGAAAAGAAAACACAGAGAACTAGTCTTTGTGGAACAACCTGGGAGCAGAGAGAACGGCAGGAATTAGCACACACACACACACACACACGCACACACACACACACACACACACACACAGGCTTTTCTGAAAGGGCCACATTATAAGCGGTGAGGAGGAGAGCGAAGCTGGAAAATCTGGGTTTAGGAGGAGGGTGAACAGTTCTCTCTCTGTCTCTCTGGCGTTGTGTCTTTGGAAAATGGAGGGAAATTATAAACGACTGGAGCAGCTTTTTATTTTCCTCCTGACTTTTTTTTTTTTTTTCCACCAGAGAAGTTTATGACTGAATTTAGTTGAATCGTTCACATTTCATATCTTTCGCACATTTTATACAGAGTTATAAAATAAACCTCTTTACACAGAAGCAACAAAAGTTAAGCTTCTACTTTTAACTGGTGAATTATATGTGAAGAACATTTTCTATACTTGGATTGAACGAAGACTTGCAGCTATAAAAATGTTCAGTTATGTCTTAAAATACGTGGACACCACATGGTTAAAGGGAAATCTTATTGCTTCATCACAAAAAAAAGCATTTTACATAATCCTGTGCCTGAAGCCGTGTGTGGAGGCTCTTTCCTGTTTCAACATGACAACACCTCCGTTCACAAAGCCAGGGCATTTCCAGGGAACCTGACTGGCTTTGACTGGAAACACACCTCACCTCAACCCCATCCTACATTTTTATGAGTAACCAAAGTGAATTACTTTGAACCAGTCCTTATCTTAACAATGTCAGTGTAAACCCCTGCAGGCAGGTTTCCACGTATGAGGGACGGATTGCTGCAGGAAAGTGGAGGATGGGAGTGTGCCACATTTTTACCACAAAATTGTGTTATTAGGCAGAGATGATCTATGTCACACCAAAGAAATGCACACATGGAAGTAAACAGGAAGCCAACTGTCTCCAAAAAATACTAGAAATAAGAAACAGCAAAGATGGCGTCTCCTCAGTAGCACTTGATAGAGCTTGGTGGCCTGAAAATGAAATCGTCTTTTTGGTAATACACCACCATGTACCATTTTATTTATTTTTTCCCCATATATGTAGACAAACTGCAAAAGACCTTTAATTATTCAAAGAAGTTTAAGGCTCCGTAGCTCGTATCTGAGGTCGATTGTCTTCAACATGTGTACGGCTCCATGTCTGCGATGTCTTTCCACCGGGACCTCTTCGGTGATTGTACCAATGCTAGATCCTGTTAGCAGAGGTTTTAGAGCTGCCACCGTCTTCTGTGGCTGGCAGTGCCACAGGCTCCTCCCACTCAGCTGCTGCTCCTGTTTGATGCTGAATAAATGAGTCGAGCTGCTGCTTTTAGTCGCCACAGACTTTTGGCAAACTTTTCAGCGGACAGTGGTTTGCTTGAGATCGGAGGCTAAAAACCAGAAGAACCACTTCCAGACAAATGTGGAGACACTCATCTCCTCACTGTTATTAGTGCGCGCTGCCATGTTGATGTTTCACCACGGACTATGAA
The DNA here is from genome assembly GCF_045865225.1 of Trachurus japonicus. Lineage (NCBI taxonomy): Eukaryota > Metazoa > Chordata > Actinopteri > Carangiformes > Carangidae > Trachurus > Trachurus japonicus. The sequence continues at coordinate 23,761,279 of NC_140911.1, read as the reverse complement.
AGCTCAGGTGGCGGCTTTTTAGCATAATTACCCAAGTTAAAATCAAATTTTCATTTTCAAACAATGCCTGAAAGCATCAATTTGAATTAAGTGATAAAATCGTTATATCACCTGGTTTATGGCGCTCGGTCTGGAGCAAACTGCTTTCTGCCCTAAAGTCTGTGGTGGCTAAAAGTAGCAGCCCAAGTCATTTATTCAGCATCAAACAGAGGCAGCAGCTGAGTGGGCGGAGCCTGTGGCACTGTGGCAGTTGCTGAAGACGGCAGCCGCCTTAAATCTACGGCTGACAGGCAGCTAACATTAGCACAATCATTTTCCCACAGTGTCCCATATGGGAAGAAGAGGTCAAGGTGGTAAGACAGTACAGATGTGGTGGTTTTTCACATCACCAACGATATAGTGCCCGTATATGTGGCTGAAAAGCCTGAGCTTTACGTTGAATAATCGACCCAAGGTATGAGACACCGAGCCTCAAATTTATTTGAATAATTCTCAATTCTCATGTATTTGTTTCAACCATTAAACTCATAAATCGATTGTGGTGTGAAAAATCTGAGATTTTATTTCTAGGCCTCGTCGCAGAGCGTTCATTCGCGCACTTGTGACGTGGCGACTTGACACATTCACACTGTTTCCGTGATGGACAGGTTTCAGTGATGTACCAGAAGAACACAGGGGAGAACAGGACGGCAAGTTAGAAAACATGGATGGAAACGAAGCAGGTTCCAACTCTGAAAAAGAAAAGATCAGCTTTGCAAATGTTTTATGAGGAGGGAAATGCAGTCAACAGATTTTTTATGCCTGAGGGACACATGTTGTGTTTTGGTGAGAAAGTGAATGAGAACAGAGGTTTGGTTGTTTTAGGCCAATGGTTTCAAACCATGATGTTCACAAATTAAAACTGTGTGTGATGTTCAGACGTCCACATGTTTTTGATTATTTAGTGTATTTACAGGAGACTCTCCGTACAAGAAGCGCTGTTGATCAAATGTCACACTTCTCTTTGGCTGTGTGCTGATAAAGTCAAACAGAAAATTTATCAGCTGTGAGTCAGCAACACATTAAAACCAGAACAAAACAACACGTGAGAATCAGAAACAAACTCACTCCCACACCGAGTCTGTCTGATCTTGTCAGGTTACATTTTTCTCTGAAGTCGCCTCAGCTTCGTTCTCAGATCCATTAAAACTTGCCCGAACACAAACGCCACAAACGCCTACACTGCTCAACACCTGGCTGCAACGCACGCACGCACGCACGCACGCACGCACGCACGCACACAGTAATGTACATGTTATTTAATGAATATATATCATAAGACAGGTCTGGCCAGTGATTTTATGGTGTTGCAATGCCAGTGAAACTGATTAGATCAGCCTTGGAGAAGTTTCACATTGACAGTCAAATAATGAAATGAATGAAACACATGCACCATCAGATGCTGTCATTCCTTAGGTGATAAAAGTTATTCTTGGTTTATTGCACGTTGGATTCTGTCGTCAGAGTTGTATTTAGTGGTAAGAAAGCGATTTGCATCTCTGATAGTTGCTAGAAAACAAGTCCCAACACCAGTGAGCTGTAAAATTATTACCCTCCGCTGGCCGTTGTAAACATCCGTCACAGTTTCCACATCCACCTCCTGCATCAACTTTGACCTTGAAAGCTTTATTAGCAGCATGTCAGTGTGTGCTCCCCATCATTTAACCTCCAGATGAAGTGGTAGAGTCAAACCAGAGCCAGTCAGATCATGTGTTTCTGGACCCGACTGACTTTATCTTGACTATAGGGGTGCAAACTGATTCTTTGTAGAAAGAGAAGTCCTTTAAAACTACAAGACACCAATCACCAGAGTCTGTGCTGGGTGTAGTTTAATGTTTCTAATCAACCCTCAGACTGTTGAAACATCTACAACGCAGCATTAAGATCATTTCTGTGTCTCCACAACAAGCAAGACTTAAATGTCCTCTGAGCCCAGAGGGAGGGAAAGGCAAATAGAGCAAACACACCTCGCCACACCTTAACAACGATTAACCCATACACACCTCATACCTGACTGTGTGTGCATGTGTAGTGTGTGTGTGTGTGTCCCACATTTCTGCACATGCTCATATGGGTGTAGCTGCTAATTAACGTCCTATAAGTCTGAGGAGTCACGACAGAACGGAGGAAGAAGAGAGGAGGGAAGCAGGGAGAGGACAGAGAAGGACAGTTGGAGGACAGTGAGGGAAAGATGGATTAGTAGCAGAGGGGAGAGAGAGAAGAGGGAGCACAGAGGAAGGTGGATGGATGAGTTTGTGTGGGAACCAAAGAAAGAAAAAGAAGAGAATACACAGGAGGAGGGAGGGAGGGATGGAGAGATTGCTTCAAACGAGTGGCGGTGCTGGTCCAGGTTTCTCCCTGACATCACTTTCTGTTAGTGTTGGAGCTCTTGGATGAAAACACACACACTGCAATGCTGAGTCACGCCTGAGTTACGTAAAATAAAGAGCAGTCAGTGAAAGATCAGGTGTGTGTGTGTTTCCTGCCTGCAGCTCGTACATTTAGATATTCAAATGATGTGAAGTGAGTAAATCTGCTGCGTCACTGTGGAGCTGAGTGGATTTAACATCCAATGTCTCTGATTGATTAATCCACCAATTGATTTAGCCATTTATTAGACATTTAGCCTTTGAAATATAATTTTTTTTTTAAATTTAAAAACCAGCTCGGCTCAACAGTTACTTGATTCATCATTATTTAACAATGAAATAAAAATTATAGTATCTATTCTGCTAATTGATTATCCTTAAGTCCATTTTGAAAGTATGTTAAATTTCTGTAGTTTGACCTCCATTAGTGCATTAAATCTTCTGTTTATTTTAGTTTTTTATTATACAGTGAACTACATGTTGATCAGACAAAATTGCAATCTATGTTTTTTATACTTTCTTAACATGATAACAAACAATAAACTATAAATAACTAACAATCTACTTTCAACTACAGACTGAAATCTGGGTTGGGGTCTGCGCTGTCTGTTCGATAGAAGAATAGATCGTGTTCATATTGGAACCATAGACTGTAAAAAGAATGGACGTAGCGTCCGTGACGTCACCCATTGGTTTGGGGGAGTCTGTTTTGTGCCGCTACTACGGGGGTTTGAACCGCGCCATGTTGGATTCTACTTGCCATATTTGGAGCGGTGCGGCCGTTGGCCGGCCGAGAGCCCGCCCACTGGCCTCGAAACAGCGGTCTCCGGACCTGTCACTCAACGGTTCTGCGCCCTAATTGGCCAGAACTTTAAACCTAATAATAGTAAAATGGTAGAGTTAAAAAAAAATTCACCCCCCTCAGAGTGTGTGCGGGGGTAGAAACTATCGATTGAGACCAAAAAAATAAAATGTACCAGGCTGTAAATATGTTTTTTTAAGCTGTAAAATCGGCTATTTTAACATGGGGCTCAATTGGAGTTGCTCCCTTCTGGAGCCAGCCCCCAGCGACAGCCCAGGGGATTGCAGTTTTTTGAACGCGGAAGTGAGCTTCACTTCTCAGACCGACAACTGCCCCCTTGATTGGAACCAATACCGATTTTGAATCATATCGCTTGAAATTATTTACCTGGTTATGTGGGGAGGGTCCCACTGGATGTCCAGGGGAGAACTGTCTTCCAAGAGCGAGGAAACAAACGAAAATCAAACACATAATTTAGATTTTAAAATTCAGAATTAGATTAAATATACGAGGAAACACTGATTATAGAAAAAATCTGAGATCCTGTGAAACAGCAGCTCGACACACGTCTGTACTGAGTGAGTGACAGAGAGGACAGTTCAACAGGAAGTGTCATGTCCACGTACAAACTGGGAGCCACAAAGAAACCATTGTGTGTGTCTGTGTGTGTGTGTGTGTCTGTGTGAATGACAGTGGACCCACTGTGGAAGTGATGCAGCTCTTTCCCTTTGCACAGTGTCTGTGTCAACATTAATGTTTCCCTCCAAATGTTGCACCAACCTAAATAAATGTGAAACCACATTTCCAGCAGCTTTATGTGAATCTTTTGTTGTTGTTGTTAAGTCACTGAGCCACAAACTAAATTTCTTGGATTACTGAGTCTCTGAATCTCTTACAGACATGAATTCAGACATAGCACAGACATTTGACAAAATCTACAACAACCATTGCAAACAAACAATCAGTCAGCCAGTAGACCAGTACCTTTAACTGGTCAGAAGAGGACGAGCAGGAGGGAGGGAGTCTGCACTGATCTATATTTATTTTTTAAGTACTGCATTAAGCTATTGAGGGGATTTTGATTTAAGGAGTCCCACTTTACTTTCTGACCTCATATGACATTTATATTACATCCAGTTATTAATCTGCAGCTTTTATGCAGCACTAATATAGAGTGAGTGCACCACTGGAAGTAAAACAAGAACAACGTGTTGAATCAAGTCCTGCAGCCGTTGCATTTCTATTTGCAGACACACAAACACATAACCACCTCAGTCTGTGTAGAAATGTGTTGTGACGTTTTGATTGTTTTGATGCACCAACTGTAAATGTGCATCACAACATGTGGGAGGCTACGCACGCATGGTGTGTGTGGGTGTGCGTGTGTTAGATGCTGTAATGTGTATGTTTGTGTGTACAGAGTTATTATTGTCCCATGAAGTGCATCGTATTATGTCAGCAGGTGTGTGTGTGTGTGTGTGTGATACCTAATATTGTTTCATCCAGTGATTGTGAAAGGGATTGGTTTTTTCTTTCTTACATAATTCATGAACAAAACAGCTATTGTTTCAACACGCATTACAGCACTCACCATAAGATCTTAATCAGATTGATTTTCCTTAATACCACTTTATGAAGCAATGATACACACACACACACACAAACACACACAATGGCACATACTGTGTATTAGCTCATGGTCCGACTGATTAAATACAGTTTGTAATTCAGTGCCTTTGTTTTCTGTTCAGCTCCTGTTACAGCAACAAGACAAAGAATATTCATTTTTGATTATTATTATTATTATTATTATTATATTGGACACAAATTTGAGCCAGACAGACAGATTCTGCTGCTGTATCAGCATCAACTTACCTTTTTTTTTGTAGCTTTAGTGCTTTACGACTGAACTTTATTTTGAAACCTAATTCTTAAAAAAAAAAATGTCCCCCCTTTATTTTCAAAATAAAACTCTGAATGATGTTGTCTTGTGTTTTCACCCCAGGTGCCACAAAGGAGATTGGTTCAGCACTAACCAGGATGTGTATGAGACACCGGAGCATCGAGTCCAAACTCAAGCTGTTCACAACGTAAGAGACACACACACACAAACACACACACACACACAAACACACACAGAGACACACAAACACACACAGAGACACACACACACACACAGAGACACACACACACACACACACACACACACACACAGTGGCATTGTGTGTGCTATACTGTACACTGGAGGGGAAGAACATGTAAAGGTGTGAATGATGGCGTTTGATCTGACAGTGTGGGATAATGATTAGTCTCAACTGACATATGCACATAATTATGACAGACTGTATGTGTGCGTGTGTGTGTGTATAGTTGTGTGTTGTCATCACTGTCATCACTACTGTTTCTCTGCCATTAACGTCCACCCCCATTAGAGAAGCTGTCAGTCAGATCGTACTCTACATGTCTGGCTTCCTCATGTCTCTGAATAAGAGGAACGAACACAGAAACATTTCTGTACAGTGTCGTCCAGTAAAACACTAATTGTGACCTCAATATTAATCATACAATTGATCGTATTAATTACATATTTTGAGTCACCAAATCTGAACATAATGAGGTTTAAGACAGGTAGAGGTGATGGTGGTGTCAGATTAGATTGTACAGGCGCTTCTCAGTATTGTAACGTTGCATTCAAGTCCTCATTTAATTATTTTACACAATTGCCTGACAACAGAGCCACACAGCTTCACAGTTAGAGCATAAGGGAACATAGTTCCCATAGAAGTCCAGTTTTCAACAACCGTAAAAACGTATCTTTACAAGTTATAATACTGTTTGTTGCCATTGCTGATCTGTGTTTAATATTTAGGAATAACTTGCAGGGTAACATGAAAACAGTTAAACATGTTAAAGGTTTATAAAGAAAAATGGAAACAAAAAATTAGTTGGAAGCAAAAGCATACATCCAAATTAAAGATGATCATTGTACAGAACCATACATGAAATTAAATAAAAGAACCATAAAAATAGTAGGTTAAAGCATCTTAGAAAAAAAGAAAGAAAGAGAGAAGAGTATGCTATACAACAAATACAATAGGAAACAGTATTTACAAAAGGAGGAAATATACGGGGTGAAGTTAAAAATATGACACATTTATGTGTTTTGTACAGGTAAGTGCAACTGTAAAGTGAGGCATTATTGAACATTTAGATAAATAAATGGCAGTAGTAGGATGAATAATTTATATTGAGGAAATCTATTGTTTTGACTTCATCTTTTAGGAATAATTTCAGGAAATGAGGTTTTAACACAGTGATTGAGGCTCTTCACCTCTTTTCTCTCAGAGCTCTGTCAGAAAGTCTCATCACTCCGCTGGAGCTGAAGATGGAGGAGTGGAAAAAAGTGGCCAGTCAGCTGGACAAAGATCACGCCAAAGGTATGCCAACATGTTAACATACACACACACACACACACACACACACACACACACAACCAAGAATGTCCCCTCACCCACTGAATGCATTTGTTTTTTAGAGTATAAGAAAGCCAGAGCAGACATCAAGAAGAAGTCGTCGGACACCATCAAACTGCAGAAGAAGATGAAGAAAGGTAAGACTCATCATCCTCCGTCCGTCACTCGGCAGCACAAACACAACCAGAAGCTGAAAGACGCTAAAGCGCGGCGCGTTAGATATCACTACATGTTTACTTGGGAGGAAGACGCCACCTGCTGAATGTGAAACCCGTCTTCCACAGAGCGAGATAATCCTCCACAGCAAACATAAGGAGTCTGTTTGATCCGGCCGTCGTTGTGCTGAGTTGAGTGTTTTCAGATCCCTGCTGCGTTACGCTCTGCTCTGCCTCCTGTCAGTCACCTGATGCCCCCAGGGAAGAAATAATCCCTATGAAACTAGCATAACTGCCACAGCCATCAACTTGTTGTCCTTACCTCACTCTGCCAGAGTTCAAAGTGTTTCACTCTCGCAACATTAGACTTACCCTGATGATGTCATTAAAAAAAGTGTCTTCTTTTTTTTACGACTTATTTCCATTTAATTGTAAATATTCAACACGTTTCTCTCCCCTGATACAGTCTGAAACATTTCAGCCTTTTTCCAGTGTTGGATTTGTCAAACTCAGGGGCAGTGTAAACAATGGCAGCCATTTTACTTTAGTAACGGGTTGCGTTACTAACTCTTCTGAACCAGTCGGTGCTGTTGCATTGTGTTTCCAGCTTGGTTTTCAGTGAGGAAGAAGAGAAATGTGTGCATTTTTTTTTATGAAAGTTAACAAGACAGGAGGGAAGACAAAATCTTACTTCTGTTACTTTGATCAAAACTTTGTTGTTGTTGTTTTTTGTAAAGTCATGGAGAGTTTGGCTCACTATAATTCAGCAACCCATCACAATGTAACGGTGAATAGACATTCCCTTGCTATAAAAGCTCCCAGGCCAAGAAGGCTCCTAAGCACCAATATCCGACTCTTAAGGTGTTAGTAGTAAATCATCGTTTAACACATAACAAACAGTATGACCACTGAATGTTTGTTTTCATTTCTTGTGGTAAAAGTGTGAACCTGGAGGGTGGACCAGCAGACAGACACATTTAGACTGTAGAGTTTAGTCTTGTGGTGTTTGATGTGGGTCTTACTGATCTTTATTTTGGACCGGTTAGGGTTAGGGTTACACTTTAGACCTGGGATTTGTTGGTCTTGACTCATTACTTGTTGCTTCTCATTTAGGACTAGTTGGTTTTCAACTTTAAACTGTCTTCCCCAAGGGCCTAAAAATGAAGACTTCTTTATTGTCCTAACAACAGATTTCACAGATAACACAAACAATGTTTTATTTATGTCTTGGAAAAGAAACCTTAGGACCTTGTCTTGACTTAGGTCTCAGCCTGTCTTGACTGGGGTTTGACTTTGTGGTAAAATCCGACCGGTCGATGCAGATAGCCCTGAGTCTGGTTCTGCTGGGACCTGTTGGGTCTCTGTAAATACTAAAGAAAAAGGTCTAAACCTTCTCTGGTGGAAAACGAATGCTTTGTCTCACCTTTGTTATCTGGACAGTTTCAGCAGGTAATCAGATCAGGTTCTGCTTTGTTTCTTCCTCCCGTCCACATCACTCCACAGTTTTAAAGCCCTGAAAACAGAGCAGAGCCCACACTAGTCAGGACCAGAGAAAGACATAGCAGACGCCCGCGGTCGCTCACGATTCTCAGGTGTGAATGTGTTTCTGGTGTGTTAGTCTGCGTGCAGGATGTTTTTTGTTTTGAAATTAAAGGTAGTAGTGTAAACGTAGCCTCAGTGGTCACTAGGTGCAAGTGTAACTTGAGCTTTATAAGACAAGGAGGCGCAACACTCAAACCCTCATCATTTGCTGCTGTTTTGAGTTAAATCAAAATCTGGACTCATTTTATTTCTTACCTTTAATTCTATGAACGGTCACAACATTTTGGACTGTGGTGACTTTAAGCCTGTTGCCATAGAAACCCACACATACTACCAGATAGACACCTGGCTACGCCCTTCCCCCAGCTATCAGGGAGGCACACCCTGTGGTTGCCATGGTTGCACCTTGCCCCACCACGCCATAACCAAAGGGCCTGAAAGCTCGCCAGGAAAGACTGCAGACGGCCTTATATGGCAGAAATAGACGGACAACGCCCAAACACGTGCCCGAACGCACATTCATGCATAAACACACACTCACACTGGAATCAAAACGAAACCTCGAGGCCTTTATACAAATGTCCTCGCTGTCCTCGCTGTCCTCCCTCGCAACAATTCCAATACGCAAATGCACAGACACAGAAATAGTCCACACACACACACACACACACACACACAGTCTTCATGTCGACCCACCCATGGTAAACAGAGATGTCTGATGTGGCTTTAACATCTCTGAACATGTTTTCTGCTACGTGCCTCTTTTTTTTCTCTGCTCCTTTTCTTTCCTTCCCTACGACGTTCCCTTCTCCCTCTATTCTCTCTCAGTCCAATCAGTCATCACGACCTTTTAGCAGAGACTAGATCATCAGAACAGTTTGTAATTAAGTAATTACAGCTTGGATATTAGTTTCATCATCTTGTCCATTGATCGACGTGAAGTATCCACTCGTAGCTTCACTTTAGGGTTCCCATACATTTCATTAGCTTCTGGCCAGGGACCCCTTTTGCAAACCCCCTGACAAATGTTTTAAAAAAACTTTTAAACAAAAAGGATCAGTACAACAATAATTACATTTGCAACAGTCAGGTCTTCTCCATGTCAAAGAAGTGTTCCCTTTAGTAGCTTGAGCGAACTCCATGCTAGCGGACAAGCTATTTCAGAAGCAGAGCAGCACAGACTGGTTTATGACCTGATGAACAATGATTTGACTGCAGGCAATAAGATTTCTGAATGATATTATAATAATAATGCACACAAGATATACTGTACATTTCTGTTATATTCTTGGGTAAAATCTGTATTTTTGTAGTCTGACCAGATCTTCCTCCAAGAGCAGATCAAATTGTTGTCTTTTTTACAGTTTGTGACTACAATGTCAGACAAAAGATTTTCAACTTTAAATTTGAAAATTCAGAAAACTCATCATCATAGGATACAGATTGTGAGTATTAAATGTTCCCCAGGACAGTAGTCTTCATCATTTATTTTACACTGTACATGTATGGACTTGGCGGCCGTGGGGTGAGGGTGGAAAGTGAGGTTATGTGGTTGTGCTGGGTTGTAAGTAAAGTATTTAGAGAACGAGCCAGTTTTATGGACTCGTCTGCGATCTGGGAATACAGAAATGTCACTTAAAGGTCAGAGCGATCAGGAAATAGGAGTGAGACAAACTGACAGACGAGAGAGAGAGAGAAGCCAACAGTTTGTGCTCTTATATCTGGAGATCAATCTGAAGATTAGTTATTGCCGATAGAAGCGATCAACAAATCTACAGAAATAAAACTCAAGACAGATCGGCTCCGAGAGGTAGTGAGCAAATTAAATGCAAAGAGAGAGTCAGAGCCACAGCGTGACACACTGTCACCATGTAATCACACACACACACACACATACATACACACACACGCCAATACACCCGAAGAACACATAGCAGGGAACCATAATGGTTTCTGTACACTCACCAATCAGGACTTAACATTGTAATTATCCCTGCTGTAGCGTGTGTGTGTGTGTGCGCGCGCGTGTGTCCATATAATAAGTAAGGACAGATAGAAGGACTAAACTACTTTAGCTGTTGTTGGTAAAAGAAAACTATTCTTAACAAAAGCCCAGTTATTTTCAGTCTAGGAAAAAAAACAACCTTTTTGCTGTGTTTTTTTTGTGGATCAGCTGTGTTGAATATTTGGTTCCAGTTTGTCCTCGACATTACACTCTGCTCTCCAACACACACACACGCACACACACACAGCAGACACTGACACAGTTTCAGTGGGAATGAAACATGTTAAGGAAGCTCAGTTTTTACTACAATATTTAATACCACTACTACTAATATTACAATAATAACTTTGTTTATATAGTGTTTCTTTAAAAACACAATTTCCAAATTGATTGATAGCCTAAGTTCTTTGATGAGCAAATTAAAAACAATTGTAGTCAAAGGAAATAAGTTAAAGCAGAAGTAAGTGGTCCGGTCGTTTTGGCTAATGCTGCGTTCCAGGCAGGCTTTTGAAATCGTAAATTACAGCTTCAAGTCACAACTTACGACTTTGTAGCGTTTCAGGCAACCTACCGGTGTTTTTCCGACCTGTTTTACCGGTGAAAGTCACTATAACGGCCACTCGTAACTTCTGACCGGTGAACTCGTACCAGATCGAACTGGTACCACTTCACGGTCGGAAAAATACGAGTTTCCTTGAACGCACCATAACAGTCCTCGTCGCTACGTCACCACATTCACGGCGTTCCTTGGCTGCACACACAGCCCTGCATGCCGTTCTCTCTCCTCATTGGATAAAAACTGTAGGATACGATAAATGTTTTCTCTTCGGCTCAGAGCAGAGCAGAGTGACTGACAGACCCGTGTTTCAGTCCAAACACTCTATGTAAGTGATTGCTGTCGGAAGATATAACTATTTAAGACTATATTAACACAAATATATCACTTACTTCTGCTTTAACTTATAGAAACACACATGTATGGAGGTAAACACAAGTAAACCAATGAAATGTCATCTGGAGATGATAAAAAGATTTTACATACGTATGTAAATAATTGATTTTCCTTGTGTTTTACAGGCAATTACCATCTCTATTTTTTCAGTTCACTGAAGTTCAGTCTTTTTTTTATGTAGAATAAAGGAAAGCTAAATAACAGTAAACATCTGTTCCATCCCTAATCGTCACATATGATTTTGTGTGTGCGCTCTGTCATTATGTGGTGTGTAACCACTTCAGATAGGGAATCTCCAGCTGCAGAGACAGACAGATAAACTGAGGAGAATTGAGGAAACTGAAAGTCATAAAGAGTCTATATGGATGTACAGCAGCATAATGAGACACACATTGTTCATGTTTTTCATACTGTGAATGAATGAGTCATTGTGTGGGAGTGAGGTTGAAGGTTGAAGGAGGTTGATCATCACTAGGCTATACCATACCATAATCACATGCAACTTTTAAACCTAGACGTTTTAATCTGCAACGTTCAGCACTTTAAAGCTAGGGTCAACGTTGAGAAAGGGGGGGATGCTTTTTTCAAATCTTTCTCATCGTCTTTCTCTCAAAGCTTTAATCAAACACGACTTGTTTGACGGAGGAATCACAAGACTGGACACAACGTCACTGTATGAAATTAGCGTGAATGAGAGGACAGATGACAAGCTGAGCAATGTCAGGACAGAAAATGGAATAAAAGGGGGGAAGGGTTAGAAAGGGGAGAAGAAGAAGAGGCAGGGTGTAATGATGGAAACAAACAGATGGGAATTCTCAATGTCAAGTAAAGGAGAAAGAAGAAAGACAAGAAGTTTGAAGATGGACAAGAGATGGATGGATGATGTAATCATCTCTTTCTCAAGTAAAGAAGAGGAAGACAGAGATGATGTCATAAGGTCCTCGAGAGGAAAATAGATGGAGAGACAGGAGAAGAGAAGAAAGTTAACGTAGGTCACAAGAGACACAGTGGGGGGAGATATTAACCAACCTCAGAAAGAATTTGATTGGGAAATAGTAATTAGGGGTTGATTGGTCCAAATTGGTTCCCAGTATCCACGGCACAATCCTGGACTGGAGTCAGTGGCGTTCTCCTGGAACAACGTTCATTACCATTCAATCCCTTTTTATTTGAAGTTAAGTTTATTCACATTGGGTTCACATTCATTTTAATCTGTTTCAGTTGTTACCTGGTTTAAAAAAATAGGTTTTATCAAGATTTTGAGGTCAGATTTTAATTGAAACTTGGCACTATACTGGTTTCACTATGTTGAATCATGAACTTCTGTAATGGACACAACACTGGGAGTGAAGATTCTCCTTTATTCTCTCTCTGTAAAAAACAAATCCACCATGGGGCAGATGACACATTCAGTCATACAGTCTGATGCTGATGCTGACACATCCTTTGATTTTAATATTGTATTTTCCATTTGAAGCTGCAAACAGCTGCACTCTGTGTCAGTGTTCAGTTTATAATATGATCAAAGTTTCCAATCTGGACTCTGTGTCGTCCAGCAGGGAACATGTTGGTGCCTCTTTAAATCAAATTAAGCTCAAAACGCGTAACAACAGACAGAAATAGTCAGTATGTCTTGTTGATTTAAGAGTAATTGTTCAAACTGCACTGAATCATCGACCTCAGCTGAGCAGCTGATCGCAGCATAAACAGGCTGATAAACGCGTGTGTGTGTGTGTGTGTGTGTGTGTGTGTGTGTGTGTGTGTGTGTGTGTGTGTGTGTGTGTGTGTGTGTGTGTGTGTGTGTGTGTGTGTGTGTGTGTGTGTGTGTGTGTGTGTGTGTGTGTGTGTGTGTGTGTGTGTGTGTGTGTGGAATGTGAGCAGACTGGTTTTATGGCTGAAGAACATGCAGCTAATGAAGCTCTGAAGCACTGAGAGGTTGTAACTTTTGGTTTCACTCTTCATGCCTCATTTACAACTGCTCTGTGAAATTCCTCAACTATTATTGAGATAATTTGTGATTGTTTTCATACCAGAAAACATTTCCCTGTCCTCCCTCTTCACATGTACAGTAGTTCAAGATTTTCAGGTGCAGTTCTGAACACATACAATCCAGACATTTAGTGTTTGATGTATTATGCTGTGTAAAGGTTATTATTAGGACTGTCAAAGTTAATTCGATAACACTTTTTGTTTTGTTTTTTGACATGTGATTAATGCATGTTCTGTCACACTGACCCATATAGTTTAAAGCTTCAGTTGGTAACAATTATTCAGTCATATTTGCTGGAATTGTCACTATATTCTGATGGTCAGACATTAAATGAGTAATTTAGGACAAAATCCAACTCCTCTGGCTCCACCTACAGCCTGTAATCGTATTTGCCAAAATCCACCGCGCCCGACGATTCTCCACCAGTCAGGTAGAGGGAGCAGGAGGAGCAGCCAATCGCCGCTCCTACACGTCGTGCTATGGATACGGTACATCTTTTTTTTTTTTTTTTCTCTCTCTGTGGGTGCGTTCATGGCTACTTTGTGTGTGTCTGTGTGTGTGTGGGGCGTTTGGCAGAGGTTCATAAAGGGACCTGACGGAGTATTGTCTTGAAATTTCCGACCAAGTCGCGGAGTTTACTTTCACTTTCGTCAACTTACTAACTGGAGCTTTAAATCAGTTTCTGCAAATGAAGCCGTCGTTGTTCGAGAGTTTCTGGAAAATATGTATCATTGTTTTTGGTTAATGTATGATAAAGTTTCATTTGCATAAAGCATGATTGTCCATTATTAAACACTTGAAAAATTCCCCCCTTCAGGTATTTCTCAAACAAAAAAAAAAAAAGGGAGTAATTTGGGATTAATCATGATTAACTACTTTTATTGACTGACAGCCTTAGTTATTATATAAATGAATAAAAACCCATGAATTGGGGCGCCGTTTAGCTCAGTTGGTAGAGCAGGTGCCTGATATGCAGAGGCTATAGTCCTCGTCGCAGCCAGCCCCGGATCAAATCCTGACTCAGGTGGCCTTTTGCGGCATGTCATTCCCCTTTTCACCTCCCCATTTCCTCTCTCTCTCGACTATACTAAAGACAAAAAGACAAAAAATATATATATACTTAAAAAAACAAAACACAAGAATCAACAAACAACAAATATACCTTTTTACTTATAAAAAAGTTCAGTAATAGAGGAATTAGGAACTATTTTCAGAGGCGGATTAATACTCATTCTGTGCTCTATTGAGTAATCCATCTGCAGGATGATGCACGTGGGACTGAGTGGAATTAAACTACACTCTCTGTGTGTGTTCATGAAAACAAGGCCACGTCGTTGTGGCCCATTGATGTGTTTTTAAATAGTTCCTAGACAACAATGGCGCTCTGTGTCACAGAAGGACATCAGGCCTTTGGACACAGAATTAGATCAATTAACTGTTGGGTTCGGTCTTTAATGGAATTTGTTGACAACGAGAAAAATGTACAATATGATCAGTTTTCCTTTATGTTCCCATTTTGAATAAATGTGAGGGAGAGATGTTGTTCTGTGGGAAGTGTAGTCCAAGGTCACAGCGATGGGGGCGGGGGCGGCTCGTAATGACGCGTCTCAGGTTAAGTTAAGTGTGTCTGAGTTACAAAGAATTAAATTAGGATTAAGTTACTTAGACCTTGGCTAACATGAGGGATTGCGTTGGCTGGCCTTTCCCTCCCTTCATTATTTACCGCCACAACAGCTTTGAGAAAAATATGTTACAGTCAGGACACGAAGGGCTGCTCCAGGTGAGAGCGCGACTGTTGAGGAAACTTCCATGTTGTGACCTAAAAGGCTGGAGATCTGTTCAGAAACAAACCTGACGTGTTGTTACAGAACATTTCCCAGCTGCTGAGAATTAGCTTCATGTGAACTGTGTTTCACCTTTAACACAGCGTCTGAGTCCACAGAGCTTCTGACTTCAGGTTTGTGTTTTCCTGGGTTCGGAGCCAGAAGCGGAGTCTGTCCGACAACACTCGTCTTGTCTGTGTGTTTCCACGGAGGCCAGACGTCAGGCAGACCCATGGCACGCCGACACTGAGCCTCTGTTAGCGGCGTGGAAACGATCCTCTGTCCTCTCCATGCTCTCGCTCACGCACCTGAGTGAACAGGCCGTGTTTAGGTTGAGCTTTGTCACACACAGTCTGCAGTGTGTCTGTGTGTGTGTGTGGCTGAGGAAAGTGCTGCTTACTGTTTTCAGCAGGATTTACTGTCTGCGTCTCTGTTTTTCTGCCCTTTTCTCTCCTGCGACTTCACAGAGAAGATTTGTTTATCTCCTGTCAGCTGGAAAATTATCTGAACAGTTGAACAGACGCTGGAGATCAGCTCATGAGATCCTTCTGGTGATCTTGGATTTCAGATATTAGATATTCAAAGTAACAATACTGCAGTGTAATCAGGTCTCTAACAAGCTAGAGCTATGCGTTTGAGAAAGACTCAAATCAGCTGATTAAATCAGCGTTGACCCCAGACATATAAGTATCTTTGTATGTGTTGGATGATAAGAACCAACGTGAACACTTTATTATGCCTCCAAACTTTGCAAGTGAATGTCTGAGTTAAATTGAAATTGATTTCTTTGCATACGTTGTCTACTAGAATAAAATAGTTGTTACGTTTCATTCTTTTATTCAATTTATGGTTATTACATTTATACAGGAAATGAATTATTCATTATACTTATATATATATATATATATATACATATTTTATGTGATTATATAATATATTTATATTTATGTTGTACTTGGTAAATACATTTCTAAACATGTTGGGTTTATATATTATATTGGTTTTATATAGTATAAAGAAAGTGAAAGCATGAGAAGGAACGAGAATTTCCCAATTAAAGTGGGTACTTCTAGTTGTGGGGGGGGGGGGGGGGTCAGCTCAGCTCTGTCCATTGTTCTTTAACTCCTCAGCGCTGGTGGAAACTCGTGCTCCCTCCTCCACTTCTGGACTTATTTTTACATTGAGTGGGTGTGTTTCCACAGCTGGGTGGTCTGCAGGTCAGAGCTGCGTCTGTCTCCGTCTCTACCTGCAGGTTCAAGCCCACCGGGCTCAGACTCAGTCACAGCTCCTCGGCTCATCTGAACCTTTGGTGGGTCAGACTCAGAGTGAAATATCTGTCGGAAATGTTTGGTGGATTGTCATTAAATTGTCACCAGGTTGAATTTCCACTGTGTCCAATACTTTGGTTTATTACTATTTACACCAAACACCAAGTCTGTTACTATCACTGACTTTGTGTTTAGGGCTAATTAGCAAACGTTAACATGCTGACACACAATCCTGAAATGGTTGCTACTGCAGTGTTAGCATTTAAATATCAGAATTGATCAGGATCAGAATACCTTATTTATCCCCAGGGGGAAATGCTATAGATATGTTACAGCTGTTCCAAGAATAGAAAATATGAAGATGAAAAGAAAATAAAGATAGAGATATACATGTACAGGTTAAATTTATACATGAAATATGATGTTTTTATATAATATATATGAGAAACAGAGAATATGAAATGTAAATGTGAGTAGATGACAACATCATAGTATTTGTATGAGTGAATAAATAAGTTATGGTGAATGTAGCAGTGAGGCTGTGGAGCAGCTTTGAAAGCAGAGTTTGTAGCGAAGAGTGTGGGGACACCCTGAGTGTTAAATATGCTTTTTCATCAGCGTTACAACGATGCATTGAACCAGTGTTCACAGCCTGATGTTGCTCTTTGCAGCGCTGCAGTGAAACAGCCGACAGTCGGATGAACAGACTCACGATGATATAATATGCAAAAAAAGAAGAAGAAGAAATCCGAGGCACATCAAAGCCTTTACCATAGCTCAGCTCACACCGACGCTGTTCAGCTGGAAGCCATCGTCACTTCTGTGGCACAATATAATGTAATGCCATGTAATATGTTAAAGGCTTTTTATCATCATACCTAAAGACTCAGACTGTCATCACCTTTAGACCACTAGTGTAATCTCTCCTTTCTATGATGATATAACATCTATGACCGTTTTACATGTGGGACATGTTTTATATATTTTTTAATATTTGAATGAAAAATTGAGCTTGTTGTTTCATGTTTCGCTGCACACGAGGGTTTTATCTTTGCTCCAGTTAAATCTCAGCAGGATATAGTGACATCTCTGGTGTAGGAGCAAATCATTGTCCGGTGTGCAGCTGAAACAAGTCTGATGTGGAAACGTGGACTTGTCCAGAACGGACAGGAACAACGTGGCTGGATCACACCACTATGATTAATTTTTAATCCAGACTCAATCCTGGTTTGAGTGGAGTTTTACAAGTCAATTTAAACTTGTGTTTTTGAGATGGATTTGAACAGTTAATGGCCCTCTTATTTAAACCAAGTGTAATTTCTAATTCAATCTTAACCAATTTTAAACCCGGTTTCACTACAACTCTGATTGGGATTCATTTTACATTAAATTAATTAAGCCTTGTAATTGCAAATCATCATTCCGTATTTTTCAATGAGAAACGAGTCGGGTAACAAATAACGTAGTAGATCACATCAAAGAGAGAAGGCTGCGTCATGTCTGTGTTACTGTTTCTCCCAGTCTGGTTGCCTCATGCTTTACTGGCGCTGAATTATCAATGAGCTATAAATATGGAATAGATGAGTGATTAGATCAGTAGTTGAGGTGTCACTGACGGTAACGTGAATACAGCAACCTGCGCTCCCACTGTGGTACATGTTTAACACTGGTTTTCTGGCTCAAACAGAGTAACAAGGTCAGACAGCATGTGTGTGACAAACAGCTGGTTCTGTCTGTGTGTGTGTGTGTGTGTGTGTGTGTATGTGTGTGTGTGTGTGCTCATGTGCTCATGTGTGTGCTCGTCTGTTTCATTACGTGAGTTGTGTAGTGTTGTCCTGCCTCCTGCTGGTCATATCTGAGTATCATAGCCTAAGTCTGTCACTGAGATTTAACATCATGTCAGGGTATGAAGGGCTTTAATTATTGATTAGATTTTTTTCTATACATTTTTAAAGGGTTGTTCTGCCTTTGGTTTATCTCCTCTACAAATCATACAGCAGAGAATAATATTGTTGTTTACTGATACTTCCCTCTTACTATCATTTACTATGACAACGTGTTACCACATTGTGCAGTCTTTTTGTTGTGGTCTCCACTTGAAACATCTGTGAAACCTAAATCAAAGTCACATTTCTAACATCAGTTGCTCCTGCGTGTGTTTCCGTAGGGAAGGACGAAGTGCGGGGACAGCTGGACAGTGCGCTGCAGGACGTCAACGATCGTTACGCCGTCCTGGAGGACACGGAGAAACGAGCCGTGTGTCGGGCGCTGATAGAGGAGAGAGCGCGATACTGCAGCTTCGTCACCATGCTGAAGCCTGTGCTGGTCAGTTCACACAGAGACACTCGTACATCACAGAGGCAGCTTTTAAATTAAGCCTGTGTACGTCAACCACGCCGGTCGCTAATGTGTGTGTGTGTGTGTGTGTGTGTGTGTGTGTGTAGGACCACGAGATCAACATGCTGGGTGAGGTGACCCACCTGCAGACTATTCTGGAGGATCTGATGAACCTGACGGCTGAGCCCAGTAAACTCCCCCCAGCCAGTGAGCAGGTAGCTGCTCCTCCTCTTCCTCTTCCTCCTCCTGATGTTTTGGTGACCTTTGACCTTTCAGCTGTGACCTAGTTTTAACAGATTTGCCTTTAATCCCTAGTATTGAAAGTTAATGTTTAATTTCTGATTGTTGGTTGTTGTTGTTGTTTCAGTCTTAAGTGAGCGAGTGCACCGGCCGAGTGCTAGATAGAAAACCAGCTTTAACTTTGTCTCCATCCGCTCAAACACACACAATCACCTGAGCTGTCGTCTTTGTGTTGTTGTTGTTTTCCAGGTGATTTCAGACCTGAAAGGTTCTGATTTCAGCTACACCTACCAGACGCCTCCAGCTTCTCCAAGCGGCACGCTGTCCAGGAAGAGCAGCATCAGCAGGTAACACTGTTTCCATTTCGTACAGCTACACTATATCAGACTGTATTTAAATCAGGAGTTTTTTATTTATTTACCTTTTAGTTTTGAGTTGTCTCATTTTATCCAAAATCCAAAGAAACTTAGCATATTTGACACATATGTAACACACCAGCAATTAACTGTGGTGTTTGTTTGTTTGTTTTTTTCATAGTAATTATCATTCTGGATCAGTGAGACATGTTCCCTC
This sequence comes from Trachurus japonicus, assembly GCF_045865225.1. Taxonomy (NCBI): domain Eukaryota; kingdom Metazoa; phylum Chordata; class Actinopteri; order Carangiformes; family Carangidae; genus Trachurus; species Trachurus japonicus. Next base: position 23,741,711 of record NC_140911.1, on the reverse strand, counting down.
CTTGGACTCAATCAGCTGTGCTGTGGACGGAGTACACATCCAGGTAACACACACAAACACAAATCTTAAAATGTCCAGAGTGTTTTTTTGTTTTTTTTTAACATGTAACTTCTTTGTAGGGTTTCAATAGTCAACAATACTCTAACAGATTATATGTGATATACCACATAAAGCCAAAGGTATCTGGACGCACCATGGAGACTCTTGATAATCAAAATCTGAAAGTTGCATCCATAATTAATTTTTGAGCAGCAAATTCAGGCCGATGGTTTTGGTATCGCACAGTAAAAGTCACATACAGGTGAAATCTCAGTGTCCAAATACATTTGGCATCAGTGTTACTGATGAGTCAACAAATTTCAGCCAAACTCAATGAATAAAAGGTACATTTCACTCAAAACACTTCCACAACCCCCTCCAAAATACAGTGCAAGAGACATGGACCTACAAAATAAAAGCCTTTTCACTTAACACACACACACAAACACACCCACACTGCTCTAATCCTCTCCTGTGTGTAGCGCTGCTCCTCCCCCTATCTGCTGATTGGCTCGGATGAATGTGGGCGGTCCCTCAGCGAAGGGAACTCTCCCTCTCGCCTCGGTCGTCAGGGCAGCCGTGGTCGCTATGGTTACGCCGCCGGCCACGGCCACCATCCGGCGTCAAGCCACCGCGTTAGCCGCAGGGACATGACCACCGTGAGAAAAACACTCCATCCCTCCTCCTCCTCCTCCTCCCCCTCCCCCTCTTCCTCCTCCCCCAAGCCCCGCCCACCGTGTCGTAGCCGTGTGTCTGACTCTCATCGTCACGTTCATCCCCGGTGTTGACATTAGCTCACACTCAGTTTATCCCCGTTCATCTTGCCCACCCCAAATGTCTCAGGTCAAACCATGTTTACATCTTTAATCCAGCTGTGGTTCCACTTCACATCTGTTTTTTCTACATTTTTTCAACTCACTCCATTAAATGTGTGTGTGTGTTCACGTGCAGAGTGACCGGTGCTGTGTCAGTGTTTGTCCACATGTGTTTACTGTACAGTGTGTTTTTGTTTTTGTCTTTTTTTTACTTTTTAGTTCTGTCTTTGGATGTGTTTTTGTTTTTGTGTCTGTCTATATCTGTTGCCACCAAATGACACCTGACGTGAATCATTTTGATATCGATAACAATTAATTAATGATTGAAATTTTCTTTATTCTTACCGACTCGATGCCCTAGAGCAAGGCACTGAACCATAAACCACAGAATTAAGTGTTTGGTCTGTAAAATGCCAGAAAATAGTGGAAAACACAACCTTTCACACAGTCCAAGCATATAAAATCACATATATGCTCGTTTTGTCTGATCAACAACTTAAAACTCAAAGATAAATCAGTTTATAATCTAATAAAACAAGTGCTAACACTAAAAAGCTGAAACTTTGTTTTTTCTTAATATGCTGATTGAAGCACTTATCTGTATCTGATAATTACCCTGTCGCTCGGTAAATTAACTTCATCATTTCAGCTTTTTTCGTTTTGTTTTGACTAAAGGAGGTGATGAAACAGCTGCAACATATAAAACAGCAGGTGACACCCAGTTACTGGATCTTAATCAATATATTGTTCCAGTATGTTTTACCCTCCCACTCTGCGTTCACATCATCTTACCCTGCAAACCTGAGCCGGCCCCGGTCCCGCTGTCAGACCCCTCGTCACATTTGTGTCGTGGATATTTACACTGGTGTTGATGTTGGTGTCAGTGGTGTCTCGTCAGTGGTCCTGTGATTACAGACTGTTTTATTCTCCTGTAAGGTGATGACAGAAATAAACCAAGTCTCTGTGTTTTCAACTGAAGGGTTTATTTACAAAGTATGACATTAAAAAGTGTGACAGTAAACTGTGATTTACTCAGGCACTGTGATGTCATGTTGTCAGTCACTGGTCGCTTCGAGGATTTCTTGTTTTTAACTCATCGTCAACAAATCTCAGCAAGAGACCAAAACCGTTGTTGAATTCATCCTGTTGTGACAAGATCAGATCAAAGATGGAGGCATCAAATTCCCGTCTTGTTGTCACTGTGTTAAAACACCTGAATGAGTCACTGTCACGTGTTCCTCCACCACCATGAACACACACTGAAGTTTACTTGACTCAATGTCTCCAACACACGTCCTACTGCCTTGAAACACTCAGAAAACCAAAGAGAGACGAATCCACCACTGAAAATTGTCCCCAACAAAAACACAATTTCCTAATGACAGTGAAATTTGCAACAGAATTACTGATCCTTTTAAACTTATGACAGCGTATAGTGCCAAAATTTTTGGGACTTTTTGTGTGTTTTTTTTCTATCAAGGAAGGAAACATAACTCTACACTTTGAAGGTTGGAGAGACACTGCTTGCGTTTCATTATTGCAAGATCTTATTAAACTTTACTTTAAAGTTGGATTAAGTTGGATTTAGCAACAAGGAAAGATCTGGACAGTGCCGTAAACTGTGCCTATTTAGAGTAGACATACGTTTCCTTCCTTGACTGAGTTTCTATCGTTTTTTTCCAACAAACGTTCAGTTATTTTCCTCATAGATTAATTAATTTGAACTTTAAAATTTACCACTGCCCACCCCACTCCTACCTCCACTCCCAGCTTATTTTCTTTATAAATTGTATACATGGAACGATTTATTTGTCATTTTTTATCTTATTTTTATTCGTTTTGATTAAGATCTATGTCACTGATCTTTGAGCCGACAAACAGGCACGTTGTAGGTTCTGGTCTTTTCATGGTTTTTGTTGACAAGAAGAAGAGCAGACAATAACGTCTGTCTTTATCTCCCATGAGTTTATTTTAACGTTATGAAACTGTCACTTTGGATCCAAACTTTTCAGTTACAGTTGGTTATTTGTCATCACCAGAGGTCACTTTGGGGAAACCAGCTCAGTCCTGCAGCTTATTATTATTAGTATATAATATATTATATTAATAAATAACAGCGCAGTTTTCCCCCAATAGAATAAAAAGATATGCAAAGAGAGTTTGCGATTAGAAGGACTCTTTATTTTAATGAATAAAGCTAAGCTAACGAGCTGAATGTTTTCCCTGCAGAGACTTAGATTTTCCACAACTTGACAAATGTAAATTATTATCATTGCAATTTGTGTTGATGTTCACAGACCAGCAGCCAAAACACAAGTCCTGCCTGATACAATGAAAACTGCACATTCTCATCGTTTTGGAAAAAATATTTGTCTTTTTCATCAAATTAATAGATTTATTTTATTTTAGTAGAGTATAATCTGAAGACTGTACAGAAACGCAGTCACGTGGCTTCTGTGGTTGTGATACTGTTGTTTACGTGTATACTTCATGTTGATTCCCTGACTGACCGGTTTCTTTACTACAGGACGCTGTCGGCTCCGCCAATCAGATGGCTGCTGGAGTGAGTGTGGGGACGGAGAACGGCCTGTTGGCCCCCCCACACAGCGCCTACACACACCATGGAGAGAGAGCTCGAGCCATGTCTGCATCTGGGAAGGTAACACACACACAGTCACTTCCATCTGCTTCCTCTTTCATGTCCTTTCCTTTCCTTGTTCTTCTTTCTAATATGTTTTATTGAGCTTTGAGTTTTATTAACCCTAACCCTTAGTGCTCATATTCATAACAGAAAATATATAATAAAGAGATATTTATATGAAATAAATACAAAATTAATAAATAGAAAAAATCAATTTATAAATGCACAAATAATAAAAAGTTGTCTCTCCTCTGTCAGGTTGGTGAAAAAATTTAAATAAAACTTTTCTCCTGCTCTCTCTCAGTCTTGCTCGGCCCGGGATCAGCTGGCGTTCACTCTAGGTGCGTTGAATTCGGACGCCCAGAGGAGCAGTAGGGACTCTCTGCACTGCTCCAGTGGCTACAGCACCCAGACCACCACCCCTTCCTGCTCTGAAGACACCATACACACACACAGTAAGTACACACACACACGCTCACCCTAACCCTCTCACACACAAATGTATAAACATGAACGAGCGTCTGACGATCTCTGATGTTTCATGATGAACACAGACTAATACTTTGGCGGACTGACCCTCTCCTCTGTCCTCTGTTGGATTTTGACTTCCTGTTGTTGTTTATTTACTGGTCTCCTTTGTATTTCTCTGATGCTCAAGTTTCTCTCTGCCGTAGTTTTTGTGTTTTCTCGGTTAAACTTCCTTCTTCTCCTCTTTCAGCTATAAAGAGAGATCCTCCCCTCTATGGTAGGTCTCTGACTACCTGTCTGCCTGTTCACCTGTCTGCCTGCCTGCCTTCTCTCCTCACATCTGTATCCAAAAACTTTGTAGCTTCAGCTGCCAACAAATAGTTTAAGTAGTTTGAGTTGCAGCCTGATTTGTAGTGATTTTCCAATTAATTTTTGTTGTTTACTATTATATAAATACTAACCCTCTCTGTATTTGTTGCCTTAAACAATACCTAACTCCTTTCAAATCAATAGAGAGCAATAATAGAGAGCAATAACAATTAATTAATAATCAATTCTATTATATAAAACTTTTTGGGGGGGGCGGCACAGTGGTGCAGTGGTTAGCACTGTCACCTCACAGCAAGAGGGTTCTGGGTTTGAACCCGCCGGCCGGCTGGGGCCCTTCTGTGTGGAGTTTGCATGTTCTCCCTGTGCATGCGTGGGTTCTCTCCGGGTACTCCGGCTTCCTCCCACAGACCAAAGACATGCAGGTTAGGTTAATTGGCGACTCTAAATTGCCCATAGGTGTGAATGAGAGTGTGAATGGTTGTCTGTCTATATGTGTCAGCCCTGTGATAGACTGGCGACCTGTCCAGGGTGTACCCCGCCTCTCGCCCGAAGTCAGCTGAGATAGGCTCCAGCTCACCCGTGACCCTAGTGCAGGATAAGCGGTATAGAAAATGAATGAATGAAAAACTTTTTTTTCTCCCCCTCAACAATTGCTGAGGTCGTGCCTTTTAGAGCCAGACACTTAACCACTGACCACTGCTGAATATAATTATATTATGATAATACACTAAATGTGCTAGTTTTGTCTGAACTTAAACCACAGATAAAAGGAGCGTTTCAGAGAGCAGTATCAGAGTGGAGCGTCTTCATTCACAAACTATCTGTGGAGTCAGGTTTAGTTTGTAGACAGAGTGTGTATTCGCAACTAGGGTTGTTAGAAATATCTATACACTGAAATATTACGATATTTCGTTTCAAGATACTGCATCGATATTCAAAAGCACCTTAGCGTTTTTGTTTTTTTTTACAAATATTCACAGCTCATTTTTGTGTTGCATTTATAAGAGTACAGGTCAAGGAAGGAAAGAAATCGCGATATATCGCCTTGCTTATAGTATTGCAATATATAGTAATACTGTATATCGTGACACGTATCGGATCGCCAGGTTCTTGCCAATACACACCCCTACTCACAACTATAGACAGACTGTGAGTGTGTGTTTAATGTTGTTAAGTTGTAAATTTTTTGTCATATCCCGTGTGTGTGTGTTGGGGCTTAAAGGTCATTGAGTTCAGCTGTTCCTCACCTCTTCCCTCTCTATGCTCCTCCCCCCTCAGTGGACTACGAGTCAATCTCTCTCCATGGTGACGCGGACTCCATCTCCCTCCACCACTTGTCACATGGCAACAGCCAGTCAGACTTTGACAAGTCATCGACCATCCCGAGGAACTCCGACCTCAGTTTACAGTACAGGAAGTTTGCCCAGTCCAAACGCCCCTCCTCCACCGTCAGCCTATTGGCCGAGCCCGACTTGATCGGCGGGTCTGTCCGCCAGCTGCCCTCACACACAGCGACCATCAGGCGCAAGCCTTCGTCCAAGCCGGCGTACCGCAGAGGAACGATCAGCGGTGGGGTTCCCATCCCCATCTCCACCCCCCAAGTGCCCCTGAAGGCCCTGGGAGGGAACGGGGGCAGTGAGGAGAACGTCTTCACAGCGCCCCCTGCAGGAGGAGCAGGAGGTCTAGGTTACAATAAACTCTGCACCTCCACGCAGAGCCTCAGCGCCCTACCTCCCCCCTCCTCGCCGTACTACCAGCTGGTCCCAGGTCAGATGCCGATCCCAGTGCCTGTGCCCACTGTACCCTCCCTGTCACCAGAGGGCATCAAACAGCAGCAGCAGAGACAGTACCTGCAGCAGCAGCAGCAGCAGCTCCACCTTCAACAGCAGCAGCAGCAGCAGCAGCAGCACAACCAGCAGCTCCACCTGCAGCAGCAGCGATACTATCATCATCAGCAGCAGCAGCATCACTTGCAGCATCAGCAGCATCAGCAGCCCCTGCCACCCCAACCACAACCACAACACCAACACCGACCGGACCAGTACCAGCAGCCGGACCAGCACCAGCAGCTGCTCAACCAGCAGCAGAGGCAGTTCCAGCAGCAGGCCCTGCCCCCCCCAGCCCAGGCAGAGCCCCCCTGGCCGGGCCACGGCGCTCACCACCAGCCCCAGGCTCCTCCGCCCGCCAGCCACCACCAGGGAGCGGAGCCGCCCACTCAGGAAGAAGAAGAAGGAGGAGGAGGACGAGGAGAAGGAGACATGCTGACGCTCATCAGAGGAGTGAAGCTCAAAAGGACCCTCACCGACGACCGCTCCGCCCCCCTCCTGCCCCCTCCACCCAATCACAACTGAGGCTGAATGACGGATCGTTGTGTTTCGCTGCTGGACGACTGATCAGTCAGCAGCACAGAACCGAACACGTGGACGTTACCAACACACTGATCACTCGCTGGAACTTGATGTGTTTCCTGTTTTATTTTCTGCTTCCTTTTAGGCTGTTTAGATTTCCGTTTTAAACATTTTGAGACTTGTCGTTATTTCCTGTTGCTACAGCCTTGCCTTTTTTTTTTGTTGTTCCTGTTTGCATTTTGATTGTGCATAAAGTTTTTGTTTCTCCAAGTCTTACCAATAGAGCCATTGATTGTTGTAGCTAGCACTCACTTCCTGGTCAGATGATCGTCATGGGGCTCGTTGATTGGCTGGACAGGAAGCCGTCAGTGTCTCAGATCCTCTTCAGTTCTGGGTGTGTTTGATTTGCCTTTTTGCCTGTAACTCCCAGGAGGGCGGGGTTTAGACGTTAGTCCAGTAGCTCCACTCTGTCACCTGGTTGAACCATGATGTGTGGAGGTTTCAATCTGCCAACTGTGGTGTAGTATTCGATGAGTCAACGGTTTGGTTCCCTCACCTTCAAGGGCAACAGGTCTCTGCCTCTCGGACGCCAAATGTTGCCACCTTCTGAGGAAAAGGATTTGAAATGTAGCTGTGGGCAAACGTCTGGTTCACTGTGTAGATACTTTCCAGGTTAACATGAGGCATGAGGAGGAGGAGGAAGACGTGCTCCTTTTATTTGCAACTTTTAGAGGCAGTGCTGACATGAGTTCATAATGAGAAGATGAACCAAAAAGGACAGTAGAACCGGTGCGAATCAGATCTGTGCTGTTCGGTTGCCAGGGGATACACTGCCAAGTTGAAGTCTGAACCACACAATGAACATTTTCCCTTTAAACTATTTTTGATCAAATTCAACAATTGTAACCAGGATTTGTACAGAGTGGACAAACTGTGATGGAGACACTGAACGTAAAAACTTTTGGTATTTGTTGTTACTTGTGACATGCTCACGGTAAATCAACCAAAACAAACCTTTTAAGTCTAGTTATAAAATAGTAATATAACAGTTCAGAGCTGAAACATTTCACACTTTGTGGTGCGTTTATGGTATGTTGGGGTTTTGGACTGTTGATCGGAGACGTCACATCACCGGCCTACATTCTGATGTTTTATGGGAGAAAACAAATCGATAATGAAAATAATTGTGAATCACAGCCCTGTGATGTGTTACGTCACTTCATTGTCACTGTGGGAATATTTCTCAAGTTGCATTTAATTATATCCAACTTCTATCAACTGCTGAAAGTCACCAGCAGGAATAATAACAACACAATCATCATCTTTGTTTACTGCAGGTACATTGATATTAAATGATAAGAAATTACATAAGTGTTGATTTCCAAACAGTGTCTCCAGAACAGGGATGGTCTGTCGGACAACACCGACAAAATGTAATTAGCTTTGCACTGTAACGATTCCTTCACAACTGAATTAGTCAAAATGTCTGATTAAAAACTGAGTAAACTCTTTGTTACTGTTAGTCTCACCCACAACAATCCAGTATCAGTTGCCCCTTAACAGCACAGAAAAGATGATACATTTGCTTTAAATTTATGAATGTAAGGATTTAAGTCAGCTGATGTGAAGTCCTCTTGCAACCAAGGTTTGTAATTTAATTATTTTTCCTCCTTGAATCATCTGTTATTTACTCAGTAAATTGATTTAGCAGACAAACAATATTCAGTTCACGTTCTGTAATTTCGCTTGAAAAGTGAGTTGAAGCTTTAAATTTCTATGAATCTACTGGTTTCAGCTGCAGATATTTATTTTACCAGTTGAGTCTGACATTTTTATATATCAGAAGCCAGTTTTATTGAAGAAGATTCTGTTGTTACTCCTCCAACATTGCGGCATGTTGCTGTTTTCCTTGTAATTATTACAAAACTGAAAACACTGGCAGGTCTCTGCTTCTTCATGTCAGAAAGCTGAAAGTCTACGTTTTTAAAAAAGGTCACTTGAAACTAACTTCAGTGTCTTTGTGTCCCTGTTCATACAGGATCTGACATGTTCAATAAAAACACTGATAGAGTTTGTTCTGTTTCATTGTTCTCAGCACGTTTACCTCTCTGACATTAAACCGTCTCTTTATCTACCAAGTTTGGTCGGGCTCCAGTAGCTGGTTCTATTTTGGATCCTGGTCCAGATCTTTGAAATATTTACATCCGTACATAGATCACATGAATCAGACGTCACTGCTCACGTGTTGTGTTTTTAATGATGTAATAGCTCGCATGTTGTTTTAATTGATCAGTTTTTCTCTGTGTAAACAAGCAAGTTGGTCTGGACGTCGTCATGAACCTCGTCACCTATGTGAATGAGACAGAAGCAGGTTTATTTATTATTGGCCATAATCAGTTGGGAAAAAGTGGATTCACTATGAATGAAAATTACTACCGTACTACTATTACATGTTGCCTCTAAAAGTTGCCTGTGAAGTGTCAATCTCGTAGCCGCAGGGCTGTAGCCACCGTCAAAGACCAAGGTCATGTCCTGGACTCCTTCACTCAGACCAAGCTGACGGAAAGGAGTCGAAAAGTCTTCATAGCAAGTCATTTTGTTTTGTATGAACTTAATTTATCAATGAAAAACACCAGATGTTTCCATTTGAACGTTTACAACCAGTAACTTTCTTGAATGAATTTGCCTTAATGACAAATGGACGATCAACACATTACATATTTTTGAATCTTTAAGGCTAATGATGATACATTTTTTTTTACCAAATATTTTAAAATAATTTGACTTTCAATGCAGACAACCAAAGAGGCCAATCAATAAGTTTTTCTTAATGACACATCTGAATGCAGAGAAATGGAACAATTTAACAGGTGATATTCTCCCCCCTCCCCCCCCAAGGGTGGCCAGAGTTTGTTCAGTGTCTTGCTGTGGAGATTTAGGCACATGACCTCAGTGTTCCTCAAACCGCGGCTACAGCCCTGCTGGGAAGTAAAAAAATAAATAAATTTTAAAAAAGCCCTGCTGGGAAGTTGAGCTGTGCAGAGGCCAGGTGCGTGCTGGGAAATGCAGTCTGATCTCTGTTCAGCTTGACCGTGGTTTGCTCCTGAGAGAAACTCTTCTGTGTATTTTGGGATCTTCTGCAGCAAATTCAAGTGTTTATGTTGTGTTGACGAGATAAGTCTGAGAGTTTTTGATGATTGATTGATTGATTGATTGATTGATTGATTGATTGATTGATTGATTGATTGATTGATTGATTGATTGACTGGACCCAATCTCACAGCTGATGTGTACATATTAATGCTTCTATTCCCGAGAGACCTAAATCTATATATAAATGTATGTAAACATATCCTGATTGTATTTTTGTTGATTTATTGATCAGACGATGTGATCAGATCCGACAGCGCCGTCCTTCGTCGCTCGTCATATTTTTGTAGAAAAGCTTTAAAGGAGGAAATCCAATGAATTCTCTGATGTTTGAGGATCTGAAATCTGATTGGACACTTGAAACGCAAGCGAAGGACTAAACGGACGACAAGAACCAACAGAATGTAGAAATGTCTTCTTTTTAATCTTTCAACGTTCGCTGTGGGATCAATAATTATAATAATAATAACTGATTCATCAATTCTGTGTGTGTGTTTTATTCTCGTCCCAGGACAGAGCTGGCCTTCTTAACCAGTTTGTTCAGTCTCCTCCCGTCCACAGCCGAGATGCTGCTGCGCCAACAGACCAGTCCATAAAAGATGGCTGATGCCACAACAGTGTTGTAGAAGGTCTGAAGGAGTCAATGTCTTAATCAGTGGTTATCTCAGGTACTGAGGTCAAGTCCTTGTGTCTGCCCATCTGTTACCAACAATCACACCTGGTATTCTTTCAAGACAGTAAGAAAAGTCTTATTGCAAACAAAGAAACAAGATGCAAGTCTGAACCTACTGCAAAGAACTTAAGGTCAAATGTCAGGTGTATGTCCAATATCATTTCCACAGTTACACCACATCAGTGTAAACATGTTTTCTGGCACAACAGCTAATCCCACATTCAAAATGCACTGAACCAACTACAAAACTCGGAGCACACTGACCTGAAAAAACACTAACGGATAGAACTGCATACAGGAGAAACAGTCTAAAGAGAGGACTCTCGACTGAACCATAACTACTACTGATAGACAACTTCAAAGCTCTGAGGGAGGAAGAGCAGCAGAAGAGTCGGGTGATGAAGGAGAAGACTGAGGCTCTGAGCAGAGAGATAGCAGCTCTGTCTCACACAGTCAGAGACACAGAGGACGAGCTGAGAGCTGAAGACGTCTCGTTCCTCAACAACTACAAGGCTGCAGTGGAAAGAGTCCAGCAGCGCCCCCTGCTGGACGATCCACAGCTGGGCTCAGGAGCTCTGATAGATGTGGCCAAACATCTGGGCAACCTGGTCTTCAACATCTGGAACAAGATGAAGAAATACGTTTCCTACAGTCCTGTGGTTCTGGATCCAAACTCTGCTCATCCAGAATTGATCCTGTCTGTAAATCTAACCAATGTGAAATGTGGAGAGAAACAGCAGCTCCCTTCATCTCTGTCTTTGTTTCAGAGGGTTTTTAATTCAGGGACATTCAGCTAGGTCAGAGAAAATAAATTCTGGTTTTGGGGTGTAGCAGTCTAAGAGGAAAGGACAAGAACCAGGGTTGGAATATGGAGAGTATGATGGTAAACATGTAGAGAAGTTGTTTCCATTGACTGGCAGCAGAGACCTATTAAGATCGATGGATGATGTCGGGCAAGTTGGAAAAAACCTTAACGTCGGACCCTGTTGAGTAATGTGTATTTCGTGGTTTACCCCTTGGATGGTCCAATTCATAATCATCTAGATGACATGGTGGATGTCTATCTCTCTTGGGACGGGCTCCACTACTGTACTGTTGCATCCTTATCCTGGAGTAAAGGTCAGAGATCCAGCTCGAAGGACCTCAATGTTACTGAGGGTTGTAATAAAGGACTGTACTGTATAACTTGTTGCTTGGCTGATCCTGATCTCTAGCTTCGCCCCAGGTGTGTCTGTCAAAACAGGGATGCTGACAACTCTTCTTTATTTGACGGTTTAATGAGCTCAAGCAACAGTATGGGCATAGCTTTGTGTGGGTGGTTCTGTCAAGAAAAAAGGAAAACATATAGCGCAGATACATATTGTGCACCTTTAAAATGTAATACAAATTTAATAAACATACACATTTCTGTATATTATATGCAGTGTAATTAATTAGCATAAATAACGCACTTAGATAGGCTACTAACAAATACGTAGGCCTACACATGATCCATAAACTGGGTGTCTAACAAAAACTAATGAACTAGCAACGTAAATAATATGATTTACAGGTCTCATGGACGCACGTACGCAAGTCTCTGACTGGCAGCCTCGGCTCTCTCTCTCTCTCTCTCTCTCTCTCTCTCTCTCTCTCTCTCTCTCCACTCTGCACTTCCTTCAGGCTCACCTGTATGGAGATACACGTGCTCTCCCGATGCGCCGCGCGTATCCGCCTCTTTGTCGCTCGCCCACGGCCCTTTCGTACTCACTCACTTTCGCGATGCATCAAAAATAAAGCCCATAACACCTGAACAACAGCATCTGATTTCAGTGTGTTAGCATCATGGATGTATTAGTATTATATTATCTTCTTATAATAGATCCATGGTTAGCATTGACCTCCGGGAAGTTGGGAACTAGCCGCTCAATTTTCTGCCGTTGCTGTGACAACAACTCTTACACACATGCGTGCCTAGCAACGATCGCTACGGTACACTCGCCTTTTACGTCAGAGCCCAGTGGAATGATAAATGACGTCATCTAATAGTCATGATAGTCATCTTCATGACGCCACACGAGACTCCTTTGATGTGTGAGTAACACAATTAATGACGTCATGTGGAGTTTATACAGCCTATATCAGTTGGTACCCATTACTGGATGCTGCATAGGGTGACTGATATATTAGTAGGACATACTGTACACATTCAGTCTTTATTTCCGTAAGTGTTAAACATACAGACCTGTGTGTGAAAACTCAATCAAGGAGTTTGAAAACTAAATCAAGGAGTTTGTAAAACACAAACGGTCGATATGAATAAAAGAGCGATGCCACTGATCTCAGCAGACACTCTTCGTCCACAGGTCGAATCCTTTTTTAGAAGGATGACACCAGAACAGTGGGCGTTATTACAATCTGGAAAACCTGATGAGGCCACTAAAGTCATGGTGGCAGAACTGCTGGTGGAGCTGGCAGCAATAATATCAGCAGCTGTGTTGAAGGCTCTTGAGGAAAATCTTCTACGCGAGGCAGACATTCAGTCAAGTATTGGTCATACGATCCGTTCCAGTTTTGTTGAGGTTCTTGATGTTAAATACGTCGTCAAATGCCCCAGCTCAGAGCAACTGACAGAGCTGCTGGTGGAGGAAGTGGCTGAAAGTCTGGGCTCCGCCCGTTCTGGAGGCTCCAAGTCTCCTTCACCAGTTTGCTGCATTGCCCCTAAAAGACTCAACAAGATGGTCAATCATGCCTGTGAAATGTTTAAGACCTTCTTGGCGAAGATGCACCTACCACGACCACAAAAGATCAAGACACCCTCACCAATGCCCAAAGAAGAAGACCAGGGCCAGGATCAAGACCAAGACCAGGACCAACAAGAGAAGGTGGAATCAGTTCAGGAGATAATTTGCAAAGAGTTGAACGCACTCATTGAACCTCTTCTGGATGACGTTTCTGACTCTGAGCTGGAGGAACTGGGCTCTGAATCTTCTCTGGAGATACGAATCGTTGCCGATGAAATTGATCAGTTGAGAACAGCGAGCAGGACGGGGCCAGAAAGTCCTAGAAGTCCAAGCCCTGAACCCCAGAAAGTGAAGGAGAAGATTGGACACATTGTTACCAAGGCATTTCTCCACGCTTCCATTTGTCGGATTATGGCAAAAATTAGGTCGAAATTCCACCTGAGCTCCAAAGCTGAGAGCAGACAGTCCGTCCAGTCCCTCATGGCCAGTGTGGACGCTCTGCTTTCCACTGAAGACATGGGACAGCCTGAACAGGAACCAACTGAAGACCAGGCTGTTCCTTGTCAGGAAATTGAACGCCCTCAAGCACCTCATATAGTCAAACAACTGACTGATCTGCTGTACAGCCACTTGACAGACACCAGGTTACCAGAGTATATGCTGCCACTGTTAGAAGAGGCGGCAGCGTCGGCTCCTCAGACACAAGATGAAATGTACCACGAGCTCCAGAGGAGAATGGCTTTCTTCCTGGATGTGATCAACTGGTGGCTGAACACTCAGGCTGTTGACCACAGCCACAGGGTGATGCTCACTCTGATGCCACACCCATCGTCTGCAACATCATCATCATCATCAAAAGAACGCAAAATGTACATCAGGATCATTGTGGACAACTTCGTCAATCGGACATTCATTCAGTCAAAAGTGATCATTCCAGGCAACTCAGCTTTCTTAGCTCGACGCCTGTTGACGAAGGTGTGGGCTGAAGTCAAAGACACTGAGTTTCAAACCAACCCAGAAGCTCTAGCAAACCTTGACAAGGTCATTTTCAAGGACCTTTGTAAGACCTTTGGCTGTGCAGAGTCGCTGCTGTTTTCCATGGAGCTTCATGATCCAGAGCTAGAAAAGTTCCTCATCTCTGCCATCAAAACACACTTGCCTCAACAACAACAACAACAGCAACAATTCTTCTCTAGGGCCTGTAGGTTCCTCTGTGGGAAAAGCCATCGCTGACTTCCTCGGGGTCAACACACCTGGACCAAGACCATTTAGAGACCACTAAGCACACACACAGACACACACCCTCCTTACGGGTTTCCTCCGGGTGCTCCGGTTCTCCCACTTGTTTCGTTTAGAAACAATAAAAAAAAAATACACACACACACACACACACACACACACACACACACACACACACACACACACACACACACACACACACACACTCTTTCTCTCTCTCTCTCTTTCCCTTGCAGGTGATCTCCAGTCCTCCCACTTTCTTCTTAATAAATTTCAATAAAGTAACTAATTCATCTCAAACTGCTGTTTCACACTGTCATGTCTATGTCACATGATCTAAGAACACACCTCCTTTTTTTCCTTTTTTTTTATTATTATTAAACTTTCACTGGTGAAATGGGACAGGTTGTTCTACTTACAGTAGCCTAGTGCATGACTTTTTTTCTTTTCTTTTTTTTTTTGCAAAGAAATGATACAAATTCATAATAGGCTAATAAAGATTAAGAAGAGACCTCTAAACTCAAAGAACTGTGATGTTGGTGATTTTGAAAGTGAAGTTATCTCAGCTTTTAATAGCTTCAGTCATTTTTTTTTTTCATTTTGTAACACAATGCCAATGTTGTTAGACAATGGGGACAAAAGCCTAAACACTAGGGTATAAATAGGCCTACAGTATTTTTGCTTAAATAATTCAGAGCAAGAAGTTATCATGTCGGATGGTTTACTTGACAGAGTGATGATTCATATGTATTCGCAATATGTTGTTCACGATAACACAAGCAATGCAGTTTAAATCATGAAAAAGTAGGCCTAGTGCTCGAGGGTGGCGACTGTCTGTAAGGCTTTTATTTTGTAATCACCACTGACAGGAAGTGGTGCGTCTTATTATCGTGAGGTGACAGGGGGAGGGACGTGGGACGTAGACTGTATGTGTCTGTGTCAAAGTCCAAACTGCATTTGTGGATCAACATGGAGCAAGAGAAGAAGATCCTGTGTGTGGGCCTGGTTTGTCTGGATATCATCAATGTGGTGGACAAATATCCAGAAGAAGACACAGACAGCAGGTTGGCACACAGGCTTTTAATAAACACACACGGATGCAGACAGACTCATTCATAGGCGGATGTAAATACAGCTGATGCTAACGTAAACTCACACACAGGTTGATGCTAACGCAGGCTGATAAAGAAAAGAAAAAAAACAGCTGACACAAGACAAATGTATGCCAACACATACTGATACTACTGACAGTCGGTATTAACACCAACACAGGCTCGTGCACGGTCTGGTGCTAATGCAGACTGACAAACTAGGACAAACTTTTGCTTACAAATACTGATACTAATATTAACACAAACTATAGGCAAACCTATGTCAACACACAGTGGGTGATACAAACACAGACTAGTGCTAAGTACAGTGACATGCAAAAAAGTTTGGTCATCCCTGGAATAATTGTTGAATGGTACAGTAGCCTATGGTTTGTATCGTTACACTGGAAGAGGAAATGGGTGAATTGCAAATCTGCCACTTAGTATGATAGGTGAGAAGGGTGGGCGTAGCTTCAGCCTATTTACAAGTGATGTTTCATTATGTTGCTTTATACTGTTGCTATGTCGATTGACCAAAATAAATCAATTAATCAAACTGGTGTTAATACAGTCTGACAAATTTGTGCAGAGCATAGACTGTGTGGTGCAGAGTGATGCTGGTACCTAACCGTGGCACCAAAGATGTCCCCTCAACAGATAAAGAAAAATATAAATGCTCCATACATTTTTAAAACAAGAGTGGGCTTACTCTCGTCCGTTCTTTTACTGTAACTAAATCAGCTGAAGTGACTTTATTTGGCCTGAAATTCATTCATTGCTGCTCATGATGCAGTGATGTGATCAGTTTCTGCTCTCTAAGGTGTTTGTCACAGCGTTGGCAGAGAGGAGGGAACGCTTCAAACTCCTGCACAGTGCTGTCCCTTCTCGGAGCTCCCTGCGCCTTCATGGGCTCTCTGTCTGCTGGACCTGTGGCCAAGTGAGTACAGATCTGTACATTCATCGACATGTTATTCAATACATGGTAACCCTTTAATTTACAGGCCCTTAATTAGGTGATAATGTCAAGAAATAGCCAAGAAATAACAATTAAATGTGTCATAATGTCAAGAAATAGCCAAGAAATAATAGTTAAATGTGTCCTAATGTCTAGAAATAGCCCATAAATAACGGTCAATTGCAAGGACTTGGTGGAGAAAAATTCTGGTCTTTCCCAAATAATTTAAAGCATAAAATGCATGTGTAATCTATTGCCTTTATGAAAAGCATGACCTTACTATGAAATTAACCGTTATTTCTAGGCTATTCCTTGACATTACTATGCAATTAATTGTTATTTCTTGGCTATTTCTTGCTATTATCACGCAATTAACGGCCTGTAAATTAAAGGGTTTAATACATTAATCATTCCTTAAAATGTCTATCATTGGCCACATTGTCATTCAAGTAAAGGAATTCATTGATAGGGTATTTATTTTCAATAACGGACATGTACATTAGATGTTTAGTAAGACTGTATGTTTTCATAGTTTAGTTTAATGATGTTCATACACACGTATAACCAAACACTGTACGTGTGTGTGTGCGTTGGTGCGTGTGTGAAAAATGCTTTTGTCTCCTCTCTCCTTGTCTCCTGATCTCCATGTTTCTTGCACATCTTAAATGTCCTTCACGAGAAGAATCTGAGCAGTTTCATTTTCAGTGAGGACAGTAGGTAGCTTTATTTTGCAGGACAGAAGTGATGTAAACAGTTTCCTGTCTATAGTTTTATTTTGCAGGACAGAGGAGATGTAAACAGTTTCCTGTCTGTAGTTTTATTTTGCAGGACAGAGGAGATGTAAACAGTTTCCTGTCTGTAGTTTTATTTTGCAGGACAGAGGAGATGTAAACAGTTTCCTGTCTGTAGTTTTATTTTGCAGGACAGAGGAGATGTAAACAGTTTCCTGTCTGTAGTTTTATTTTGCAGGATAGAGGAGATGTAAACAGTTTCCTGTCTGTAGTTTTATTTTGCAGGACAGAGGAGATGTAAACAGTTTCCTGTCTGTAGTTTTATTTTGCAGGATAGAGGAGATGTAAACAGTTTCCTGTCTATAGTTTTATTTTGCAGGACAGAGGAGATGTAAACAGTTTCCTGTCTGTAGTTTTATTTTGCAGGATAGAGGAGATGTAAACAGTTTCCTGTCTGTAGTTTTATTTTGCAGGATAGAGGAGATGTAAACAGTTTCCTGTCTGTAGTTTTATTTTGGAAGATTTTCAGAAGTTCCACATCGACGTGTCTCTGGTGTCTGAGCACGCTCAGTGTGTCCTTCCAGCCTCAGTGGTCATCAGCAACAGCAGCACAGGAAGCCGAACCATCCTCCACATGAACAGGTGTGAACAGATGTGCACAGGTGTGTGTGTGTGTGTGTGAGTAACTGCCTTTGTTTCAGGAAGACCGTCATCATCGTCGCGGAGCGGAGCTGCCCTGTCCTCCTCTTGTTCCACCAATCAGAGCACAGCCTCATGTGTCTGATGTGTTTCTTGTCTCCGGTTCAGTTTCATCATGGCCGACTTTGCACAGCGTGCGGTTGACGTGTCAGCGGTGGTCTGGCACGAAGGTCAAACTCCGAGTGCATGTTGTGTGGTTTGTCCGTCCAGTGGATCTCGAACAGTTGTTCTCTCCGACATGTAAGACAACCCAACGGCCAGCCCGCGTCACACAGCGTTAACTAAACACCTCTCCACATCTAACCTCATTACCACGGAGATAGGCTTGTCACCACTTGGCATCCTAACCCTCCATACCTGCATTCAAAACCTCATTTAAAATTGTACATATTTCTGTTTTCCATGGTCCATTTAATCTGACCGAATTGAAGATTAATTTGGGTGTAAGTTCCTCTGGCCTGTTGGCAGGTAGAGCAAAGCTCAGGGGTGTTTAGTGAACGCTGTTGGACCCACCTGGAGGAAGAACGAACCAACACCTGATGCCGATGCTGATCCTGAATCTGGTGTAATCACAGTTGGTCTCACGAGCCACTGCAGAGCGAGGCCTCAAAGTCCTGAACTTGAATGGATCCACAGGTCAGAGTGAGCAAAGAGGAACTAGAATAAATCAAACAAAATACAACGAAGTGGGAAGGATTATGTAGATGAAACACAAGTTTAGATCATAAAACTGTTTGTGCATTAATGAGAACTGAGTTCAGATGTATCTACTGATCCGTGTGAGATGTGAGAACTTCAGCTGACTCTCTCCTGAGCTCTTGAGCGGTTGCGATTGAGATTCCTTGATTTCAATGATCATTATTATTGATCGTTTAAAGGTACAATTCAGTGTCATTTCTGGAAGTGATATGTTTGGATGAGTTGTCAGTGTGTATTCGTTCCTTTGTGTGTTCAGTACAGATTTGCGTGTCGTTCGCTCAGAGAGATTTTACTCAGTTTAGCATAAAAACTGTAAACGGGAGAAAACGGTTTGTTCTCCAAGAGAGTCTCTGCAGTGGTTTCAGGTTAATTCATTTACACTGATTCAGTCAATTTACCTGATGTTTAAATCAAAAATATGATATCAATCTGTGCAGTAATTAAACTGTTTTTAATTAGCAGTCTGTGAACGGATGAGTTTGCCTCCGCGATGATCAAATCACATTTAATTGTAATCTCACTAGCAATGAAGTGTCATTTATGTCTCCTTTTAGTTTTTTCTTTTTGAATTGAAATAAAATGTTTTATTGTGTTTCACAGAGACTGTGAAAGCCATTTGTCTTCAGTCTCAACAGTGTACTGTACATAAAACATGAGGATATTACACGGGAGAACCACTTTTAGATTTGTTACCAGAGATACAAGATGTCATTCATCAATCCAAATTATACAGTGTTTACAGCTCCACCAAGTCCCAACACATTTAAGAATTAATCTGGTTAATTCAACATCTGAAGCAATATTGATTGCTTCTTTTTTTTTGTCAATGATTGTTTTTGAACTCTGACCTCGTTTCCTGTTCAACAGGAACCTTCCTGATGCCACAGCGGAGGATTTTTCTAAAGTCGACCTCCAGCAGTTCAAGTGGATCCACTGGGAGGTGAGCAAGAAACCACACTAAACTAAACTAACTAAACTAAACCTGACAAACTAAATCAAACTAAACCAGATTAACTAAACTCATAACCAGACGAGCTGAATTAAACTGAGCCTGACAAACTAAACCCAACCAACTAACTCTGATAAACACAACAAACTAACTTGACCAAGAAACCAATCAAACCGAACATGAGACTAAAACAACATCCTGGATCAAACCTGTAGATAAACCAGACTAAGGGCTGAACTAAGTCATCACTTCATTTACTATACGTTTGACCACTGTTATTTTTTTCAACCTGTGCAGGGCCGAAACGCTGAGGAGCAGGTGAAGATGATCGAGCGGGTTGTCATGTATAACAGCACGTTACCACAGCAACAGAGAATCACTGTGTCTGTGGAGATAGAGAAGACGAGAGAGCCGCTGTATCAGCTTTTTCCTCACGGGGACGTGGTATGAATCTCTACAAGGACATGGCTTTGGCTTGTGTGTGTGTTTTTTGTTGTTTTTTTTCATTTTTAGCAAAGTGGCAACATGCACATGAATACTTTATGATACAGGATTCCTGTTTGAAAACAGTAACGTTTGATATGATAGAGTTTTAACTTGCATGTCCTTAACAGTAGAGGACTATCATTGGCAGGCTGTTGGAGGAATCACTTGTTAATTTTTACCCCTTCTTCTTCAACAAAATAGTGAGCTTTTGATCATATTTTCATTTCATTTTTAAAGTCTGATTTTTATAGTTACATTTAAGGTGATGTCTTCTCATCTAAGTCATGGAAAAATATTATTATTATATTAGCAATATTATTATATTGTCATGGTATAGTATAAATAATAATCGACTATAAAGTTATTTAAGTTATATTAAGTTATTTAGTCTCCTCATAATAATTAAGTCTGGGGCTGTTGGCTGTGAAAACTCTTTGGTTGAAATTAATCAGGTGTTCTCTTCAGGTGTTTGTCAGTAAAGACGTGGCTCGTCATTTTGGCTTCGAGTCAGCGGAGGCTGCTCTGAGAGGACTCTACAGTCGGGTCAAGCAGGGGTGAGTGGAGGACGGGGGTCAGTGGTTCTTTGACCTGTCTCTCTCTGTCTCTGACCGACCTGTCTCCGTGTCTCAGGGCCGTCCTCGTCTGTGCCTGGGCAGAGAAGGGAGCAGATGCTTTGGGTCCAGGTGGTGTTGTTGTTCATTCAGACGCTTTTCCTCCTGAATCTCTGGTTGACACTCTTGGAGCTGGAGACACTTTCAATGCTGCTGTCATCTACACGCTGTCCAATGGTGAGACACTTGTACTGTCGTTCAGCCTGCAGACTGGTGACAGATCAGTTGGTTTTGTGCTCTGCTTTCTTTTGTGGTTCATCCTCCAAAATGTTTCTCCCCAACTTTCTTAAATAATCTGTAGGTGGAAGTTTGCAGGATGCCCTGACGTTCGGCTGCAGAGTTGCCGGCAGGAAGTGTGGTTTCCACGGTTATGAAGGCATCAGCAAAGATTTCACTAAATGACCAAAGAGGAAAGACTGGTTTGTTCAGCATCAAACTGTAACTCAGTGGTTGTAGTAATAACATAGTGATGATTTGTTTCAACACTCAGATTATATTAACATGTAATTAATAATAAAGAATAATATTTTGATAAGTTAAGTTTAATAATAAACAGTGACAAATCTGTTTTGCAACATGTGAAACAGCCGTTTACTTGATGATATACTACTGATTAATAACTGATAGTTACCTGAGTTAACCCCTTACAGTTAGCTTAGTTTACTAATAGCAATGAATTATTTGTAATTTATACCAACTGATTTTGCTTGATAACTAAAAGTATGTTGTTTATTTAATGATAGACTGTTAATTACTTTGTGATGCAGTGAGTTTAAATGAAGTGAAATGATTCTGCTGCTGTTCTCCTTTTTGTTTTTTACATAGTAGAATAACATTTGCCAAATTGATCAATAAATGACTTGAGTGAAACCTGATGTTGTTTACTGATGTATTCAGTGATCAATGATAAGTGTTTTTGTTTTAGGCAACAAATACTGAACTGGTCTGTGTATTTTTTATTTTTATCTGTCACCTAAGGTTTCTGTGGTTACAGAGGTCTGTCTTTGTTGTGCA
The DNA here is from genome assembly GCF_045865225.1 of Trachurus japonicus. NCBI lineage: Eukaryota > Metazoa > Chordata > Actinopteri > Carangiformes > Carangidae > Trachurus > Trachurus japonicus. The sequence goes on along the minus strand of NC_140911.1, from coordinate 23,720,050 downwards.
CCAACTCTTGCCTGGTGCCATCTACCTCAGAGGTCAGAGCTCGGCGGGGTGTCAAATCTGAGTTACAGGCTGGTAACAAGTTGGAAAACTGTTTGTTAGTTTATAATGTTGTTAGCATTGTTAGCTATTTCTTTCCGATAACAACACACTGTCATTGACCATCAACTGGCGGCCCGTGGGCTGAATCCGGCCCGCCAGACCTTCCAATCCGGTTCATGACTGAATTCTGAAATTATGAGGATCAAAAAGAAAATATCCTATGGTCCCTGTTATTAGATCAACTGAAAAAACAACAGAGACTGAAATAACATAACCAGAAACAGGTCATCACGAGGATGAATGTTGAGGATTTTCGTTGTTTTGTCCATAACTTCACATTGAAGCCAGTGATGGGCATGACACCCACAAAGTCAAAATACTAAAACAAAAGGTATCAAAAACTAGGCCAATATGTAAATTTCATTTAATTTTATATGAATGTCCAGCCCCCAAGGTGTCTGTGGAGAAAGATTCTGACCCTTTGACAAATGTAGGCCTGGTTGGTGACCGCTGCACTACGTAACAGTTTGCACCTAAAACCAACATAACAGCTAGAGGTTGCACAATACTGTCAGTTCTCGGAGCGTTATGTCTTGTGTTTATTTGTGTTTTAACAGACTCTCTTCACACTTACACTGAGTACAGTTATTTTTTGTGAAAGACATACTGTAGTAGGCCCAAGACCGGGAACCTTTTTTTCACAAAAAGTTTCCCAAGACAATGAGGAAATATTATGGTCATTTCTCCAGGCCTTGATAATGTTTACTGTTTCCAGTTTAGTTTCAGTTTATTCATCAGTACGGTTACAACAACATTTGAACATGGAAATCACAACGACAGGCGTAACACAACATTATAATGTTATGTCACCATGGTTACAGTACACACATGAACAAGTAGGCTATCAACAGTTTGGGTATGTCACAGGTTTACTTTATGTTGCTGTACTGTGTCTAATGCTGGTTTTAGTCAGGGTTTTTTTTCTCTGTGTAGTAGATTCTCTGGTTGTCTATGTATATACTGTATAGGTGTGTGTGTGTGTGTGTGTGTGTGTGTGAATATGTGTGTGTGTGTGTGCGTACTATAAGGAGACCTTTGCTACAAAGCAGGGTAAATAACCAAGGTTGACTGAACCAAACCACCGTCACATCACAGCTTGGTGTGATTGCAGTTGTTGGGTTTCGTGGAACCAGATAATGACAACACATCCTGCGTGGGTTGAACAAGCCCCTGCTGGTTTACCCTGTGTGTTGTAAATTACATAAAATTGGATTATTTTACTGAGCCTCAGATAAAGTTCACTAAGAAACTGACTGTTTCTAACTTCCCTCTTTGTGCCTTCAACCGCCTGGTGTATATAAGCAGTGTTGTATATACTGTATGTAGTGTGAGGGTATCTATATATATACATATGTCTGTTACATACATCAACATTTCTTTGTTTACATTTCAGTGTCATGTACATATTCACGCAAGGTTGTGTATATTTACCTTGTGTGTATACAGCCAGCCACACAGTGTGGTAGATACATATCATGTACTTTAAACTGCATTCCTGTTTGAGAGGTGCTATACAAATAACGTTAATAATGATCATAAAGTTATTTTATATGTATCTGTGTGTGTGTGTGTTTGTGTCAGTGTTTTAGACGCTGTTGGTTTCTGTCTCATTGCCTCCTGTGATCATTTCTCTCAGTCCTTTGCTGAAGTGAAGATTTGCTCCAATCAGGATAAAACCCTGTGGAGATGAACACAGCTGCTGTCAACACGGGGTGAGTGACCATAAACGTACATACACACACTCACTGAGCACTTTATTAGGAACACTTGGCACACACTTGGGACTTACATTGTGATATTCAACCACTTCCTCAATGAAGTCCATCCCATCCGCCAGAGGGATCCTCACTCCTCTCTTCGTATAGTCTGAATATGAGCACACACACACACAGTCGGTAAAACATCAGTAGAGACGTCACGTCAGTGTGACAGTTCATGCATTTACAGCTGATGAATCTGATTCTTACTGTTAATCATAGGAACCACAGACATCTGCAACATGGTCTTCAGAGGAGCCTGCAGAGGAATCAACTGACGGACAGAAACAATGTTAGAGACAGACGGAAAGACAGACAGAGAGAGTTTCTTAGAGGTTCTGTGGTGTGGTGACTGATGGTTGATCAGTAACAAGGCAGTCAAAGTTAACACATTAATGCAAGCTCCAAATTTAATGCCCCTGTTTTTTGACACTTGATTAATGCATGTTCTGTTATATTGACCTTTGACCTTTGACCCATAGTTTGAATCAGTGGACAGAAATTCATCAACTTGCAGTCACAAACTCTGCTAACAGTTACCACTCTGATGGCATGATTATATTATTATTTGTGCATATTTGAGGGATTATGGACGAAGCTTGTCATTGTTCTTGGTTAATGTATTATTACGTTACATTTGCATAAAGCAGCATATTTGTTTATTATTATAAAAGATACATTTTGAACAAAGTCAAAGGGAAAATTCAGTGTGTGTGAAGAGAGATAAAACATAACAACACTCACTGCCAGAGACTCCAGAGCTGATTGGTTGGAGAATATTTTAAACCTGAAAGATGAAGGACATTGTTGGACACACAAATATAAAGAGCAAGCTACTGAGCTGGATTTAAACCTATCACATCTGTGTAGCACGTATGTGTGTGTACCTGCGGAGGTCAGCGTGAACTGACAGACGTTTTCCTTTCACAGAAACTTTGGCGTTAAACTTGGTTTCCTTCAGGAAAAGAAATTGAAAACAACAGATTTTCAGTTTAAATTAGTAAACAAATGTAATAGGTAGAAAGGAGGCTGACACCTGATTCAGTCACGATAGCGGGGATTTGATCAGATGAACGTGTATTGAAGTATATGTGTGTGTACCATGGTCATGCTGCTGAGCTGGACTGGAGGCAGACCTGGGGGCAGCACTATCACTTTGACGATAGCTGTCATGAAGACTGTCGCCCCAGATGTTTTGATGGTTGTTTTTGGAGGGGTGTTGACAGCAATCTGAAGCGAGATTGGAGCATCCACCAGAGCCGGGTTCTGTCCAAAACACAAAGGAAGAATATGAAACACTGCAATAATGCACAGTACAACAGTCCTTCTACCCAGAACTCATGGTGAGTAAATGAGCAACATTGTGCACACTACTCCCTATGTTTAATGCTTCTACTATGATTTTACTGTCTCTATTACAGCACTACTGTCTTTCTACTATATGACTGTGTCCACACTCACCAGCATCATGATGGCTCCAAAGTAGGTGGTTTTCAACAGCATCTCCAGATCTTTTGGCATCTGAAAGATGACACGGTACAAAACTGAAAGTGAGGAACAATCAGGCTTTTGGTGGTTTGGGGGTTTTACAGTGTTAGTGGTGCTTTGGAGGTTTGTAGCCATGTTGGGTCTCTGGTAGTTTTTAAAGACCTTGGTGGTCTTGAGGGTCTGTTCTGTTGTCATTTGTGGTCTGTGGAGGTTTGTGCTTTTTGTAATAGTGGTAATATTGGTGTAGTGGTGTGTATTTTGGGGGGGCATTTTTTTTTGCCTGTTTTTGATAGAACAATGTAGAGCTTTAGGGATATGCCAACAAGGGACGTGCTCCTAACCACTCGACCAATGAGACCCATATTGGTGTAGTGTTGGTGAATCTGAAGCTGTTTTGTCGGTCAATAGTGGTTTTAGATTTTTGTAGTGGGGGGGTTTGCATTTGTTTAGGGATTTGTGGTGTTTGTGATGATTTTAAATGTCTATGATGGTTTTTAGGTTATGTGGTGGTTTGGGTGTTTGTGGTAGTTTTTGGCAGTCAATGGTAGTTTTAAGGGTGTTGATTTTGGGGGTCTGTGGTGGTTGTGACCTTCTCATTGACGATGTGCATCTGGAAGATTCCTGCTTTGTAGTATGAGAACATCCCACTGTCGAAGAAGAACTCGGACAGAGCCAGGTAAACCATCCGGTCGTACTCCCTGATCACGGGGTCGATGGCGTAGTTCACCAACGTGTCGTTTGGGTTCGACAAGTCGAAGAACATCCCCTGCATCACATCACATCACAGTCAGAACACATCATCGTCTACAGTAAAAGCATGTGGTGTAACATGTGTCTGCGTCTGACCCTGAAGTTCATGTCGAGACTCCTGGACGTTACCACTGGATCATCAATCAGAGAATAATCGATCCCAATATAATGATCAACTTCAGTCTTCACTGGTATTGTCTCCAACAATGAGTTCACATGAACAAGAGCAGCGTGATCCAGAGCCGGACAGATCTAAGAGACAGAGACAAAGTAGAAAACAGACACAGCCAGAAACATAAGAAGGGCAGAATTATCCAGTAATTATCAAAATAATTCCTAATAATCAATCAATTATTATGTGAGACCTCAGACCTTTTGGTTGAGGAGGAAGCGCATGCCTGATGTCAGAAAGGTGGCCAGGGCATCGTAAACTCGCCTGAAACAGGAAAAACAAACGAGTAAAGACAGAGAGCATGAGACAGAGAGCATGGCAACTGATCAACGATTCCTGCAACATAATGAAAACAGATAAATCAGGGAGGTTTATTTTATAATCTGATTGTTTTCATCTAAATATCGATTTATTACTCTGTTATTCCTATCATGTATGGTGACTATTAGTGCATCAGTCCTATTGTCCTATAAACTAATTAATTATGATTATCAAAAGTCATTGCATGAATCCTATAAAAAAAGGAGCCAATAATCAGCTATATCATTTACTTTAGTGTTCCGCTGAACTTTGCTCTCATTTTGGAGATTTTGGCATCGCAGGTGATGTTATTGATCTTCAGTCGACCTTCATCGTCTCTGATCAGATTCAGAGCTGTGTTGATGTTCACACCTTCAGCCGAAGCATTGATGTATCCTCTGTCGTAACTAAAACACCACAGCAACAACAAAACAACAATTATCATCATTATCACCATCACCACCTTTATACCCATCATCTTCTTCATCACTGTCAGTCATCAAGATCTTCATCTCTGTAAGTACCGACTGCTTCAAACAACTACCCTACAGAGACATCGAGCCCAAACCAAAGCAGTTTTATTCATACAGCAATTCAAAATCATCTTCATCTTCATCATTAACCACAATATTCATCATCAATTCTCACATTACCATCATCATCTTCGTCAGTGTTGTACTGAATCTTACTCTACAGTCATATGTCAGATGTCTGTATGCTGCTGGTGGTCTACCAGCGTCCTGTTGGAGAACTCACAAGAACCAGTAGAGGATCTCTCGGTGGAAACTCAGCCTAATCGACGAGTCCTGAACGTCAAACATCAAACCGACGTCAGGGATGAACTGCAGGTCGGCATGGGTCAGATTCAGCTCAGCGATCTTCACACTGAGGACAGACCAGAAGGAGAGACAGCATCAGTAGTACCCTCTGATAGTACTCAGTATTACTTCGATTATGACGTAATACTCTTACTCAGTGATGGTGTATTGGAAGCGTCCCTCGTCACCCCGCATCTCTGGCATCGTGATGTTGGCGATCTCCTCTTCAACAAACTTCTGAGTCTCGAACTTCACTGAGAAGACAAAACACACACTGACGGTACTGCAGTAACTATGAATACTGGTAGTTCTTCAACAAACACATAGAAAAAATATGTTAGTTTCCTACAACCTCACACACACACTCACACACACACACACTTACTACAACAAGTACTTCAACCCAGTACAATAGTACTACAAACCATTATTGTGTCCAGAAAGACTTCCAATGACATGATCAACTTAATTCATTTGTTTTGATCCTTCCTATCTATCTATCTATCTATCTATCTATCTATCTATCTATCTATCTATCTATCTATCTATCTATCTATCTATCTATCTATCTATCTATCTATCTATCTATCTATCTATCTATCTATCTGTATCCTTTATTCAACCATTTATGTTATGTTTTCATTATTAATGCTTAATCAATCTGATTAAGTAGCTAGCCTCCCAGTAGAGACAGAGCTCTCTGTAATGAGAATTTACTTTAATTTACTGTGCTTTGTCGTTATTCCCTCAGTTGAGGTGGTGCCCCAGTTTTTCAAACTGCCAGTTTACTGTAATAAGTGTTGAAAGGGGTCGGCTGCGGTGGATACTCCTGGATCAGTAAAATGGCTTTGGAAGAAAATTTGTGGAAACATGCGGCTGCAGACCCAGGGGTAGATCCAGAACAAACTGGAGAGATCACAGATCCCATCATACCCAGGAATATCTCAGGAAGAGACCTTAAAGCAGAAGTAAGCGATCCGGTCGTTTTGGCTAACTTCCTGTCAGCCGATGGAGTTAGCAGTCCCCGCCCTCGTCCCTACGTCACCACATTCACGCGCATCCCTTGGCTGCACACACAGAGAGGACCGCCCCTTTATGCCGTTCTCTCTCCTCATTGGATAAAGGTTGTAGGATACAAGGAAAGTTTTCTCCTCGGCTTACAGCAGAGCAGAGTGACCGACAGAGTGTGTTTCAGACCAAACACTCTATGTAAGATATATATATACGTCTAAACTGGACTGTCCTGCTCAGTCTACAGCCATATCAGTATCAGTATCAGTATACGATTCAAATAGGTGAAATCCAGATTATGAATTTGACGACTACATATTCATATACTTACACATATCGAGTGCTTTGTCAGTGATGCGTAATTTGCAGCCTGCATGTTCGGCCGCAGCCATAATGGTGGACAGCAAAGGGAGGACGAAGAGGAAGGACAACAGACAGGGAGTCATCCTGAACTGGACCATGTCAACCTTAAACACAGAAGAAGAAGCTTTATGTTAAACTAATTTGAGATGTTTAAGAGAAGAAATGTACACACTTCTGTTGTAGTGTATGGAGTATGGAGACTTTTGAACAGGTAGTCTTTTACCAACATCATGCTGCTGAAATAACACTGTCTGGTATTTAGAGTCGAGTCGCCTTGAATGAGCATCTATAAAATTGGATTTGGCAACACACTGCAGCCTTCTGACTGTAAATTGTTATGATAAATGATATACATAAAGTGATGGAAGTCAGTGGGAATATAAAAACTTCAGTTGTGTAAGGTTTCGAGACATAATAAAAACACACATGTTTAAACAAACAAACAGCCACACTGGTCACACAGAGTCCTCTGGTGTAAACAGGAAGTCGGCAGAAGTGTCCTCTGTCACAATGAACAGAACGATCTCAGCCAAGTGTTTTTGTCCCTCCTGTGGCTCCGTAGCTCACAGCTGAACTCCTTCTAAGACTGTGTCGTCCATATAAACTCATCTCAACTTGAACTGCAGTAACCTCTGTCTACAACCCCTCCACACACCACCACCCGCTTCTTTCTTTCCCAACACCGACCCTGTTTTTCTGTCTTTAAAACAAACGGAGGTGCTTAAGAGAAACAGTTTAAACTCCCTGAAATTCCTCTGTAAATCTGCCTCTGTTTACATCTTTCTGCAAAATATTAACTGTTTTTGATGAACTCTGACAGTTGTGTTATTAACTTACAGTCGCTGATACTTAAACTGCTTTTACATGTTAAAAAAACATAGTTTTATCCTACAGCTGCATTCGACCTGCTTCTACAGATCTTCTACTGACAGTTTGTCAACTGACGTCATCCGAGTAAAAGTGAATGAAACAGCAGGAACAGCAGGCTCTGAGCTCACTCCCTCACACACACACACTCCCTCACACACACACACACACACACACACAGAAACACAAACACACATTAATCATCAGGTCCAAAGCCTTTGAAGAGCTGGCGGTCCTCACAAATACAGACATCCATGACCACACACACGGACTATGGTCTATAATCTGTGTGTTTAATTACAGCTCAGCAAGGAGGGCCCATCAGCATCCAGCTGCTGTTGCACCCACATCTGGACATCTGGCTAACTGCTAACTGCTAACCTTTAATTAAATAGATTCACTTCAAAGAAAGAGGAAGACTTTGACTCTACGCCCAGCCTGACCTCTGACCTCTGACAAAACTGCCGACACGCGACAAATCAAATTGGTCATGAAGAATATCAGTGTCATAATATTGTAACATAAAGTGAGTTTCCAAAAGAGTCAGACGTGAACACACTCCTGTTGTTATAATCTCTGATGTCCTTTCAGAATAAAACTCCAGATGTCCAGATTTTAAAAAACACAGACTGGAGAAGTCCAGTCCAGTTTTGTTCAGTGATAGTTATCTGTGCATCTATGACAACACAGTAAAGATCATCACAGCTGATTTAGCTACTTCTAACAGGACTATTTCTCTGAATGGAAACAACATAGTTCAAGAAACAGCCAAGTGAACAGCAGACAAGAGCTGACATTATGATGTGATGACATGGTTTTGTTGTCTTTAAGGGTTGTTGCTCTCAAACAGGCTCCCAATGTGACAGTAAGCAGGTACAGTACATCAGCACAAAATCTACTACTCACCTGTCCATGATGAGTCTGTCTGTCTGTCTGTCTGTCTGTCTGTCTGTCTCTGTGTCTCTGTGTCTCTGTGTCTCTATGTCTCTATGTCTCTTTGTCTTCATGTCTGGTTTCAGTAACACATGAACTCTACTCCTGATATCTGGGTGATGATGAAAATGATGAAAAATGTTGAAACTCACAGCTCAGCAGACCGGAGGAGGTGGAGCTCAGATGGTTTGATTGATTTGGTTTTATATCCAGGTTCTGGTTCCCTTGTTCTCTTAAGTTGACGTACTCTGTGTCTTGTGTCTCTGTCCACACTGATTCACTCTCTGGAGGTTTTTTTTTTTTTTTATCCTGAGGGACTGACTCCTCCCCCCCTACCTCCTCCCTCCCTGATACAGAGTATGTTTTCTTGCTCTTCTTGATTGGTTATACAAGTATGGGGGACAGAGGCAGAGTGTTTATGTGTGTGTCTAAAAATGTATTATAATTTATAATTATATAAATAAAGCAAATATTAACTGAAGACTTCCATGATGTCAAGGTTCAAGGTTTGTTTTTATCATCCACCCCTGGGGGAAAAAAACTGTCTTGCATTAAGGGAACTGGTGCATAAAACCAAACCTGCGTGTATTTACTCGGAAAACATGCAGAGGAGTGAGGTACTTATTCAGCCCTGCGTAATGTCTGCAAGTCGTCCCTCCAGCATCCACATGACCACACAACCCCAACACTCAGCCATGCAAGGCAGGCTGCATGTAGCCTGTGAGGTAAAACCCAGGGTTAAACAGTCATGGTGTGGTAACCACAGATGAATCACATCTCAGTCTGAACAGTCAACAGAAAAGCTACCTGAAACAATAAGAGAGGAGGACATGTCCCCCTCCTGGTGCCCACTAAACAGAACAGACAGTGCCTGAGGGCTGTAAAGCCTTTATTCATGTAAACACTCCTTTTTATTGTTTTGTGTTCAAGGTGTTTTCTGTTACTGGTTTCTGTCTTCTTTAAGTTTGTCTTTGGTAACCTCACTGTGAGGTCACTGTGGCAGAGAGTCGTCTCTCTTTCCAGGAAAATTTAAGCTTCCTAGGAATCAACTGGTTATGGATCAATCAGTGTGTGGGTGAGAGAGAGGGAGTGTGAGTGTGTTATTGGGGTGTTATTTGTGGACAGAATAAATATATGTTTTACTTCAAAAGAGCTGACCCAGAATCTGAACCTAAAAACCTAAAAAGGAAAAAAAAATCTTAGCCAAGTTCTCAAAGTGTCCTCACAAGGTCAAAGGTGAAATTGGCCCTGGCAAAGACAGCACAGTAGTAGGCCATATAGGGCCACACAGAGCTTCAGGCACACACACACACACACACACACACACACACACACACACACACACACACACACACACACACACACACAGAACCAATAAAGTTTGTTAAAAAAAAAAAAAAAAAGATCCATGAGCCGGAAGTAAACTGTACTCACTTCCTGTTTCCGTCAACACACGTGTGTGGAGAAAACTGTGGACCGGTTCCCAGGTGCCGTTTCTACCAGATCCAGATCCAGATCCAGATCCAGACGCAGACCGGGTCCGGGTCTGTCTGTAGCCGTGTGGTCCGACATGTTGGAGCAGCTGGGTCTGATCGGGACCATCCGGGACGAGGAGCAGAGCCCGGAGGAGCCCGACAGCGAGTCCGACCAGGAGGTGAGTTGACCCGGCCACACAGCCGAGACTGTCCCCGGAAAACTGTCGAGGCAGGCCGCAGGAGGTGAACCAGACTCCGGCTGAAAAACAGCTATTTACCGCGGATTGATAAACAAATATAAACTCGTAGCTTGAACCCGAAACCTCTGAAGCTGCGGATACGATAGACTCTACACAGCTCAGACCACTGGCCTGTAAACAAATAAAATAAGTCTGGATCATCTAGGAACAACTAAATCAAATGGGTTTATGTTAAAACTGAAGGATTAGCCTTTGAAATGAAATGAAAACAATACAACACAGGGAACATGTCCCAATGTGTTTTATTTGATTTACTCGGTACTCGGGTCGGGACGGTTGTTTTTGTTGTATATTGACTGTGTTTGTTATGTTTATTAAGTATTTCTGTTTGGGTTTATTTATTAACAGTTGCATGGTTGTGTTGTTGTCTGTTATAACTCTCTCTCTCTCTCTCTCTGTGTTTGTGTGTGTTTTAGGAGGAGAAGATCATCCTGAACAGGAAGAAGAAACTGAAGAATTCAGGGTCCAAAGACTTTAATGCTGACTTTCAGTTTGGAGAGAGAGACAGCCTGAACCATGACGACGACTGGGTTATGGCCGACGTCATGAAACAGCTCAAGAAGAAGGTATATGTTGTACACACGGCGTATAAGGTTCCCTCTGTTGTTCTCAGTCGACCATATATTTACAGTGTTGTGTATTTGCAGAGAACTGTGACGACTCTGGACCAGAAAATAGAGAAAATCAGGAAGAAGAGGAAAGCTGAGGTGAGTCGATGGCGTCGATGCCTCACCTGCCTTTTGTTGATTAAAAAACACTGTCTGTGCAAATACTTCTTCTGTGTGTAAACTCACATTTGTTTTGACCTGCAGGAGAAATCAGCTGGTGCTGCTGAAGATACTGCAGACGAGAACAAGGAGGAGGGGGGAGAGGAGGAGGAGGAGGGGGGAGAGGAAGAGGATGAAGAGCAGGATGTAAAGCCTGCAGCTGGAGAAGCTGATGAAGATGAGGAGGAAGATGAAGAGGATGATGATGATGATGATGATGAGTTTGACTCAAGTGACGAGGAGATTCTTACCAAATCTGGTGAGTTCAGCAGAGGCTTTTATTTTGAAGTATGGCAAGAAGCTGAAAGATCCTTTTAGAGATAGTACCCCGATAATCAACTATTTAATTTAAACGACACTGAAAACAAACTGCAGCTTGGAACAGAAATTTAAAATGAAAATTTGAAAAAAAAAAAACAACAACCCAAAATAAATATATATACTATATATATATATATATATATATACTGTATATACTGTATATATAATATAAAAATTCCAATTATTTATATAATTGTGTCGTTGACTTCCTGTTTCCTGCAGACACGCTAAGAGAGAAAGAACGACGTGGGAAGAAGAGGAAGGCAGGAGAGGAGGTGAGGATGAGGAGCTGGTGCTGTCACATGTCCCTACCTTGTCCCTACCTTGGTAACCGATGTGTGCGTTTTTTGTCCAGGCTCCAGAGGCCTTCTATGAAGATGCGTCTCAGTACGACGATCAGTTGATGTTTGACGATATGAACCTGTCCAGACCCATCCTGAAGGTACGAGATGATCCGTGTCTCTACGAGGTTTTCTTGGTTTTGTTGTTGTTGATGTTTGTGACATCATATCGTGTCGCCGCAGGCCGTCACCGCCCTGGGCTTCAAGCAGCCGACCCCCATCCAGAAGGCCTGCGTTCCTGTCGGCCTGCTGGGCAAAGACCTCTGTGCCTGCGCTGCCACGGGGACAGGTACCGTGGTTACACCTGGAACCGGTTCACCAAACTGGGACCGGATGAATAAATATTAAATATCATCGTCTCCTCTCCTCAGGGAAGACGGCGGCCTTCATGCTGCCGGTGTTGGAGCGTCTGGTCTACAAGCCCAGGACATCCCAGGTGACCCGGGTCTTGGTTCTGGTTCCTACCAGAGAGCTGGGCATCCAGGTTCACTCTGTGGCCCGTCAGCTCGCCCAGTTCACGTCCATCACCACCTGCCTGGCTGTCGGTACGTCTGATGGCTGGTTACTCATTTATTGTCACACTGTCTATGTTTACGTTCAGAGCAATACTCCAATATTAACCCCAAATAAGATGTTGCCATGTAAACATCAGTTTCTGGTCACCTTTAGTCAGAAAAGGCAATATTTGGACGAAACAATAATTGTCTTGAGAAATGTAGAGTACTCCAGTCTCACAGGTATTATTGAGACACTCACTAAATATTCCCATTGGAGTTTTTTCAGCATTTTGCAGCAGTTGCCAACTTCTTGGTGAAGCATGATCTTTATGGGTGTTTAAGTCATGTGTGTAAACAAATAGAGACATGACCATTAGCTCTGCTCAATATTTCCAGAGGAATTAATATTATGAAATGTTTGGATGAACATAAACGCTGAAATATGTCATGACTTCATATGTCATGATGTAAACTACTAGTGAGTGTTGCCAGTTTATTCAGATAATGCTGATGCACATGTAAACAACCTTTTAGGAATATTGCCTTAACCAGAATATGGAGCAGCTCAATCAGAATACGGTTTGCATGAAGCGCAAGTTTGACTTGGACCCTGAGACTGACTTCACCTATCTCATCCTGTTTCCAGGTGGTTTGGACCTGAAGTCTCAGGAGGTAGCACTGAGGGCGGGGCCAGATGTCCTGATCGCTACACCCGGTCGGCTGATCGATCACCTCCACAACACACCGAGCTTCGAGCTGTCGCACATCGAGATCCTGATCCTGGACGAGGCTGACAGGTAAATGCTAGGTGTGTTTCTGTTAACCTGTTACATGTGCGATTTGGAATAGCAAACTTAAAAATACAAGCAATGGAAACACAACTTTCAAAAAAAGTCACATTTTGGGAATATTGAAATGTATTCATTTATTAATTTGGTTTTAATTCTATTGTAGCGTCCTGGTCCTGGAGAGACTGTGGTTTCTCACACTGCTGATGTTCTTCTGAATCTCTAAATAAGAAAGTTCGCAGTGTCAATCTTTCTAAAAGACATAGCTTCTATTTTGCACAAAACTGCTGCAGAAACCGACCCACTGACCCCTGCAGGAGAGGAAGCTTCACTAAAACAACTAATAACTCACCTGAGTGGTTCTGTGTGTCTGTCTCTTAGGATGCTGGACGAGTATTTTGAGGAGCAGATGAAGGAGGTCATCAGGTTGTGTTCCTACAACAGACAGACCATGTTGTTCTCCGCCACCATGACGGACGAGGTTCGTGCTTGTACCCGTGTCATGTGACCTGCGGCTCCAGGTGTGTCGGTACGAGTCATGTGATGCGATGCGATGTGACCTCTGTCTGCTGCAGGTGAAGGACCTGGCAGCGGTGTCGTTGAAGCAGCCAGTCAGGATCTTCGTCAACAGCAACACGGACGTGGCTCCGTTCCTGCGACAGGAGTTTGTCAGGATCCGACCGAACAGAGAGGGAGACAGGGAGGCGGTGGTGGCCGGTGCGTCCCGGTTATACAGCAGCGAACCGCAGTACTGCTACTACAGGAGTGGTACTACTACTATGACTAGTACTGATGCTGCAGCTGAGTAACTGAGTGTTGTGTTTCGTCTTAGCTCTGCTGACCCGAACCTTCCAGGATCACGTGATGTGTTTCACTCAGACGAGGAAACAGGCTCACAGGCTGCACATCCTGCTGGGGCTGATGGGCCTGAAGGTCGGAGAGCTGCACGGAGAGCTGAGCCAGAGCCAGAGACTGGAGAACCTCAGGTACACAGACTGAAACCCACAGACTGAAACCCAGGCTCACAAACAGAGAACCTCCAGAATCATGTCTGTGCCTACGTCTGTTAAAGGGATAGTTCAACATTTTGGCAAATTGGCCCATTGCCATAATCGCTATAGTCATAGCAGTAGGTTTCCCTCATTAAACTCATCAAATACAAAATCCCAAAACTCCACAGCGCTGCACAACCACCACGCTATGAGATAATGACGGAACGATACGAAACAAAGCCGTATTTACCCTGTATTTACCTCGAAAACGGCTTTGTTTCGTATCGTTCCCTCATTATCTCATAGGGGAAACCAAGAAATTCCCTTAGCCTCCATAGCGTAGCTCTGAGCAGCCAGCTGCTGCGCTCCGTTAACCCTTTCTGTCCTTGTTCTCCGTGTTCCCCAGGCGTTTTAAAGATGAACAGATAGACATCTTGGTGGCAACAGACGTAGCAGCCAGAGGTCTGGACATTGACGGAGTGAAAACGGTGAGAGTTACTAAAGTCTTGTTAATAAACAGAAGCTCTTACTGGTCTATTAAAAAAATGGATTTGAACTTCGACAAACTCACGTTCTCTGTCTGGATCCTGCAAATAAATCTGAAGACATGTCTGTCTGTCTGTCTGTCTGTCTGCCTCTCAGGTGATAAACTTCACCATGCCGTCCACAGTCAAACACTATGTCCACAGAGTCGGCCGCACAGCGAGAGCCGGTCGTTCAGGGCGTTCGGTGTCTCTGGTCGGGGAGTCTGAGAGGAAGATGCTGAAGGAGGTGGTGAAGTCCGCCAAGAACTGTGTGAAGGCTCGAGTCCTGCCGCCAGGTACGAAACACGGAAGGAGAGAGTTGTCAGTGTGTCTGGGAAGTAGTTCAGTCCAGAAAGATGAAGAAGCTGTAACTAAACTCTCTCCCTCTGTCACCCAGAGGTCATCCTGAAGTTCAGAGATCTGATCTCCAAACTGGAGAAAGATGTTGATGCTGTGGTGAGGCTGGAGAAAGAGGAGAGAGAGCTGGCTGCGTCCGAGGCCAAGGTACACCTGACACACCTGACACACCTCAGCACTCTCACATTGTGTTTTCAATAGTCAATCAGCTCGAGTCAGAAGAAAAGGGAGGATCGGCTTGTCAATCAACTCGTCACTTAGTTTGTCGAAGTGTCTGTGTAGCACAAGCCATAACATTTCATTAACATGTAATTTACCATCCAATAATGAATTCTGCAACATTTTTAATCTAATATATTTAAAGCAGAAGTAAGTGATATATTTGTGTTAATATAAGTCTTAAATAGTTATATCTTCCGACAGCAATCACTTACATAGAGTGTTTGGTCTGAAACACGGGTCTGTCAGTCCCTCTGCTCTGCTCTGAGCCGAGGAGAAAACATTTATCGTATCCTACAGTTTTTATCCAATGAGGAGAGAGAACGGCATGCAGGGCTGTGTGTGCAGCCAAGGAACGCCGTGAATGTGGCGACGTAGGGACGAGGACTGTTATGGTGCGTTCAAGGAAACTCGTATTTTTCCGACCGTGAAGTTGTACCAGTTCGATCTGGTACGAGTTCACCGGTCGGAAGTTACGAGTGGCCGTTATAGTGCACTTTCACCGGTAAAACAGGTCGGAAAAACACGAGTGGGTTGCCTGGAACGCTACAAAGTCGTAAGTTGTGACTTGAAGCTTAGCGAAAACGACCGGACCACTTACTTCTGCTTTAATACGTAAACATAGAAACAAACAGCCAGTCGCAGAGCTTCATGCTCTGCTGTTTACATCAGTTCACCATCTGATCCTGACCTCTTTTCCATCACAACAGCAGCTGAGGATCATGGGTATTGTAGTATTTACTGGTTAGTGAGTTAAATACTTCACACCATAAACCTATGCATTGCTTACGGTCTCTGTATAGTAATAATTATACAGTTAGTAGCTACTTAGTTTAGACTTACTAATGTTCACCTCGGGTTACTGTGTGGTTGCTGTGGAGATGCTGTTGAGTTACCAGAGTAACGACATTAAAGGGTTACTATGGAGTCTTACAGGGTTCTAACTGTGATTGCCATAGTAACGTATTGTAGTAAATCTAGTCATTAGCTGCTCTTCTCTGGAGGAGCGTCTGGCGAGCGACACTAGCTGCTGTGTTGAAACAGATCAATAAATCACACGCAGATGTGTTTTAATTTCATAAATCATGTGGAGACAAGCTGAAGGGTTTTTTAAACTACCGGTGTCTAATCATATTCTGATTACTAAATAATGTTTTTTTTATATATATATATATATTTTGTCTTTTTGTGTGTGTAGTTGAGCGTGGCTCAGAAGCGTCTCGGTGACTCCGCCTCTTCAGCTCAAACACAGAGAGTCTGGTTTCAAACACAACAAGAGAGAAAACAGAATCGCGGTGAGTGTCAATACAAATTGTGCTGTACTTCACCCGCTACAGTTTCCTGAACTGTACTGACGAGCTGCTCTTCCTCCTCCTCTTCATCAGTGTCGAAGGCTCTGCAGGAGTTCGATCTCGCTCTCAGAGGAAAGAAGAAGAGAGACAAGTTCCTGAAGGATGGCAAGAAGAAGGAGCTGACGGTAATAACACATCACATGGGTGGTGCTGTCTTGTTACATGTATCATAACTTATGTGATGTTTTGGTCTCTATTGATCCGTTTCTTCATGTCCTCCTTGTTCTCTGTGTCTCACCGTGTCTCTGTCAGGCTGAGGAGCGCTCTCAGTTTGAGATCTTGAAGGCTCAGATGTTTGCTGAACGTGCCGCCAAGAGAGAGAGACGACCGAAGAGAGCGAGAGCGATGCCTGAGGAGGAGGCGCCTGCTAAAGGTCAGAAACCCCCACATACATAAACATACTGATTAAATAAGAATACACTGACGAAGCCTATATGTGAACTGTCTGCTAAATGCTGCTAAAATAGCTTGTTGTCTGGTTAATAAAAAATATGCAATGAACAATATCCAGCTCAATATAAACATGAAAAAAATTACTTTGAACTTAACTTATAGGCACATAGGAAACATTCTACATTTCAGTAGTTGATTTTTAACATTTATTCACACTTTTTTTGATTGAGTTAAGATGAACAAGTTACAACACAAAGGTAGTAGGTCTGAATACTTTCTATAGCCACTGTGGTGGCAGTTGCACTAAACCCATCTCTCTCGTCTCGTCTCTGTAGCAGCCAATCAGAAAGCGAAAAAAGGAGGCAGGAAATCAGTGTTTGATAAAGAGCTGACCAACACCAGCAGCAAGGCTCTGAAACACTACCGAGCAGGGTAAGGCTGCCTCTCAGTAAACACCTGTCCTCTCAGTGCACACCTGCCTGTCTGTAGACTTGTCTCACCTGTCCGTCTTGTTACAGACCGTCCTTCGCTGACAGAAAGCGGCTCGGTATGGACAGGAAGCGTCCTGGCAACTCCAGGTGAGTTTCACTCTCTCTGTCCACTGCATAGTTGAGATTGTTCAGTAAAAGTGGCTGAAGATCTGCTTTCTTTGTCAGGTTCAATAAGAAGAAGAAGTGATGACCGAGATGGCCACCTGGAGTTCTCCCACTTTTTCATGTTTTGTCTCTTTGTATTCCCTGTGTAAATGTTTTCCAGTTAAGTTCATTGAAGAACTTTTAAATAAAGTTGCAGAGAGGATAAAAACGCCTCTAGTTTTTGGAGTTTAGTTTGACTCCTTAACATACATTTAAAAAGTTAATGTTAAAGAATGTACAATGTGGGTTTTTATATGTCCATATATTTAAAAAGAGACGAGGCATGATAGAGTATAAATTGCAGGTGTAAATCCAAACTCCACGTAAACTTCTGGTCGTCTCTTTTAATTTTCAAAAAGAGTATATCTGGTTATTAAAAGCTGCAAATTTTCTTCAAGCAGTTGGGGTTCTTTTTCCCTTTTTTCTTAAATGTACAAGGAGTCTCAAACATTTTGCATTAAAGAGCATTTTACAATCTAGTAATTGACGTTAACTGAATTTAAGTCAAGTTAATGAGTAAATTGCCAAATCATAACAGAAGTCATCTTGGGGCACTTTCAATAAAGGGCAGTTTTCGACCTAACATTGAGATTATCATTAAAAACTATGGTGATGCGTTTATCAACCAGAGACTTTCCCACACCACACAAACAGACCAGAGATGCACCATATCCAAGCAAGCCATTCAATGTCCATTCAAACAGTGACAGTACTTTTGTTTTCAAACCTGGGCAATGTTTTACAAATTAATAATTAATCCAATGATCATCAGTGATTCAGAAATCAGGTTTGTTGTGATTAAAGGTTTATTTATACTGAAATACAATCAAACAGGCAACATTCTGTACAAAGATACAGTGTATGTTTTACAGTCTCGGCTGCAGAAAGGAGATTAACACAAAGATTTAGCTTCTTCTCCAGAACTCATTTTAAGAATTTTGAAGTAACTAATAGCATGTAACCTAGGCTACGGGTAACCATCAAAAGCAAAGTTTGATACTTAATACTGTCGGGTTGTTTGAACAACAAAGTTCCACATAATTGTTTTTGAAAATGTATCCAGAACAGTTTTAAACATTTCAACACAGGTTGACGGTCAGATAAATGACATAAATCCTTCAAAAGAGTCTAAAAAATAAAATCAGAAGAGTACGGCAAATCAGTTTAACTTCAGAAACATTAAATAAAGTGTTTCTACATTCAGTCTAATTTGCAGGTCAGCAAGCAGCAGGTCACTAAACGAGTCACTTTTGTCAGCCAATCAAAGAAGAACTGATCTGTCAGCTGAGCATTTACCGTTTATCTTCATCCTGATGATGAAGATGATTATCAGTCTGATTATTGATGCAACCTGAAATACACACTGAACCTTTATGTGTGGTTTCAGGGGGTGGGAGTTGATAATGATACCTGTAGCACCCCCCAAACTCTGTATTTATCTCCACTGCTGGTAAGAAATGGTGAGCCCCACATCCAGAGTTCAGGCGGTAAAACAGACTTTTATTTTGGTAAGTGTATCTTATTTTGGTTTCCTGTAGTGACTGATTGTCCTGACTGCCCCCTGCTGGACAGATTCAGTGGCTGATTCACAAATTCATCCATCAACCAAATATCATTCCTGTTGCCATTATTTAATGAACTGTTGGGATTAATAATGAATATTACTTATAGAAGAATAAACTGTTGGATGGTTACATTATATATACGTACTTACGGTTTTATGACATGATTGTGTAAGACAGCTGCAATGAAGTGATATGGGAGTTATGGGAGCCATAACTGTCAGTTCACTAAACCCCTCCCCTGAACAGTGACTGTTCAATCACAGTTTGGCAACTGTTAAAAAATGTGATACATTTCGAGAGAGGGTTATGTCCTTGCATCAACTTTCCAAAACTACGTGCAAAAGTCTAAAGACTGAATTAAACATGTTTTTAATATAGTGGCACTTGTTAGTATTAGTAGCCTCAGTCTGTTAGCATGATATGATGTGTGTGGCCATCCTAGACGTCTTTTAGAGGGTCGTCCTGTTTACACATAAAAACCAGATGGAAACAATAAAAACAATGAAGCGAAGATTTCATCTTTGAGTAGTCCTTTGAGGTTTATGTTAACTGAATATTATCTTACACAAAAATTGGCAAGTGGCAAGATAATTCAGAGTGTGGATTAATAATAAACATTACTCCTCTTTGGGGAAGCGACAGGGAATTTTTTGAGTGATTTTTGGTGTAAAATAATTAGAATAAAATCACATTAGATGACGACATCACCACCCTTCAACCCTGCTGTGGTTATCACTCACTGCCTTTAGAGGGCAAAATAAACATAATGCTCTGTGCAAGAAATAGAGATGTCAGTGTCTGTTGTCATGGTGGTGTGTCAGTCAGTTGTTTCCTTGATATATTATTGTGTTGAGTTTTGTAAATGGTGATGATTAAATGGAAGTGTGTTAAAGCAGTGAGCCAATCGGGTGCAAGCGTCCTGAAGCAGTGAACCAGTCATTGACGGTGAGGACAAACATTAACCATACACGTTAAAACATTCACACAAATAAAAACACCATGATCCCTTTGTTCCCGCAATGCTTCACTTTGACCTTCCAGCTGGTGTTAAAAGTTTTTGACTCCGTTTCACTTCACAGTTTCACAGTTGTCATTCACATTTTATTTAATTGAAATTAAGGGTTCTGCTGGTTCTGCCCTGGTTGTTACCTTCAGCTCTACTTGGGTCCAGTCCAGGCCCGGTCCGAGTGAGGCGACGGGGCGCAGAGCTCCGAGTCAGAGTCTGACTCGCCCTCGGCGATGTACGGCCGGACGGTGGCGCACCGGGCGCTGGCGCCTCCCCCCCGGTGGTCGCCTCCCCCCCGGTGGTCGCCTCCCCCCCGGTGGTCTCCCAGGTTGGTGGAGGAGTAGAAGCTGCTGTTGAGGAAGTCCAGGTTGTCTCTGGACTGGGAGATGGAGAAGCCGCTGAAGGAGCGCTCCAGCTCCTCGTGGTCCACTGACGGGATGGAGATGGAGGCGTCGCTGTCCAGCTTCGCCTCCTCCCCTCCTTCTCCTCCTCCTTCCTCAGCCCCACTGGCCCCACCCCCTCCCCCTCCCCCTGCCCCTCTCTCCTGTCTCTCGGCCCCCCCTCGCTCCCCGGTGCTGTGGCGATGCGACCGGTTCCCGCCGTGTCGCTCCCCAGCTGGAGGCGGCGGGAGTCGAACCAGTGACCCGTCTCCAACGGGACTCGGACTGTTGCCATGGCTACGCTGAGGAGGGTGTGGGGGCTGTTGGTGGAGCTGGGAGCTGATTGGCTGCCAGGAGGTGGAGGGGGGGCAGCTGGGGGCGTTGCAGTTCCTGTGTCCGGTGGAGCTGCTGGAACGGACCATCTTCGTGACGACCCGGGACTTCTCTGTAGGGTCACCAGTCACCCTGCACAACACGTAAACAAACAAACACAACATGTAAACAAGCGTGAACAACTGAAGGGTGCAGGAACATCTCTGGTGTGACAGGTTCTGGTACGCTACTGTTTCTGCCCTGTCACTCGCTGTAACTGTGTGTTCCTGGCTCTGTTCTGTCTAAAAAGTAAAAGGTAAAAAAGGTAAAAGTAGACACTGACTGCAGGATTTTAGTGGTGGACTGGCTCTTCTCCAGGTGATCCACCGGGCTGTGGTAGGGCGGGGCCGGGTCTGGCTCCTTGGATCCGAAGTAGGCGTCTGTCTCAGCCTGAGGTATCCCCATTCGCTGAATGTAGATGTTAACCAGGAAGTCTAACTTTCTCTCCATTGACTGGACCTAAGGACAGGAGACCAGCAGAGGACCAATCAGACTCCAGGCTGAAATGACATCAGTTTTCAGCTCTGCTCTGCTTAAAGTTCATTTAACAGTGGCTCTTGGTTACCTGCTTCTCCACCTTCCCCAGCCGTCCCATCATGCTCGGATCCTCAGGGAGCTCCTCACCGGCTGCTTTGGGACGGTCTTTGTCTGCAATCGGCGTTCCTCTGCCAACTATCTGATCCACTCTGCCAATCAGAAGACAGGAGACGGTGTTGGAGGCTGAAGAAACCTCAGATGCAGCATTATGTTGGGAGTCAGAGGTCAGAAATTTAGTGTCATACCTCGACTGGAGGTTCTTGATGCGGGCAAGCATGTCCAGGTGTCCAGCTGAGTACTGCTCGATCACGTCCATGACGTCATAGGGACGAAGACTCTCCTTAAATTTCCTCTTAGATACCATGAAACGCATGATGCTGGGAGAGAAAGAACACAGGAAGTCAGATGTCAGCTAACTGCTGATGGTTGGGGAGACCTCTGGTGGGATCAGACAATAGTTGCATGAGGCATGTGGCGTCTATTGGGTCTGGACAAGTCTCTCTTAGGGACAGTCTGGACTCTAGACTATTTTGATCTCCTAGACCTGGAAAGTCCTTTAAAAGGGTAGTTCAACATTTTTGCAAATTCACCTATTGCCATAATCTCTATAGTCATAGAGGTAGGTTCATTACCTTTAATTGTCAGTGCATGTTGTTTTGAGAATGGTGGTGAATGTGCAGGTCACAACTTCTTCACAAGAGCATTTTGGAGTTGATGAGTTTTGAGTGAGGGTGGACCTGTACCATTCACCTCTATTGTGTTAACTAAGCAGCTCGCTACTCTGTCCCGCAGATCTCAAAACGACATGCGCCGATAATTAAAGGTGGGATTGTAGCATAGGCGAATTTGCCAAAATGTTGAATTATCCCTTTAAGAGCTGGTTTGGAGTGTAGACTGATCAAGTCAATGCAAACAGCTGGTCTTGTTTCCATGTAGAGAGGTTAGCTCAGAGTTTGGTGAGATCCTGAATGGAGGTGGAGGGAGGACTGCAGAGCTCACAGAGGAACCCAGCACTAAGTGAACTGTTCATTCACCTGTACGTTTCCACCGACAACCAATAGATGGCATCATGAGTCAGGCACATCAGTTGCATATTTCAAAGTCAAGATCAAAGTCTTTGCAGATATCGCACTGGACGATTTTATCTGTATACTGTCAGAACCAGCTGACCAGACAGGAACAGACATGGTCCATCACTTGTCAAGCCAAATCAGATTCATCTTCAGAGACACAGTCCTGATGCGGGTCGCCTCCATTAGTCTACAGCTTGGTCACTTATCCTGGACCATGGTGAAGCCAAAATGAGAAACTATAGACCGAAACCAGGCTTCTACTAATACTTGACTTTTGGTGCTAATCCAGAATCCAGTACAAGTACCGGTCCTGGTTCCAATACCAGACTATTGAGACTGCATCAAACCTCTGTTTGATGTTGAAGAACCTCCTACAGATCTGAAGGTTTAAGGTCAAACAGGAGGGGAGCAGTGGACTGTAGGACACCAACACCACCAAAAGGGATAAAAAATAAAATAAAATAATAATAATAAAAGAAATGTCTTACCAAACAGCACAACAGAGGAGCTATAGTGGCAGACAACAGAAAACAGTGAAACAACAGAAAACAGTGAAGCTAACTTGAGGTCAGACTAACTGGTCTTACCCAACAGCTGATGATGACCTTTGACCCTGGGGTGAGCAAAAATAAATTAAAACAAAATAATGTGAATAAAAAGCAGAATGATTCAGTGCATAATAACCAGCAAAAAAAGGTGAGCAAAGCGATGAATGATGAGCAGATAAGCTAATAAAGTAAAATGATTTCTCTGAGTGAAATAAAAACCAAACAGTTCGTACCAGATGGCTCTGATGGTGACCTTTAACCCTGGGGTCAGATCCTGAGGAACAAACTCACAGTGACAGCTCTTGTTGTCGTCGGCCATGTCTTCTCCTGGCAGGCTGGCCTCTGAAACCACAACAACATCATTGTCAGAAGCGTCGGCCAGCACCCCCCACCTGAACCATGTGACACTGCAGCACATCACTCAAAACCCACAAACTTACTATGTCTTCGAGGATCCTGGGAGAAGAATTGATTAAGATGAGGTCCAGCATTTCTCAGGTTCAGTCCATCATTACACTGAACTGCAGCATTCATTCAAAAAATATTGAAACTTTACTTGTTCTTTATTTCATATTTGCATGGACTACTATTCAACTGGCACACATTTTTTGTTCATATCATTTATATCGGTGCAAGTAATATCGAAGATGAACATTTTAATGGCCTTGATGGTTTTGAAATACAGCTGGCACTTTTGAGCCTAGTTTTGTTATTTTTACTGTACAGTAAAAATGCCTTTCACATTACAGTAAATTTTAATGGTCTCAATGGTGTCAATGGAAATCTATATCTATATATCACATGATGGTCTGTGTTCAAAGCTTTAAAAGAAAAAAACAATATTATACATGATTTTAAGTACTTCCTTTTTGCTGCCACCACATTAAGAATTTTATTTATAATAATTGCTTATTATGCAAGTAATTTGTTTGTTTGTTTGTTTTTTAATCGAACTACAGCCCTAATTATTTTAGTTTTGCTTCCAAACCATAATATTTTAAAGGGATAGTTCAACATTTTGGCAAATTATTCCATTTGCATAATCCCTAATCCCATTATAATGGGATTTCTTGGTATGTATCAAATACACAATCCAACAACTCCAAAACGCTCTCGTGGACAAGTTGTGACATACACATGCACCACCACGCTATGAGATAATGGTACGTTACGAGACAGAGTTGTTTTCGAGGATCATGCAAAACCGCTGATGCGCGTTCGCATCGGGAGCAGTTTTTCAGCAAGCAGGGGTCACAACTTGTCCCTGAGAGTGTTTTGGAGTTGTTGGATTTGATGAGTTTGATGACAGATACCAAGAAATTCCATGAGCCTCCGTAGCGTAGCTCTGAGCATGTGGCTCTGCTCCGCCGTTGTAAAAATAACTTGCACCGACAATTAAAGGTAACACCTACTCGAAAGACTATAGGAATTATGGCAATGGGGCAATTTGCCAAAATGTTGAACTATGCCTTTAACTGGATGTTAAGAACCAAACTTGTCCAAGTGTCCTGATTGAACCTGTTTTATTTGAGTAGAAGCTCTGACTCTGGAGAGACCAACCCTGATCCCAAACAGGGATAACAGAGCAGCGTGGCTCAGTGTGTGTGCGCGTGTTTTCTGACCTGGGGAGTTCTTCTGTCTGAACTCTTCATCCTGCATCTCTATCAGCACTACAGGAGGAGACAGAGGAGACAGAGACCTTCAGCAGGGAACTCATCATCATCATCACCATCATCGTCAGGGCAGAGGACACCAACAGAGAAACAAACACCGGTCAGATACGCAGGCGTTTACAGACTTAGAGAAAACAGTCCAAATTCATTCAATTCTCAATTTCAGTGCAGATACATAATTATTTAGCACAAAGACCAGATGCAAACAAAAACTGTTAGCCTATAGTCGCATAAAGGCGAGGCGGAAACTGTTAGAAAAGCTTAACTTAGCACAAAGATGTGTAGGAGAAAACTGTTAGCCTAGCTTAGCACAAAGAAGCAGAGAGAAACTGTTAGCCTAGCTTAACACAAACACAAGAAGCAGCGAGAAACTGTTAGCCTAGCTTAGCGCAAACACAAGAAGCAGTGGGAAACTGTTAGCATAGCTTAGCACAAACACTAGCGGCAGAGGGAAACTGTTAGCCTAGCTTAGCACAAACACTAGAGGCAGAGGGAAACTGTTAGCCTAGCTTAGCACAAGGCAGAGGGAAACTGACAGCCTAGCTTAGCACAAGGACTAGAAGCAGAGTGAAACTGTTAGCCTAGCTTAGCACAAACACTAGAGGCAGTGGGAAACTGTTAGCCTAGCTTAGCACAAACACTAGAGGCAGAGGGAAACTGTTAGCCTAGCTTAGCACAAACACTAGAGGTAGAGGGAAATTGTTAGCCTAGCTTAGCACAAACAAAAACAGGAGCATAAAGTCTAGGTGTACAAGAAGAGAAAACTGGCAAAGCTTAGCAAAAACATAGGTTGCGCAGGAAAACTGGGCCTAGCTTAGCACAAAGACTAGAGGCAGAGGGAAACTGTTAGCCTACCTTTGCATAAAGACTGCAAGTAGCCTACTGGGAAAGTATTTGCTATCACAAGGCTAAAATCATGTGAGATTCAGTTGTTGAATGTTAAGTTAAATAGCAAGGGGTAAAAAGCAATCATGTGTAAGCCAATTAAATCCAACTAAAACGAGGTAGATCCAATATAAAACACCCAGGTCCTGTATCAACCAGTTTTCCCAGATGATGAGGGTTGGTCTGTTTCTCCCCATTTCCTTCCCTGTCTCCTTATCTCCTCTCATCCCAGTAACAAATCATATGTTTGGTTCATGTCAGGTTTTGCAGGTGTCTGGTTTCACTGTGCTTTGAGTGCTTGCTCACGATGGTAAGTGTTCGGTTTCCCCCAAGCTCACTCTGGTAAGTGCTTTAACGTAATACTGCTATGATTTTGCACTGTATAAATAACATTAAACTTGTTTTAAAAAGTTTGTACTGACTTAATGTGTTTCTGGCATGTATTAAGTTTAAGTATGGTGTCCTGAAGAAGCATTTTTTTCTGCATACATGATTAACAAAAATATAATTTACTCTATAACACATCTACCTCCAAAACATTTAAGCACACCTCAGACGTCTCACTGCTGCTGTGGTTCCTGGGCGATTTATAAGACCTGGACACTGGACTTGGTGCCCAGTCAAGTGAACTGAGAATTACTCATTGAGAGTGAGTCTAGAGAGTTTTAAACTCGTACCCAAGCTTGTTTGCAGTTTGATGTGTCCATTTTACAGATGTCTAGTTGTTTATAATGGAGGTCAGTGGGAAAATGATTTTTAGCTGCAGTACCTTGAGTGAGCAGTTGGACTGAAAGGACCAGTCCTCGCTCTCGGCTCTGACTCGCCTTCATTTACCTTCAGAGTTCTGGCGGGAGGCAGCTCCGCGGATCCTGAAGGCCTGTCGGGTTCTGCTGCGTTCTCCAAAGCTCCAGCTCTTTGGGACCTTGCTGGGACTGTCCTCCAGATTGGGTTCCAGGCTTGGGGACCGCCGTAGGGCCTGGACTCCCCCTGGACCTCCAGGTACTCCAGGACTAGGACCCACACCAGGAGTACCACCAGGGGCTGTAGGAGCCACTGAGGAGAGGAAGAAGTGAAGGACAAACCGAGGTCAAGTACAGGACACAACATAATCAGAGCTACTGTGTCCTCATCAAGACTTTGCTCCACATCATAGGAAACATGACATTAACCTGATTCATTTAATGAACTGTCCAATGACATCAACATCTTAAAGATTTTAGTTGTTTGACTCACCATGCTGAGGAGAACCTTTTCCTTTGGTCCCTGAACTCCTCGGCGATGAGAAGACCCTCTCCTTCAGACTGACCTTCTGACTGCAAACACACAGATTCAGTTGGACCTTGTGCATTAATTTGATGTTTTCAACCTTTAAACCTTGTTTCAACTTAAAGGGATAGTTCAACATTTTGGCAAATTGGCCCATTGCCATAATCGCTATAGTCATAGCAGTAGGTTCATTACCTTTAATTGTAGGTGTAAGCTATTTTCAGTACGGCGGAGCGCAGCAGCTGGCTGCTCAGAGCTACGCTATGGAGGCTAACGGAATTTCTTGGTTTCCCTCATTAAACTCATCAAATTCAACATCCCAAAACTCCACAGCGCTTTTGTAGACAAGTTGTGACCTGCACAACCACCACGCTATGAGATAATGACGGAACGATACGAAACGGAGCCGTTTTCGAGGTAAATACAGGGTAAATACGGAGACTGCTTGCTGAAAAACTGTCCCTGAACGCAACGCGCATCAGCGGTTTTGTATGAATTTACCTCGAAAACGGCTCCGTTTCGTATCGTTCCGTCATTATCTCATAGCGTGGTGGTTGTGCAGGTCACAACTTGTCTACAAAAGCGCTGTGGAGTTTTGGGATGTTGAATTTGATGAGTTTAATGAGGGAAACCAAGAAATTCCGTTAGCCTCCATAGCGTAGCTCTGAGCAGCCAGCTGCTGCGCTCCGCCGTACTGAAAATAGCTTACACCTACAATTAAAGGTAATGAACCTACTGCTATGACTATAGCAATTATGGCAATGGGCCAATTTGCCAAAATGTTGAACTATCCCTTTAAGTTACAAGATGTATTTTGTTGTTACTTTCTATCAGTGATGGTTAAATATATCCGATGAATTAAGAAAATCCTTTCTCAGGAGATTTGAATAGCCTGTTTGTAAAGGTCAGAGGTTTTAGGGTCTCAGTAGAGGATTTTCCTGACGTAAGAGTGAACAAGGACTCTGGACACCCACCTGGGAGATTGTTCAGTCTGGACATCTTTCCTGCAGGGACATATAGACAGGTTGTTATTATAGTTTTGTTAGAATTTAATAATTAATAATTTAATTTAATAATTTTCTTGGTTAATGGTCATTGACACTGACTTGCACATTCAACTTTTAAACCTTAAATTTACCAATTTTCACCCGCTACATAAACATCTATGTCTCATCTACAAAAACTCTTCACCTTCATTGGGTGCCTCTTTTTCTCCTTTTATAAGACTGTCATCGACAACGTTAATTTTGTCTGTGAGCTTCCAAATGCCAATATCAACAACACTTATTTATAACATGGACTTGTTTATTAAATTTAGATTTTTCCCTGCAGTTTGTGGTGTGTTTGCTCAGTTTTATCAAGCCTTGTCTGTTTTGTACAGAAGGTTTATAGCCCACAAATGTCTCATATACGTTTATCTTACTTATAATTATTATTGTTGCAGTACTTGGTAAATTGTTTATTTATGTGACTTGTTACATTTCAGACCTGAATGAGAGTCCCGATTTGTTCTTAAGGTTCCTCAATAAATCCAACTGATTGAGAGGAGGAATCAACCTGTAGACAGACAGATTTACATGTGAGGATATGAAGTGACTATAAAACAAAGATGTCTGCAGGTGCACAGGCGCAGTCCTACCTGTACATGGGGACAGAAACTGTCCTCTCGTAATAATCCCAGGTTGAAGTCAGATCTGTTCGGGTCAGATTTGTGGCATAAACCCGCCATGCCGCCTAGAGACAAAAAGGGAGTGGTTGTTGCTATAGAAACCATGAAAAAGATGTTAACACTGCAGGAAATAAGCTGCTGTAAAAGCACCACTTTGGAGATGTTGAACAGATTCAATTAGCTGTGTCTCCGATATCTCCACAACCACTCTGAGACGTTGGGTTGTTTGTGGCATAATGTTGTGAGGCTAGTAAGTGTTTTCAATCAGTCAGTCAGCATTTCCGTTTACAGTGTGTCGGACTTCTTTACTGCAGAAATTAATCAGAGAGGAAATCTGTCAGACAGCCAGCAGCTGTCACAGATGACGAGCTCAGACAGACTGAAGTCTGAAAAAACACTGTCAGAAGAAATGAGTCTGACCTTCAACAGCCAGAGAGGAGAGAGTGAGAGTCTGACTGAGAAATGAGATACACTAATGTGTGTTACGCTCAATACTTAAATTGGATTATTTCAAGTTTCACTTGGAAAACAGGAAAGCCTTCACAGATGCAGACTCTTCTCTTTGGATTAAGACTGACCAAGGGAAACCTTTGTAACAGCATGAGTGTTAAGGTGTGATTCATGTTTTTATCTGTCCCGGGCCACTTAGTGAAAAGAACCACTGTTGACGTAATGGCTACAAAGACACACAAATATAAAATCCAGAATTAAACCTGATACAATCTATTTAACTCATTTCAGAGCAGCAGTACACTGTTTGGATTGGTTTTCATCTGATGGATGACACAAGAAAATTATACATGTATTGTGTTTTTGTGCTCTGACCGCCACATCAGCAACAGGGCTGAATAACTAGCTGGAATCATGTGTGAACATCATAGGTCAGTCTACGTTGGCAATAAAACCACGGTCATCTTCTCCGCCTACTTCCCCACAGCTGACCGGTCGGTGTGCAGGTGGGCGTGATCTGTGATGTCATAGTGTTGGTTCACCTGTATGAGTCCAGCTGCTGGGTTTCGTCTCTTCTCAAAGTGTTTCTGTCGGTGCTGCTCCTGAACCTTCAGAGCAAATCCAGAACCCAGGATCCCCTGAGGACGGACACATGGACAGGTAACAGGAGACCAGGTGAGCTGGATGAACCGGGAGGCAGTGCCTCTGTCTGATCATTTGAGTTACTCACAGCAGGCAGAGCGAAGAATGAAACTCCGATCAGAGTGAAAGTTGCTGCCAGAAGACGTCCATTCCAGGTGATGGGGAACTTGTCTCCATAACCAATGGTTGTCAAGGTGATCTGAGACAGAAATGGACCAATCAGTCACATCAGAAGATTAATTACATTTTAAATCTAAATCACTGAAAATAGTGAAATATTTCCCTGGATTCATAAATCAGAGACTAAAACCAGATCAGTGAATCAGAACTCAAGGTTAGGAAATTCTTGATTAAACCGTATAAGTTTAAATCCTATCGACTGAAGACATTAAACAGATGTTGTGTCCTGTTGTTGCTAGTTCTCAGTCCCGTTTAAATCCACCACATCATGTTAACAGGACTGCCCGTTGTCCTAACATCTGCCACAGTGTGTGTGTGTGTGTGTGTCTGTGTGAATTATTGTGTGTATCAGTATGTATTGGCCTCACCAGTCCCCACCACAGTGCGTCAGCGTAAGTTTCAAACTGTGCGTTGTCTTCCTTCTCTGCCAAATAAACCAGGAAACTGGCCAGAATGAGACACAAGAAGCCGATATACCAGGCTGTGATCAGCTCCTGCAGAGGGGAGAGAGACATCAATTCAGATTGAGTGAGAGATTATTCTGTAATTACACTGGTTTACCACAAGTTTTGTTTTCCTGATGTCATTGTCATATTGTTCTGCGACTGTTCTGTAAATTTAATCTGATTTAATTCTGTTGAGAGGGAGAGGGAGCGTCAAATCAAATAACTACTTGGTGCATTTTCTGCAGTTAGAAGAAAACTTTACAAGCAGATCAAACAAACCAATCAGAATAGGTTCCCTTCTGTCAGCTCTCCTGATCAAATAACAGCCAATTGTTCAACTTCAAATCAATCCTGCTGCTTTTCAACCACTAATCAAAGAAAATCAAGTTAACTTATGACAGCTATCTGTGTGACACTGGAGCGACCGACCAAGTAACAACTGTCTTAATGAATTATGTTCTTCATTCCTCACATTTTAAGGTTCAGTGATATTGTTCATCCGATAAATCCATCAATAAAGCTTATTGAATTCAAATGAAAAAAAGTTGAGGGACAGAGAGACATTAGGTCATACAGGAAGTGAAAGAGAGAGAGAGAGAGACATTAGGGTAGACTGAAAGATTAGATTCGGTAGAGTCAGACAGGTGAAGAACAATACATCGTGTCCGTACACTGAATTTATTTCTGACACGCACACACACTTTGTAGGATCCGAACAAACTGACACTGAGACATGAGACACCAGAAACACGAGAGAGAGGAGGAGGATGGGGTAGGAGGTGATCGATAACATTGATCAATACAATGCGAGATCAATGGAAACGATCAGATGTCAGCAAAATGATACCAAGAAACCAATAATGCTGACACACAGACACACTCAAATGCACGCACGCACAGTTAACCCATGTGACCACATCATGTTTCATGCCTAATTCTCCCTGCAGCTAAATACTGAATCAATAAGGAAGGTGATCAGGAGGTTTGGGTGAACCCTAGCGCCTATATATACATACATAGATAATTAGATTTGCATATGAAAGCAGTCGAAGTGCCAGTTTACATGTGAGCATTTCAACTGCTCTCAATTTTAGAGGCATCAAGTGACAGACAGGTGACGAGGGGAACACAGGTGTTTCCCAGTTTACCTTGCTGTGGGCGTAGACCACAGATCCCAGCAGTTTCCAGGTTCCTCCTCGTCGGTCCATCCGGATCATCCTCAGGATCTGAAGGAACCGAAGAGACCGGATCGCCGACGTGGCGAAGACATTGCCCTGAGTCCCCGCGGCCAAGACTGAGATGGACGCGATCAGCACCATGATGTCTGGAAGAGAAAGGTCAGAGCTCGGAGGTCAGAGGTCAGAGGTCAGAGGGAGAGACGGGTCGGAGGTCATGGGCACAACATCCACAAGCAACACCTGTAGAGCTGATTCAGGCCAATTCCCATTATTCATTTAAAAAAGAAAAGAAAAAAAGACTCTCTCTGTGGTGCCAAGAGCTGAGCAAAGAAAACAGCGTCCAATTTATTTATGGCACCATAAACAAATTACCAACCGCGCTCGGAGAGCTGCACCCTGGCAGCTGAGTGTGTTTCTACCTGCCATACTTTTGGGAACAGTGAGTGAAATGAAAATAGTTACAGGTACTCAGATCTGATTTGCACATCTCTGCAAGTATCCATTTGATTACCTACGACAGTGAACTTGTTTCTGCCTTTGAACTTGTAGTTTGATTCCCAACTGCCTCTCAAGTCATCAGATCCACCTTACCCAGGATAAACATGTTGTCATGTTGTCATGACGACACTCACCTGTCTGATTTGTTAATGTCATTGTAAAAGATCATGACACACATCTGTCTAGGTATAACCATGTTGTTCACCAGACTCACCTATGACACAGAATGGTTTTCTGGCGAATTTGAGTCGTCCTCTCCATCCTCTGTACCGACAACAACAACCTGCAGCCCAGATCCTCACCATGTACTCCACCCCGAACACCACGATGGTCACTACTTCCTGTTAAACAACAACAGCAACAACACACTGTTAACAACCAACTAGAGCTGAAAACTAGCCACTTCTTTCTTCTTTCATCAGTATTTTCTAGATGGAGTCCGCTACAATGAACAGGAAATCTTCACATTTGAGAATCTGGAAGATATTTTGAGGCATGTTATGCCTATATTTGATAGGACAGACTGTGTAGAGAAACAGGAAAGTGGACAGAGTGGCTGGGGGAATGACATCCAGTAAAGATTATCGGGGTCAGGAATCAAACTGGCGATTACCACTTTGCCCTATGCCAACCCAATGGGATGTGCTGTAACCACTCATCCACATCATCTCACCAATTAATCGGTTAATTGCTGCTGCCGCTGCTAAAGCAAGCCCACATGGAGGAAACATGAACTGAAGTAAAAAAAAATATCAAAGCACAGGAGGAGAGGAGCTATAAATATCAGAAATCACAAGTTCTATTCACAGAAATGTTCCAGTTCATCAGCTGACCTCAGATCAGATTAGACTGAGAGCTGCAGATAAACGGTGCTGTTGAGAGGTTTTACCAGGATGTAGAGCGCGTCCTCTGAACTCTTCTCGTACTCTTTGATGGTGGAGAACACAGACAGGACCAGACAGGAGAGCACCAGCAGGAACCTGAACACAGAACATTCAACAGTAAAACACACATACTGTACTCTGCCGTGGGCATGAAAACTGATCTCAGGTCTGTGTTCCAGGGGGAAGCTTTAGACTGTGACACCTGATCGTATTGCCTGTCTTCAGATATTGATCCTCAGCTCTTCCTGAAAGTGGAAACTGACCTGAGTGCAGCACCAACCCATTTGTTTTAATCACTGATGTTATTAACGTCAGTTCTATTTTTCTGTTTGACCGATGATAATTTTCTCTTTTATTTGCTGCTTGAGACGACACTTTGGTGCCGATATCGATCAATCACT
>NC_140911.1:22977218-23031818 GCF_045865225.1 Trachurus japonicus | reverse complement strand
GTTTTAACCCTAGAACACTAACGTTAAAAATAGTTACATCATCACTAACGCCGGGTATTTTTTACCCGATATAATATACCCATAAAAAAATATTTCTCATCAAAGTATATTAAAATACAACAATACATGGCAAATTGAAGTACACTTCCTTAATTTTCCACTATACAATGTTTCACAAAATGAAAAAAAGGTATCATGGAGGACCCTATAAAAAAATGTCCAAAATTTGTGATTTTTTTTGTTTTTTTAACAAAAACTTCCTTTAAAAAAAAACCAATGGAGCTGGGACTTTGTCCTTCAGACCACCCATTTGTGGGACATTTGAGCCTTATTTGGTGGAGTTAAAAGAAAAAAGAAAAATTTTCAGCATCACCAGAAACGGTCGCCAGATTTAGATACATAAACACTAACGTTGGGTGAAATCCACCCGAACATGTGCCTACTGAAAAAACTAGGGATGGGAGCAGGGTAACATGCCGACCTTCAATGACGTCAGTGAGCAGTATGAAGCTACCCAGGGACCCATGAAACTCAGACAACAGCAACATAATGAAAATTGTGAAACAATAATTTCACGGGTGAAAATCACCCGACGTTAGTGTTCTAGGGTTAACAGGCGCTACCTGGAAAACTTTCTCCCCGAGCTGACAGCTCCGGTGAGTTTCTGTGGTTATCTATGGTCATTGTGATGTTCCATGTGTTTTATTATGTAAAATGTTATAGCACCTCCTATGGGTCATTAAGAGGAATGCAGCTCTTTTCTCAGTGTTTTAGATGTTTGCATTTTTATTGGTTGTTCAGGTCACATGATTAACCAGGTCACATGATCAGTGGTAGGAAGTAAGAAAAAACTAGAGGGCCGCATGGGTTGAAATCTTCTCCTTTTTTACTCGGTCTCATCTGATTGTGCAGAGCTTGGAGCAGCTTTGTGTGTGAGTAGAATGATTAATCTGTGTGCATAAAAAATATTTCTGCTCATATTTTGTTGTATTTCATAAGATGTATTTACATTATTTCATTGCTATTTTTGTGTTGGTTTATTTACAGTTTCACATGATTAAAACAACTCGTCATAAAAACGCTGTACCTTCAATAAAACGGAGTTCATCTCGACAGCACGTCTTGCCTACTCATCATTGAAGATACCTAGCTACTTCAGTCGAGTTAAAGAATGTTTAGCTGTCTGGTGATGTGTGCAACGCTACGCGCTCAGGTGCCAGAACAGTGAAAACACAGCTATTCAGCGGGTTCTACACAACAACACGCTAGTGAAAAGAGAAGTACAACTCATTAGCGGCTTCAGCAGTGCTAGCCTGATCTCCCTATACGTTTTAAGATGGATGCCACGTCGCCTACAGAAGGACAGCAGGCAGGCTCATCAGCTAAAGAGGGAGCTACTGCCAAGTCAGTTTCTAGCGGATCCAGCTCAAGTTCAAAAAGTTCATCTGCTAGCTTAGCTGCTGCTAAGGCTAGGGCTAAGGTCTTAGCTGCACGTGCCTGTGCAACTTTTGTTCAGAAAGAAAATGAACTGCTGGTAGAAAAGGCTAAAATGGAGGCTGCTCTCGCTACATTAAAGCTAGACAAAAAGATTGCAGCTGCAGAAGCAGAAGCCAAAGCTCTCGAGTCTACAGCAGCAGATATAGAGAAAGGCTCCAGAGGCTCCAGAGCTTCCAACATCTTCCTCCTTCCTCCTCAATCCCCCCAAGAAAGGACCAACGATTATGTTGAGCGTCATTCACAGGAAGACTCTAAGCCTCCACTCACTGAACCACCACAGAGTCAACCTCAACTATACAATCCCGCCATCTTGAGCAGTGCCACTCCAAACCTCTTCGATGGTCCTGCGGATGTTAGACCACGTATTCCAACTACTCTCCTATTGAAGCCAGATCCTGATGCTAACCCTCATACCTTCTACCCCACGAGGCCACAACAACCATTCACACCCACTCTCAGCAACCAAGCTCCTCACACTCCCTTTGCTGACCGTACAGGCTTTGGTGATATTGCCAGATTCCTCGTCCGTCGGGAACTGCTCAGCTCCAGTCTCACCAGATTTGACGATCGTCCTGAAAGCTACTGGGCATGGAGGTCGAGCTTCCTAAACTCCATTGAAGGAACAGAACTAACCCCAAGTGAAGAGCTCGACCTGCTATCCAAGTGGCTGGGTCCACAGTCTTCAGCACATGTGAAGAGGATCAGAGCAGTACACATCAGCAACCCAGCTCAAGGTCTGAGAACGGTGTGGTCTCGTCTTAATGAGTGTTATGGATCTCCAGAGATGATAGAGAAAGCGCTCTTTGACAGACTGGAGAAATTTCCCAAGGTCACCAATAAGGATCCTCAAAAGCTCCGAGAGCTCGGCGACCTGCTACAAGAGTTAGCATCAGCACAGCGTGAGGGGAACCTACCTGGACTGGCTTGCCTGGATACTGCGAGAGGCCTGATACCCATAGTAGAGAAACTGCCATTCAATCTCCAGGAAAAATGGATCTCTCATGGGAGTAATTACAAAGCTAATTATCAGGTACATTTCCCACCATTTGCCTACTTTGTCGAGTTTGTCTGTAGAGAGGCCTACATCCGGAACGACCCAAGTTTCTCTCTGTTCTCTTCTGCAGACACAATAATGAAGCCGAACAACACAGTAAAAAAGATGAGTAGCTCTAGGAACTTCGTCTCCTCACACAAAACAGAGGTCTCTTCTATGCTTGACCCCGACGACACAGGGACGCCTAGTGCTAGGCCAGATGTTAGTAGGCAATGTCCTATTCACAAAAAGCCTCACCCCCTTAAACACTGTAGAGGCTTTAGAGCCAAAGCAATCGAGGAACGCAAGGCTTATCTCAAAGAAGCTGGCATATGTTTTAGATGTTGTTCTTCAAGCAAACATTATGCCAAAGATTGCAAAATCGCAGTACAGTGCAAAGAGTGCAGCAGCGACAAGCACGTAGCGGCTCTTCATCCTGGACCAGCTCCGTGGCTTAGCCAGACCCCTGAGTCAGAGAACGGCGGGGAGGAGAAGGGTGATCAGTCTCCTACTGTGAACTCAAAGTGCACGGAGGTTTGCGGAGAGGGTAACGCCCCACGCTCCTGCTCAAAAATTTGCCTTATCACAGTTCATCCTAAGGGTCAACCAGACAGGTCAGTGAAACTTTACACCATTCTTGATGATCAGAGCAACAGATCGCTTGCTAGATCAGAGTTCTTTGACCTCTTTGGACTGGAGGGCACAGAGTCACTCTATACTCTTAGGACATGTGCTGGTCTTACTGAGATGTCTGGGAGGAGAGCCACAAAATTCATTGCAAAAACTTTGGATGGAAGCTTCAGCATAAATCTCCCGACTCTCATAGAGTGTAACTACATCCCAGAGGATAGGTCAGAGATTCCTACTCCTGAAATCGCCAAGTATCACACTCACCTTAACTCTTTGGCTGAGCACATTCCTCCCCTTGATCCAGAGGCTCAGATCCTCCTTCTCCTTGGTCGTGATGTTCTGCAGGTCCACAAGGTGAGAGAACACCGCAACGGACCTAACAGCGCACCATACGCCCAGCGCTTGGACCTCGGTTGGGTCATCATCGGGGAAGCCTGTTTAGGCACAGCTCACAAACCCAAAGATGCTAACGTGTTCCATACTCACATTCTTGAGAATGGACGTCATTCTCACTTCACACCCTGTCCAAACCATCTCACTCTTAAGGAGAAGCCCACTGTGAACAGTCAGAAGTCTCACGGTCCTCATAGTCTCAAAGGCTCACCACTTTCTCTTTTGACAGTCCAACACACTGAAGGTGACTCTTTGGGAAGTAAGATCTTCCAGCGCACAGAGGAGGACAACGAGATTGCCCCCTCTATTGAAGACAAACAGTTCATCGAGCTAATGGACAAAGAGATGTTCATTGACGAAGGAAATAACTGGGTAGCCCCACTCCCATTCCGCCCTTCAAGAGTACGTCTACCGAACAACAGGGAGCAAGCTCTGAGTCGCTTTAAATCTCTCTGCCGCACTCTTGATAGGAAAGCAGAGATGAAGCAACAGTTTGTCACCTTCATGCAACGGATCTTCGATCAGAATCATGCAGAACTGGCTCCACCATTAGTGGAGGGAGAAGAGTCCTGGTACCTCCCTACGTTTGGAGTGTACCACCCGCGCAAGCCTGGTGACATCAGAGTCGTGTTTGACTCCAGCGCCAAACATCTCGGGGTGTCTCTAAATGATGTGCTGTTGACCGGGCCAGACCTGACCAATAGATTATTGGGGGTTCTGATGCGTTTTCGACGTGAACAGATTGCTGTCACCACAGACATCGAACAAATGTTTCATAGTTTTCTCGTGAGGGAAGATCACAGGAACTTTCTTCGGTTCATGTGGTTCAAGAACAATGACCCTACAGATGAGGTTGTCGAATACCGGATGCGGGTTCACGTATTCGGCAACAGCCCCTCTCCAGCGGTGGCGACCTATGGCCTCAGAAGAGCTGCGCTGTACGGAGAACCGGTGTTTGGCTCTGCAGCAAAGGAGTTCATACATAGAGAGTTCTATGTAGATGATGGCCTCACATCTCTGCCATCAGAAAATGAAGCTGTCAGCTTACTCAAAGCAGCACGAGGTATGCTGGGTATGTCTAACCTACGCCTCCACAAGATTGCATCCAACTGTCCCGCAGTCATGCAAGCATTTCCGGCCTCCGAGTACGCCAAGAACTTGAAGGAACTCGATCCTGATAGTGATTTCTCTTCCAATGCAGTGTAGCTTAGGACTGAACTGGGACCTGTGCAAAGACACATTCACCTTCCGGGTCTCCAGCACCGAAAGGCCTTACACAAGGAGAGGTGTCCTTGCTACTGTAAACAGTTTATTCGATCCGCTCGGCCTAGTAGCACCGATCTCCATTCAAGGAAAGTTTCTGCTGAGAGAACTAACCCAAGACACCATCGACTGGGATGAGCCTCTCCCAGCAGAGCAGGAAGGAGAGTGGATCGCTTGGAGAGATTCATTACAAGCTCTTGAACACTTTGAGACTCCACGTTGTTACACTAGTGCATCTATCTCCAACGCCCAGCGTGTTGAGCTGCACATCTTCTCGGATGCGTCTGTAAAAGCCATCGCTGCAGTGGTCTACTTGAAGGTGTTGGATAGCAACGGCACAGACCATGTAGGATTTGTGATTGGGAAGGCTAAATTAGCTCCTTTGACAGTCCATACGGTCCCACGTCTTGAGCTGGGAGCTGCGGTCCTCGCTGTTGAGATTG
The DNA here is from genome assembly GCF_045865225.1 of Trachurus japonicus. NCBI lineage: Eukaryota > Metazoa > Chordata > Actinopteri > Carangiformes > Carangidae > Trachurus > Trachurus japonicus. The sequence continues at coordinate 23,026,559 of NC_140911.1, read as the reverse complement.
CAGAGCTGGTGTCAAGAGAATTGGATGTCAAGATTGATGACATGAAGTTTTACACTGACAGCAAAGTCGTGCTGGGTTATATCTACAACGTTACCCGCAGATTTTACGTGTATGTCAGTAATAGGGTAGAGCGCATCAGGAAGTTCTCAAGCCCTGAACAGTGGCACTACGTACCCACCAGTCAGAATCCAGCAGATGTAGCGACTAGGTCAGTACCTGCGGAACTTCTCTCAACCACCAGCTGGCTCACCGGGCCCAAGTTCCTGCTGCTACCCATGAAAGAAGATGCACCTGTGGAGACATCTTACGACCTTGTGAACCCAGACTCGGATGCAGAAGTGCGTTCTCACCTCACGGCATGCACCGACACAAACCTGGGCTCTCAACGATTTGAAAGGTTCTCAACCTGGCAATCTCTCATCAGAGCCATAGCCACTCTGATCCACATCGCGGAGACCATGAGAGCCAAGAGTACAAGAGGAAAAACAGAATGTAAAGGTTGGCATCAATGTTCAAAAGTCCACACGTCTGACAATCTGCTCAAAGCGAGACAGGTCCTCATCAGATGTATACAGAGTGAAGCATATCAGACTGAGATGTCTTGTCTGAAGCAAGGGATGGACATCCCGAAGAGCAGCCCATTGAGGAAATTGGATCCTATGCTCGATAGTGATGGACTCTTGAGAACTGGGGGCCGACTTCGTCACTCGACTCTCAAGGCAGAAGAAATGCACCCTCTCATTGTCCCTGGTCGAAGCCATGTCGGTGGTCTACTCATCAACTACTATCACGAGAGAGTTAAGCACCAAGGCCGGATCTTTACAGAGGGAGCGATACACGCCGATGGCATTTGGATGGTTGGTGTCAGGAGATGCGTTGCGAGACATCTGTACAAGTGTGTGACGTGTAATAAGCTCAGAGGAAGGACAGCCGAGCAAAAGATGGCTGACCTCCCTTCAGATCGGTTAAGCGAAGAGCCACCATTCACCAACGTAGGCATTGATGTATTTGGGCCTTGGAGTATCTCTACTCGACGCACACGTGGAGGTGCCGCTAACAGCAAGAGGTGGGCAGTGATCTTTACCTGTCTCAGTGTGCGCGCTGTTCATATAGAGCTGATCGAGGCCATGGACACATCAAGCTTCATAAACGCCCTTCGTCGATTTTTCGCCATTCGGGGTCCCGTGAAGCTGATACGCTCCGATTGTGGCACAAATTTCAAAGGGGCATGCAGGGAGCTGAAAATACTCCTTCAGGACGACAAGGAGCCTAACGTCTTCCGGTTCCTCAGCAAAGAAGGCTGTACATGGATCTTTAATCCACCTCATTCCTCCCACATGGGCGGCGTGTGGGAGAGGATGATTGGGGTCTCCAGGAGGATTCTGGATTCCATGTTGTCCCAGATTCAGCCATCCAACCTCTCTCACGAGGTTCTGTCTACAGTCATGGCAGAGGTGTCCGCCATAATTAATGCCAGACCTCTGACGACCATCTCTACAGATGTGAGTGCTCCATCGCTCCTTACTCCAGCCATGATCCTTACCCAGAAAGTTTGCAGTCCTCCTCCTCCAGGCTGCTTCGTCGACGCAGATCTACATCGCCAGCAGTGGAGGAAAGTCCAGCACTTGGCCAACACCTTTTGGGAGAGGTGGAGACGCGAGTATCTCCCTATGCTCCAGAGTCGGTCGAAGTGGCAGAGGAGCCGCCCCAACATCAAGGAAGGAGACATAGTGCTTCTTCGTGATACCCAAGTGGAGAGGAACCAGTGGCCCATGGCGCTAGTCACAAAAACCTTCCCTTCGAGCGACGGGAAGGTCAGGAAAGTGGAGCTCAAGGTTGTCAGAGGAGAGACCTCTAAGACCTTCCTTCGGCCCATCACGGAGGTGGTGGTGCTAATGTCTCCCTAGGATGACATAGACTTTTACTTAACTCCCTAAGTGTTTGTCTTTCATAGTGGTATTGCGTTCAATACCAGGCGGGGAGTGTGATGTTCCATGTGTTTTATTATGTAAAATGTTATAGCACCTCCTATGGGTCATTAAGAGGAATGCAGCTCTTTTCTCAGTGTTTTAGATGTTTGCATTTTTATTGGTTGTTCAGGTCACATGATTAACCAGGTCACATGATCAGTGGTAGGAAGTAAGAAAAAACTAGAGGGCCGCATGGGTTGAAATCTTCTCCTTTTTTACTCGGTCTCATCTGATTGTGCAGAGCTTGGAGCAGCTTTGTGTGTGAGTAGAATGATTAATCTGTGTGCATAAAAAATATTTCTGCTCATATTTTGTTGTATTTCATAAGATGTATTTACATTATTTCATTGCTATTTTTGTGTTGGTTTATTTACAGTTTCACATGATTAAAACAACTCGTCATAAAAACGCTGTACCTTCAATAAAACGGAGTTCATCTCGACAGCACGTCTTGCCTACTCATCATTGAAGATACCTAGCTACTTCAGTCGAGTTAAAGAATGTTTAGCTGTCTGGTGATGTGTGCAACGCTACGCGCTCAGGTGCCAGAACAGTCATGCTGCCACTGAACGTAAAAAATGGCGATGCGACATGGCAGCCAAGGTTCGGTGCGTGGCCCACTTATGTATTTATAATGACTGGTAACAACTCATTCTAAGGTACGAGAAAGTTTTCATTTGTATGCGGGTGTGATTCGACTAAGTGAAATACGTATTTATGAAAGCAATATTAGATTTTTGCTAATAAAAAGCCATAAAAAGGTTTTTCAGGAGTGCATATAAGAAACACAGTGTGTTAGCAAGGAAACTGCAGAGCACAGATGAAATTAAAAAAGTGTCCCTCTCACCCTCCAATATCACAAAAAAACACTGCAGCGAAAATGTTTCATTCAAACTGACTGGCCTGGCTGAATACAACCCTGGCTGTTCACTGACTTGCTCCCTAAAATACTCTGGTTCGTTCTGTGTTTCGCAGCACAGTAATGAATTCTGGGGCAGAGTCATATATTTACTCTATGACTGTGTTACTGCTCTTTGCCGTCTCTCTCCAATAAATCCAGCTTCCTATCAGCTCTCCCCCATGAAAATATCACTCTCTCTCCGTTCCTCTGAATTCTCCTGCTCCCCCCTCTCTCCTCTTCTTCACCCACAGTTTTAGCATCCTTCTTTTGATCTGTTGATTTCCTCTCATCACCTTCACCTCTACAAACTGTCCTCTTTAAGCGTTTTAATCTTCCACTCTCATCTCATTGTCCTCGTCTCCTTATTTGCATCCTTCTCTGCCAATCATATTCTCCACTCTGGTTCTTTTCACCTCTTTCTTCACCCTTCACACTTTTTTATTGTCTTTTAAATCTCAGCATTACACAGGATCACATTTTTCTTTAATTACATTTGTTAATGACATGTACAACGGTATTAACCATGGAAATATTCTCTGAAAGGGTTCTGTTTCTGGAAATTAATTTACTATACATACGAGCTGCAGTATACACAAAATGTATTTTTTTTTTGTGTGTAATACGCCTCCATAGATCACAATAGTGTGAGCTGCTGGAGAGACAGGAGTTTTATAGATGCTGCATGTTAGTGGTTAGCGCTGGAGACCATGCTGCTATTTTCAGTTTTATGGTGTGATCAAAGAGATTCAAACCTGGGTCTCTCACATGGGATCTGGAACAACCAGAGATGTTAGCCATGCTGGAAATCCCACGTCTCCTCCAAACACAGCCATGAACTGCTGCTGCACTTCTGTTGCCTCCCCACGAGGAATAGTTTCTACATGAAAATACACATTTTGCTTGTTTCTCGGCCATCAGTAGAAACAAGAAACAACCTTTATACATAAGACATACAGTATTTTCCTCACAGTGTTGTTCATGCTACAAACAGCACAGCATGAACATCGTTGCTTGATCACATTTCTGAGGTAGTACTAGTAACTTGTTACAATACCACATTGTTTTAGAATCCAAATCCACAACATCTTTTTTTTTTTTAAGTATATTTTTTGGGACTTTTTTATTGCCGTTAATCAATAGTGCAGTCGAGAAAGAGACAGGAAATGGGGAGGTAGAGAGGGGGAATGACATGCAGGGAAGGGCTGCCCGAGGCGGGATTTGAATCGGGGCCGTCTGCAGTGAGGTCAGGTAAACAATACGACATCACCATTAACATATTGTCACTCCTGTATTGTTTTGCCTCATGCTGGCGGACCACTTGTTTACATAGAGGCTTGTTTATCTGTTACAGCGTCTGTTGTCTGTCTTAAGTCTGCCCGATTTCACATGAACGCAACATCAAGAATGCGTTCCGATACGCAACCGCACTGCTAGATGGGGGTAATTCCTACACATTATACTGTACCTTTAAGTGCGAGTGCAAGTGTTAGAATAGAAGAAGCTACAGAAAAAGAGTATGGTGACATTCATGTATATTTTTATAAAAATAAAGCTGCTGTGTCTGAGACCAAGAAGCCCTCTCTGCTGCCACTGCTGGTAAGGGAGTTAACCCCGTCTGCCCTGGAGGAGATCTCCCCTGTGCTCTCTGACTCGGTCGGACAAGCCGAGCAGGAATGGTTAACACAGTGCACTCATATAGGCTGGGGGCCTGATATATTACCTAAATATAATGCATTTCCTTTTAGGAGATGTTTGATAAAGTTGATGGATGTGACGTCGTCACGTGACAGCTCAGAGAAAAGAGAGAGGAAAAGACGTCATGTTGTGCATATAGTGAGTTGGCCCTCAAGAAAAACACAACTTCTGCAACAACCTTGGCTAGATTTGAAGCACTATGTTGCCATAATTATCATGTGTGTAGGCTTGTGCCAACGTTTTTTTTTTCTTGCCGATGATATAAAAACAGAGATGCCGCTACAGCTGTGCAGCGCCACATCCACTAGGATCAGCTTATTGCACTCCAGTGACGATAAGATCTTCTACTCATTTTATAAATACAAAGTGCAGCCAAACACCAGGCTAAAAATAGAGGAACAGCAGCGCTCCTCTGACAACTTGTCTGTGCAGCTGCAGGTGAACCAGCTGGAGAGCACAGCGCTGTCCTTTAAAAAAAATAAAAAAAGTATTTTTTTTTTTTTTTAGCAGCACCATCCATCCATATTTTGTTATAAGCTAATACAAGTTGTTGATGTTGATAATGTAGCCTATATGCTTTGTTATTGTTTCAGTATTCTCATGTGGTGTTTGGTAGGCTATTCCCTTTTTGAAAGACATTTTGGTAACTCCGTCTGAGCTGTACAACATGATTTTTTGGCCACAGTAATACCATATACTGCGGTAAAATGTGGATGAGGTTTAACGGTATCGGTATCAACATTTGGATACCGCCCAACCTGTACTCCACCCAATTTCAACTGGGATTGGGTCCAACCCCCCAGTGATGTTACGAGGATAAGTGGTTTAGGTGATAGATGGATGGACTTTATCTGTTTCCTAAGTGACGTTAAAACCATCTGATTACCTTGTAGCATATGATGCGTTACAAATGAAACTGCTAACAGTGCGTGAATTTTTTTAAAATCTGTTCTGCAGCTAAGCAGTAAAATGCTGATTGCACATTAAATTAACAGCAAACCCTACAGTAAAGTGTTGATAATATTATGATACTAAAGGGGGCCATTTCATTACATAATGAGTACTCTAACGTTGTATGTGGTAAGTATTTGGGGGTCTATACTTCAGTCTTTTTATTTTAGAGGGATTTTGATCACAGGACTTGTGGTGAAGTATGTTTACATTGTGTTCTCGTTACTTTCACAAGCAGCACTAGTTTCCTACTGGAGTTACATTTTTGGCTAGCTGATAAATAGAAGTTGAATAATTTTCTCCTTTTATGTCTACACTAGTCTCCACCATTGTATGTATATAAAAGTGGATGAAGCATCCGTCACAGTTGAGCTGCTCTGCTTTTGCCATCTTGGCAATGTGTAACTCCTGGATAAACATTTTTATTTCTAAAGCTGAACATTTAACACAGGCACGTATGAGAATCTGCAGATACTCTGATAAATTAATAATTGCATTCATTGTTTAAATCATTTATGCAAAAATTGACAACAATGTGGTGATTCTTCTGAACTTTGAGGATTTGTCATATGTTAGTGAAGTTTTAGTTTTTAACTGTTGGTCAGATAAAAGAGAAGGTCTGCATTGTGTTTGTCACTATTTCCAGTTGTTTTACAAATCATCTGTGACTAAACAGTGGTCATAATAATAATAAAAATCCTTGGGCATGACACTGTGGTGAAGTCCAAATGCAGCGAATAGCAAACACATTTCTGCACACATGCTGTCAGCACAGATTTCCCATGAGGCCGTGCTCGGGAGAGATCCATGAAGGGCGGAGGACTCCATGAGGGCAAAACCTGTCTGAGCTGAGGGAGGTGTTTTTGCCTGCCAGGTCTCAGAGAGGGCTTCGCCTCATTAGAGATGACGAATGGGGAGAAGCACTGAGCACTGCCATGCAAACGACCAGTCACACCACAGCAGCTCCGTATACCCCCCCTCCACCACCACCACCACCCAGCTACCTCCCACTCCCACATAGTACACAATTCAGGAAATGTCTGAATCAATGTCTGATCATATGAAAAATTATCTGAATATATATATGTGTTATGTCTGTGTGTGTGTGTGTGTGTGTGTGTGTGTATATGTGTGAAAGCAAGGACCAGCGGCACACTGCTCCTTCTTTGTACTCAAACATGAAAACTAAAGAAAAATGGCTGCATCTCGTCTCCCGCCTCCTCTTTTCATTTGATGGCAGCTGTTCACCATTGAGTATTTGCTGCTCCCCTGAGTTTGCTCCACCTGTCAAGCACTCACTCGCGTTGATTGATTGTTTGAAACAACCAATCCTTGATTTCAGACAAGAGCTGCTTCTCATAAATACAGCGATTTTTGCTGCTGAAACAACAATGGTCACCAACAGACCTGATCAGCCGCATCAAAGTGTCAGCACACACTGGACTGTGTGGCGCGGCTGTACCAGAAATTATGCATGTCCGACAAGTAAAACATTGACAATCGTCATTGCGTGATTTTCAAAATAAAATCTTCATGAATGACTCATTCTCGTCTCCAGACACCTCTCCTCTCTTCTGTGTTGATATCACAGGTCGACTCGTCTCTGAGTGTTTACATGTATTCCAGGATCTAAATCCACATAATTATGAACAGCAGCAATGAGGAAAAACACAGTATGTTGATTTTCATGTAAGTCAACAGCAGTTTTCTGCTTTGAATAGACTTGTTTCAAATGAGGTTAAAATATGAATCTACAATGAACAAATTAAACATCCTCACTCTCCTCCCACCTTTCTTCTTTTACTGTTTCCTTTTTCTTTGTTCTTCCTCCACCTCATCCTTCACCTCCTACGTTCTCTTTATTACTTTGTCTCTGTGCTTCTGGTGATGAGTGGGGAGAAATAAACAGCTCTGGGGTCCATGCGCACAGCCACCACTAACTGTCCACCGCCTCCTACGACCCCCACCCTCCTCACAGATCCTTTCACCCTGGGGAGCTCATCAATTGGCACTAAATTTGCTACAATAACTGCCACAGGGATGAATGAGCCTCATGCTTTGCAGTCGCACACACACATTCACCAGCTGTACGTTGAAATGCATTTAAACACATCTGTACACACACACACAATGTTCAAACACATTACCACCACACAGATCCATCTTTACAGGAACGGCATGACAAACTAATCAATCCTGGAGCTGCTTGTCTTTTTACAGCCTCTGTCCGAGAGAGAGGGAGAGAGAGGGGGGCAGAATGTGTGACATGTCCTCAGTTGCTTGGAAGAAGAACATCAGAGACGTCACACCTAATGACCCTAAACTTTGAGAGCCAGTGAGAGTCTAAGAACTGGGGGTCCTAAGTTGTGTGGTGTGGGTCATTTCCTCAAGGTCCCCTGGTAGGTAACTAAACTAGCCTGATGTTCTAGCTGAGCTGGTTGATGTTCCATGAAGCTAATAACCCTGTTAGCCCTGTAACACCTCTTGAGACAAACTGCAAACATAAACCTCTTTTTTGTTGACCTAATGTGTCTAAACATGCTCCACCCTCTTTCTGTGCACACAAATATAGAAATTAAAAACATGTTTTCAGTATTTCTACCTCAGACCTGCTCAGAATGAAAAAACAGGAAACGGTCATCCTCAGCAGCACACTGGCTGACCTATCAGAACATAAAGTTTTATCTCTGAATTATATGAACTTTTCCTGTCTCTCACCATTTTCCATATTCCATTTCTACCACATTTCCTGCCACTTATCTTTTGTAAATGTTCCATGACTATTACACCTTCAGAGTTTTAAGCAACTATAATTGTGGGACTGTTGTTTCTACGCTAAAGAGAAAAAGACGTGCCTCATGTCTGCGATTCTTAAACTCTAAAAAAGCAGATCAGACTTAAGTCAGGATGATCGGTGCTTGTCCTCAAATTCTTCTGATTCAGTGGTGCACTTGAAAATCTCCTCTAAAACCCATCTAATGCAATATTTAAATCAGTGGAAAAAAGGATAATAGCAGTAACAATCAGCTGGAGAAAGAGGAGGAAAAAGCATGTCTTTTGAACCTTGTGAACATGAGTATGGGTTTCTGATGAATTATTGATAACATGATATCGGAAGCCCTCTCTCTTCTGCTGTGGCAGACGCATATAAGCAGAAATCGTTGGCTGAATGTTACTATTATTACTATTGCATAAAACCCTGCCTCTGTGGATGTGACCTCTGACAGGGCGATAACATGTGCAATGCAATATAAATTATGTTCAGTGAAAAAAAGAGAAAACCAATTAAAGCAAGAGAGCAGTTACACTGCTTAACAGTGAGTGATATGAAATCATCTCTCCTTTGAGGATTAATTCAACTTCTGAATTAACCTTTGACATTTTTATAAAATAATTCCCATGACAGTCTGGAGTCAATGAAACCACGGCAAGGTTTAAAATAAAACTCAAGGCATCAATTTGTTATCAAGCTCTAACAAGATCAACAACCTGCAGATTAAGGGTGTGACACTTTGCAATGCTTCAAGACCACAGACTGTAAATTAAAGCAGAAGTAGGCAATATTTTTGTGTTAAAGGGATAGTTCACCCTAGAATGATATTTCGCTCATTATCTACTCACCCTCATGTTGACTAAGGGCTGGAAGAATTCTCAGAGTCCACCGTCCCTTCTCTGAGTTACAGGGGGTCTTGGCGTAGCAGTGCATGTCCATATAACGGTTGCAAAGGGACACCAGAGCTCTTCGTAAAAAAACACACACAAAAAAACATCCAAATACCTCCATGATGCTCGTATGTAATGTCCGTCTTGTGCTGAAGCCCCAAATTGCGTAATTGTCCCGAAAAAAATTAAATAAGTCCACATTCCAAGCATGTTTGTAGCGGAAGCTTCTCGAAGCTCCTCTTCCTGGTCCGTCCAAATCTCGCGTGATTTGCGCCGGCGTCAGTGCGGTTACTGCGAATCACGTGAGATTTGGACGGACCAGGAAGAGGAGCTTCGAGAAGCTTCCGCTACAAACAAGCTTAAAATATAGACTTATTTAATTTTTTTCGGGACAATTACGCAATTTGGGGCTTCAGCACAAGACGGACATTTTTTTTTGTGTGTGTTTTTTTACGAAGAGCTCTGGTGTCCCTTTGCAACCGTTATTAATATAAGTCTTAAACAGTTATATCTTCCAACAGCAATCACTTACATAGAGTGTTTGGACCGAAACATGGGTCTCTCAGTCACTCTGCTCTGCTCTGAGCCGAGGAGAAAACTTTTCTCGTATCCTACAAGTTTTATCCAATGAGGAGAGAGAACGGCATGAAGGGCTGTGTGTGCAGCCAGAGCCAGTCTGGTGCAGCCAAGGGATGCGCCTGAATGTGGTGACGTAGGGACGAGGGCGGGGGCTGCTAACTCCATCGGTTGACAAGACGTTATGGTGCGTTCAAGGCAACTCGTAACTCGTGTTTTTCCGACCTGTGAAGTCGTACCAGTTCGATCTGGTACGAGTTCACGGGTCGGAAGTTACGAGTGGCCGTTATAGTGCACTTTCACAGGTAAAACAGGTCGGAAAAACACGAGTGGGTTGCCTGGAACGCTACAAAGTCGTAAGTCGTGACTTGAAGCTGTAACTTACGGTTTCAAAAACCTGCCTGGAACGCAGCATTAGCCAAAAAGACCGGATTGCTTACTTCTGCTTTAAGATGGAGACACAGTTGATCCACTGTTAACATCTTGGCAGCAAGTGACTACCAGAGTCAGGTCCTGGCTAATCAAAAAATTGGAAAGCTGAGACTTTTGTGCTTGCTGGCAAACACACACTCATGTTAGCGTCATTAGCACAGCCAAAAGGTTAACCCCATGTTAAAACACAACAAGCCCAGCTAACAAGCCAAGTTGGTCTCAGAACAATGTGAATGTATGTGAGTTTCTTAATTTAAATTCCTCATTGAGCAAATAATAACTTATAATTCCATTTTCCAATTTATGTTAACACGAGGCTCAAACTGTTACATTATAACAGACTAAAATATTTTACTTAAAAAATGTATTGGTATAATTATTACTGCAAGGGGGACTGCAAGTGCTGCTGCATACAGACCCAACAACCTTTACTGAAAGGCAGGGGATGGCTCATAGGTAGCCTGTCAGGAAAAATGTGGGACAGCGAGGAGGTCCCTTGTTACAGCTTGTAAAGTATAAATGCTGAGAGAGTGTGTTAATGACTGAAGGAGACACAGAGGAACATTTCAGTTCATTAATTCTGATCCTATCCAGTCTGCATTCTGGTGGTTGAACAGTCAGAGGGCACGGCTTGCACGTATCTTGGTTCTTTTAGTGAATGAACCAAATTGAAACTGCATGTGTGGGTTAGTAACTTCAGCAGGATGTACACCATATACTAGGCCTTTACTCCTCTGTGAAAACTGAATCAGTAGCTGAATGAGTGATGAAACATTGACAATCAAATGAAAAGAGACGTCAGACAAAGCGAGAGCATAACTTTGCTGCGGCTCATGATCCACTCAGGTTTTATTTGTTGTGCATTACCTTATAGATCTGGGCCACGCTCACGCATCCAGTTACTCTCAAGTGAGTATCTGTGACAGGAGCTGAAAGTGGATTTTCAGATCTGCCTGTTCCTTAGAGATCTACTGCCGCCCTCTGAGGCTTCATCCTTTCAAAGTTTCCCTGATAAGTCTCAGGTCTGTGTAGTGGTGGATCGGTCCCTTCAGGATATGAAGGAGGAGAAAAGCCACAAATCTACATCATTTCTGAACACGCTGGGGTGCTGAATAAAGAAAATGGGTCAGTGGTAAACCAATAGCTGACATCAGAGAAAATAGCTCTGTAGGTGTTTTAGATTTGTTGGTGTTAAATTTGATTTCCTGGCTCATTCACAGATGGGATTTGGGTTTCACTTTTAAATGGTGGGAGAAACAGTAGCCTACGAGTTTCCTCAACTAAACCAAAGACAAAATAAGAACATGACTCAAATTTAAGACACTTTATCCAACACATTATGCTCATTTAACACCAAATAGCCCACGGCAACAGACTGGTCCAGCTCCATGGTCCAAACTGAAAAAGGTGAATCCTACTTACTTTAACTCCATTATCAGGTCAACATGATAATTTGTGCCGATTCGAAGAAGATGAACGCAATAGAAGCATCACGCCTGCTAAACATCAGCGTGTTAGAAAGCAGACGTTAGTATTTAGCTGACAGGGTGTATACACAGCAGTAGATTGACAGCTGATCCAGCTGCTCTGTCATCATCAGAAACTGACATCACTTCAGATGACGGGTGGGAGGACAGGTCGTCTCTCTCAATTCCCGAGAAACATGCGTCCTTGATTCCTCTCTCCTTGCATCTTCTCCTTGTGTCTCAGTTGCTCTGTTGTGAGACATGAAAGATACCTATCCCCCACTTCACAGCCATGACTGGAGGGAGTATACGGAGCATGCTGTAAAGATGACCCGTGGCACCATAAGAGCATAATTTTACACCTGTATCAGTCTCTTATGGGATCAGTCCAACGGAACTCTATAATATTCCCCTCTTTTTGGATGTAAGGGTGATATTAAATTAAATACACGAACAAGGCTGCGCCTGGTTCTGCTACAGCATTGTCAGTGAGGAATGTGCTCATGTTTCCTTTGTAATGGATTTTTCTGTGAATGAGTGTTGAACAAAAATATTAATTAAGTCTTAAAATAAACAAGACCCAAAAAAGAACTTGCATGCTGCCGAATGAGAAGCCGTGCTTTCCATTCATTTATTTTCATGCATATTTTAGTAATCCAAACACTGCAGTCTCCAGATGATCTTCATTTGTGATGCTAATTTTAGTCCTCAGTCTGCAGGTTGGGTTCACAGCTCCGAGCTGTGTGCAAGTTTGCAGCATGAATGAGCGCAGAGGCAGGTCGTGTTAAATGGACCGCGGTGGAATGGTGCGAGGTTGTGATTGGTGAGCTAAACCAGCTTGTGTCGCTATCAACTCCTCATGGCTGCACCAGGCCTGACATTAAAAGTGTTGTGCTTTAGCAGCTAACAACTTTGGCGCATGCTCCTCTGCTGAGGGCTAACATGACATGCTAAAGGCTTTGCGATTTATGTGAACCGCTGCAGAGCCGGGGGGGGCCTCCGGTGTCATGGGATCATGTTTGTGTGGATCTCGCATGATAAGCCAGAAGTTATCTGGTGAATCAGGAATGAACTGGAGGCTTCGGGAGAGGCTGGTGGCAATTCCGTCGGGACTCAGGCCCTCGGACAACAGCATCACCCAGTCAGGTTCTGGCACAGATAATGGTCTTCTACATGTAAATAGCTATAGGGGGTTAGCTACAGGGGACACACAGTACCTACAAAGAGTCCACAGGTTCAGCACGCAGAAATCAGATGTCAGTTTGAGCCACTGTGACATTTGTGTGCCACAATAACAAGCTGACAATGTTGTGTCTCCACACTCATTTTTCTTTTCTTTGTGGCTCTCAAAGTGATGCTGCTGCATTCAGATGACTTGTCCTACAACTGGAGGACAAAAGAGAAGCTAACAGACGCCACTGCTGGAGGAGGCGCAGCTTGTCATTGATGCAGTTTTATTAATGATCACAGCGCCTCAGGTAATTATGACTTCAGTCAATAGTGAACAGTGAGCAGAGATAATAACAGTGTTGTCTCAGTGGATTTGATAGCCTAATAATCAATACAGCAACAATCAACACATCTAGCTGTACCATCATACGAACATGAAGAAGAACGGACTGTTTTGGGGAAATATTATTATCATTGTGACAAATAAAGGTTGGTCTTAATTGTAAATTACTCTGATCAAAGAACTTTAATTTACTAATCTTTGCAACAGTTTCTGTTTATATTTTCTACTTTGAGTGAAGGATAAAGTGCACTGCAGACCTGCACAGAAGTGCACAGACCTGTACAGGTCTGCACAGTTCAGACCTGGTATCCAAACACCTGTGAATGGTAAATGGACTTGCACTTGAATTTGCTTTTCTAGTCTCTAGGTCTGCTCAAAGTGCTTTACACTACCAGTGATATTTATCCATTCACACACATTCATACAGCGCTTCTTTATACATGTTATACTGTACGTATGGTCTCTCACCATTCACACACACACATTCACATGAGACACTGGGGGACTAAAACCATATTTAATTGAAGAACAATGATTAGCTTAGCCTCTCTGTATCTGTATCTGAATCTCTCTCTCTTTGGGAACACTCATCTGAATATTGTCACACACACCAAGAGCCCATCCACACGAATACAGATTTAATGAATCTGCATACGTTTCTTATCGTCTCGTCCAGATATGCCATATTAGGGGGGTGAAAACAGTATTATTTTTTTTTAATCTGAAAATGCTGCCCCAGCATTTTGTGTTTAGACACCCAAAACAGATCTTTTGAGAAATGATGATGTCATACACTCCCCACCGCTCTCACCTGTAACCTGAGACACACCGCTAGACAAATAGGAGTCTATGGACATAACAACAACGGCCGACTACTGTCGGTCCCTCGGACACGGCAGCTGAATCTCGCCCATTAAAGGGACAACGAGGAGTTTCTATTTGGTTATAAAAAAGTCTCACGTTAATGTGGATGAATCTACACTACCCACACTTGTTAATGGCTCCATTTTCGATAAATATATCGTTTTGTCTCTATCGTTATTTTGTTATTTTAATTAATGGTGGAAGTGCTGGGCGAGCCGATCAACGTTTCCTTACTTTCGGTTTTGTGGCGAGTCATGAGAATAACGCCGCCGAATCGCCGTTTATGGTCGGAACTACGACGGTATGTGATCATCTTCGAACCTCTGACTTTAATTCTTGATGAATGAAAACATGAGTCCGTCTTGCGCCGGTCAAAGAAATGTACGGTGCGCGCGGAGGGTCATAAATGTAGTGTGAAAACGCTTCGCTTTTCCAAAACTCCTCGTTGTCCCTTTAAATCATCACCGATCGTCATATTTGCACTGACACGACTCCCAGTCAACATTTAATCCACTTACACTGTGTGGAGTTTGAATACAGCGGGGACGCTTTTCTCTTCTTCTCTGATTTTGGTGTTTATGTGTGGCAGCATTACAGTGCCACATGCTCCACACAGGCCCCGCATATACTACAGTGTTTTGAGTCATTTTCAGTGGATCCGTGTAGATGCTGATTCTTGAAACGATGCTGTGTTTACAGATTTTTCTTAAAAAAACAAACAAGAAAAAGATAGTTTTGGGTAAAGCTCCGTTTTTGTGTGGATAAGGCCTAAAACTAGGATCTAGCAGCTTAGTGGGAACTACTGCTAGTATGTCACACTGTGACATTATCTGTTGTACTTTGAAGTTTAGCCTTCGTGTCTCGCACTCTGTCTATGTTTTTCACAGATTTCTCAGACTCCAGAGCTCCATCCCTCTGCACCAACTGCTGCCTGCATCACCCCTGCTCCTAAACCAGCCTCCCCACCTCCATTAAGCTGCCAGCTCGCCCTGCTTCCCCTGTATATGTCCCAGCCTGCCGACCAGAAGCCGTCTCCATCCACTCTTCCTTGATTGACCATTTTTTTTCCTGTTAAGGGTTTTTTGGGGAGTTTTGCCTCAGTCAGTGTGAGGGTCTAAGGGGAGAGGATGCTGTTATGCTGTGTAAAGACCTTTGAGACAAACTGTTTGGAAAAATGGGTTATCGAATAAACTTGCCTTGCCTTGTCTGCTGTTTACCCAGAGTAGAACTCAGTAAATCTGAATGAGAACACACAGCTAATAAGCCTCAGCAGCTGAGATACATTTGCTGCATTTTTAAATGTAGACACACTCAGAGGTTTAGGCAATTCCATATCTTTGCACAGTGTGTTCTGCAGCATCTGCAACAGGGAGGCTCTGTACAGCAATTACACATACAGACTGTTAGTGGATAATTGCACAATTTGACTAAATCAAAATGCTGCTGCATTTTAAAACGTTTTTAAAAAGAGGTCCCTCTTTTGTAATCTATCCTTCTTTTTTATTTTACAAAGCTGGTGGCTGTTATTATGAAGGACACAGAGGGTTGGCTGTGACATTTATGACTGGGTCATCTAATCAATAACTGAAACACTGATGACAGCAAACAGACACCTTGAGTGGCTGTTATGTTTCCTCCTCTTTGTCTTTCCATCCCCACTCCTCTACTAACTTGTTCTTTGTACTTTTTTATGGTGCTCAGCATTGACGGCAGTTCTTATCGCCTGTTTACTGCATGCTCTATATGGACAGAGTGACAATAAAATACTGCATATGAGCAACACAGTGCAGGTGTGACAGCAAACAGCTTAAAAATAAAAATAAGTTTTGGGATGCACTCATATGTGTTTTCTTTCTATTTTTATGGCAGAGCAACTGATGACTAACGATTCAGCATTAAAATATTCTCGTCAGAAAATAAAGGGAGAGGCTGACATTTACTTTAAGTCTACTGTTTGAGAGAAGGGATCAATTTAATATTGTGTATTCACTGTGAAAATCACATCCCTCTTTCATTCCTGCTAAAATTGGCCCCTGGCTGCTCTTGTATAGCTGAAGGCTTCATATTGTGCTGTGTAGCTGGGATCTTGCCTGTGGCAGCCAATGCTTAGGGAAATTGCGGCTGTGAAATTATGGGTGTATGTCATACAGAAGGCTGGGTAGGTTTACAGAAATTGCTCCAGTGTCATTTGGGCTTTGCCATCTCATGGTAACGACCCAGCGTATTGACACACAGGGACCTCGGATGACAGAGATGAACGAGAAGACTGCGTGTCCTACACGGAAAAGGCACAGTGTATACATTATAGTGTACTGCAGTTTATACACTGGTAGCAATAATGCAAAAGTGTAGTGGAAATCCCTGGAGGGGTGTTATGAAAGCAGTATTAGAAGATAAAAGTTGAAATCTCAGGGCCTTGGATTACAGTGGCTAAATTATTTATAAATTGTGGTTTAAACTCTTGAAGATTTGGGTTTATGCTTGTTTTTACTTCCCATCTTTTTTACAGGCTTTATTTAGCAGAGTAACTACAAGTCTTAAATGATTTTGAATAGTCATACTCAAATGTCTGCTTTGATAGAGCATGTCCAATCAGTTGATTTTTACCAAAGTTCCAGTGGCATAGCGAAGAGTTTGAAATACTTATGTCAATGGGATATTGCCACAGTGGATAGGTCAATTCACTGCAACGTATAAAAAAGACATGCAAGAAAAAAACAAATTCAGTCCAACAACGCAATAGCAACGGTTCCAGCAGACACAAGAGGCAGCTGCTCGGGTTTGCATCTAACTCCCTGCATTTTGCTCCCCATCGTCCTCTCTCTCTCTCTCTCTCTCTCTAACTCTCTCAAGGCCAAAATAACATGAAGTGAGGAAGCTGCTCGGACTCACAGTCACAATCATCAGAACACTATTTTCTAAATTTACACACTTTTCATTTCAACACTCTCAGAAAACGTTAAAGAATGACGATTAAATTCTATAATCATTGCCACACATATTCTGAATATCGTTCCTCTGAATCATTAAAAGCCTGATTAAATGTGAACGGACACAAACACACCCCCATCTACTGCAGAGATACACTGATAAGCACAGGCAGATGACGTTCCACACGCGCACACACCCACGCAAAACACACACCTCTCTGGCTTTGTAATCAATCCAGTGCTGTTCCTCATCTCTCCTAATGAAAGAGGAGATGCTCAACAGCAGATCCCCTCTCTAATCTTTCTGCTAACAGAAGGCTAATAAAGGGGCCAGAGTCAATTATTGACCAGAGAAATGAACATTTGATGAGCTGCTGATCGTCGGGGGAGACAACAACCAGAATTTCTATTTTCTCCAGGGCACAGCAAGAAAGAGAGGGAGGAGAGAAATTGCTGTTTTGTGAGCACAAACGCACAACAGCAGCCACCCAGAGTCCCCCAGCAGCACCGAGGTGCTGCTCTTTACGTCGGGACGGAGACGAAGCTGCAGTGGTTTTCCTCAGTGATGATGATTTTAAGTGTTGGGTGTCTTGTAACATCTTGTCATCTTGTAACAACTGCACAACAAAAAACCAGAGATGATTTTAAAATCTGTCCCACCCAGTCACCCACCCGGCATTTAGCCTGACAGCAGAGCTAAAGGAAAACTTGACTGAATGCCAATTCAAAGAAATACGCTCTCCTGGAATCCGGTGTCATTTTCAAGTCAAATCTCAGTCAGTTTCCACATTTGAAAGGCATCTCTTAAAAGCCCCATATTTCAGTATTTATTGCAAATGTTGATGCATAATAAACCTAACCACTAAAAAAACATGTCATTTTACATCTAGTTGTGCAGGCTTCTCCCTGGCTCTCTAGTAGCAACATATTGTTGAGCTTTAAGCATCTCTGAATGACAACATATTTGATATAATATAATCAAATATATAATGAAATATAATTTAATATAATAAAATATAATACATCATTTCAAGTAAAACTATTCAAGGGTCAGATGGGAGGTCAAGTGACTGCATAGCTTTCACATCAGAAAGTTACAGTGACAGTCTGACTCCTTTCAATTCTTAGATTTTGAATACAAGCTGTGTGCATTTCAATATAGAGCCTTGACTTGAATCCATGTATGACTGCTGTTTGTTCATGCCTTCATTTCATCCTGCCTGAAAGACCAACTGTTTGTATTCTGCACTCAGTTAAAAAGAAAAATAAGCACAACAAGCATTAAATCATTTGTGATGCAAAATGCATGCCTTTAACTGCTGCTGCTGCTGCTGCTGCTGCTGCTGCTGCCATGAGAAGAGACAGGCATTGCTCCCCTGGCTGCCCAGTGTTCCCAGTCTCTATCCTGGACATTCCAATTAGACACCCAGTTACATGTATGCATGACAAAGATGGCGGCACTGCTCATTTATACGTCATTTATGAAACCAGCTTACTGGAAAAGGCCAACTGTAACCGGGTTATTGATGTGGATTTAAAATGTAGGGAATAAGTGGTCATTACGTAAAACAAAAACAAAGAAACGCTGTTTTTACAATGCTACAAACTGAGGAAGAGATAAAGAAGTCAAGACTTCAAGTTAGTATACCCCAACACCAAGAGATGGAATTACAGTAAGAGAGAGAGCAAGAGAAAGCCAGAAACATTTACTGCTACTAGAGAATGAGACGAGAGAGAGAGAAAGCAAAAAAGCAACAATCACTGGTTTAGTTGGAGTAAAATAAACAGAGACAGGATGGTGAGGATACAGAGGACAGAGGGAAAGAATGATGAAAGGGGGAGCGTGTTTACCATTGACAAAGAGAGATAAAGGGAGTGAGGGAGAAAGAAAGAAAGAAAGAAAGGTGGAGAACAGTGCTTCTCATTTGATTGAGTGCAAAGCATATGGCAAAGCGGAGGCCATTACAAGGCCCTCTGCCTCAGGGGGAAGGGGATAATGGGAATCTCACACTCATCACTGAGAGGCTGAAATCCTCCTACCGAAGGCAGCCGATACAAGTGAGACATCCTCACTACACCGCCACACTTTCATAAAAAAACACTGGGCTGCAGCTAATTTCAATCAAGTGAATAAAAAAATCAGAAAATGTTAACACAGGTCACAGGTGACACCAGCACAAGTGAAAGAACTGAATTTAAAAGCACTTAAGTGTTGGTTTTTTAATGAATAATGATAAATGATTTAAATTATTACATTTAACATATCTACCAGTTTATGTGTCAGCTCTGTAATATTATTCACATTACATTCGCAAATCTCATTGGTTTGATGATTGTAGATCAGTTCAGATTTTGGGGGGTTAGCGGAGAAAATAATTTCTGTCTACTTAAATCCACTCCAATTTTGTACCAGGCACAAGCAAGGTGCGCAGTGCTGATTTCGTTCGGCGTAGCCAATTCTGCAATTTGGTAGACCGAGGTGCACCCAGATGGGTGTGGCGACGCAGTAGGTAAAATTAAAAAAAAAGGTAAATGGTCTGTATATAGCGCTTTACTATACCTGCCCAAAGCGCATTTACATCATACATTGCATTCACCCATTCACACACACATTCACACACTGATGGCGGAAGCTGCCATGCAAGGCGCTCTTGCCCAAGGACACTATGGCAGCAACGGGGACAGAGTGGGATTTGAACCACCAACCCTCTGATCAGTAGGGGGAGGTGTCGACAGCTTCAGCTTGGCACAGTGATAATTTCACGCCAAAAGGCTGCGCTTAAGGTGCGCTGAAAGCTCGCCAACTCTTGCACCTGGTCTACAAAATTAGAACCTAGTATCTTAAAATAAGTTGTTTCAAGAGCAAGCTTTGAGTGTTTAAATGGATTCATAACACATGATGTGTCAAAATTAATACTTAAGGTCTGTCTGACAAATCTGAAGAATGCCTCAGGGCCGAAACATCATTTTCATATTAAATGATTTTTGCATATGGAGCCAGGAGTGTGCTACACTTATTTATTTTTCTGTCTGACAACTTAAAATAATCCAGGTTTTTTTCAATATTTTTTTTAATTCAAATATGGAAACACAGTGTCTACTTTTGGGTTTCAAAAAATATTCAAATTTGATTTCCAACCAAAAATTCAACATCTGTCCAAAGTTGGAGGTTAAGTTTTGACGTCATTCTGACGTTGACCTTTTTTTGCATCAGCTCTATAATATTCACACTGCTGTTTAATCACATTAGTTGGACTTTACACAGTATGCACCTACGTGTAATATGAGTATTGATGTTGCGTGATCTAAAGAGCGCGCTTTCCATTATTGCTCAAGAATAATATATAAAGAACATGGATGTTAAAAGGTCAGTTTTACCATAAAACCCTGTTTGATTTATTTATTGCACGCTCTCAGCACGCATTGGTTTACCACGCTGTAAGTTTATACATCCTATAATGACCTGCTGCACTTCATACAGTAAAGCGCATGGCACAAACCACAGAAATTGCTATTCAGAGGAATTTCATGATTTAAAAGTGGAAGAGAACTCTAAACATGTTCATAGCAGATCATGTCAGGCTGATGTCGATCTAACAAGTTAAGATTTAATTTTCCTGTGATATTGACAGACGGCGCCGTAACGTAATCCATTAATAGACTTCACACATTGGTCTGCTCACTGCAATGTGAATCATGATAAACATGCAACTGAGGCTGAATGTGATTGAACAGCTGCTGTAAAGAGTCAGTGAACTCCATGTACAAAAAAAAAGAAGAATCTATGCAGCTGCCAAAAAGTGAAATGTTCATTATCACTTGACATCACTGCACAAGTCAGGAGAGATATTTTTCAGTTTTTAAAGCAACAATATGTAGGATTCATGGTACTATATAATAATATAATAGTAGATGCTAGTAGTAGCTGCGGTGAGAAACGATATTTCGTATTTTGTACATTTGTGTGAAATGACACACATTTTTCTCCCACATGCATACATTTTTTTATATACATTCTTCTCTTAGATACATACTTACAAGAGTGAAAATATATTCATGAGTTAATATGAATGTGTGAAGGAAAATGTATAAATGTGTGAGTGAAAATGTATAAATATGAGAGAAAAATATATGGATGTGTGAGTGAAAATATATGAATGTGAGAGTGAAAATGTATAAGGAGAATATGTGTGTTTATGGTCCCTCATATATTTCACTCATTTTATCTTTACTTAATATTGATTTTCCTCACTCCATCCACTTTCACACAATGACTTCATTTTCAGCGACAGTCGTCATTTTCCACTCGACCAATTGTCTGTTTCATTGGAACTAACGACGTGAAACATTTTTGCCAAATAAAGAGGCAAATGAAACGAAATGATTCACTGAGTTTGGTCTGATCAGATGAGCTTAAAAGTCTCCAGAGCAGAAACACATTGTGTGTGAAGGAGGCAGCAAACACAAGCACAACAGTGTGCAGTGTGCTGTGTGTTGTGTGTTTGTCAGGGTGATGGATAGACTAATATGTGATGTTATGACTGCATTGTCAGTGTGGAATATGAACTGATAAATGAGGTTACACCCAGCATCTTCATATCTCTGGCTTGTTTTGGATTCAGTATATTTCAATGCATGAGGCCAAAGAAAACCCGTGTAATATCCAATACTAGTATATTTTCCTATTAAAAAAAGAGATCTAAAAATACAGAGGTCACAAGTAGAAGGTTGCCAAATCACCAAGTCTAGAATTTTTCATTTTATTTCCTGACTTCATAAATGTATGTGTGTGTTTTCAAAATATGAAGGTAAATGCTGCTTTAAAGTTCTTCAAGGATTAAGAAAGTGGAGAGGGAAATATGAATTTTAAAATTTTTCTTGCCTGAAGTACCAAGGAAAATGACCTCGGTGTCTCCGGTTGTACCAACAGCACTGAAACAAACCACCACCAAGACCTGCAGCCTCCATACTGAAATTTAAAGTCTCCACCACAGGTGTTTTACAGCCAGATTTGAGCTATATTTTGCTAATATGAAAGGTTTTCACCATGAAAAGTTCTGTATTAGATTACTTTATCCTCCAGTCTTTCGACTCCCATTCTAAGCTTTGTGTCATAACTGAAGGACACATAGTCTGCTCTTATCTCTCCTTTTTTGGCCTAGAGACAAAATGGATGCGGAGAGATTTGTGGGAGAGCTCGGTCTTCGACTCGGCTCCCAGGCTGCTGAGAAGGAATTCACAAGTATGTGGCGAATATGCAAAGCATATATACTCGAAGATTCATGTTTTACCCTTCAAAACAAACACATGTTAATTTACACAGATTCCCTATACACAAAGCACAACTTCTTCTACAACTTCAGCTGGATTTGTGAGTAGAATTAAAATGGGGAAGTAATGAGATGCCACTCGGTGTCTTTGTTTACTGATGTTCACCAGGAGCTAAAATCAGAACAGTCACGAATCCCGGTGTCTGTGTTGATGACTCACCGAGTGAGTCATTACCGACAGAGACTGCACCTTCCTCTTTATGACCTGTTACTGAGGTGATGGCTCTGTAGGCACCCTCTGTATGCTGCTCATTAGCCAAGCTCATGGCGCTTTGTTGGAGTGACAACATGGTTTCATTACCGGGCAACTGCAGTTCTGTGGGTCGTACTGAGATGCATGCAGTGAGAGAGTTAAATCTCTGCATTTCATGTCCTCCAGACACTGATCATGATGATGGGAAGATATGTGTTCCAAATTATTGCACTGTGTACAGTAGAAGCACATCTGTTGTGTTATGATCCACATCAACACAAAGTCAAAGAACCAGTAATCCAACACGTAATACTGACCAACATCATGAAAAAGACGTCATCTGCTTCATCATCAAGATAAACAGATACACAGAAAAAACAACTCAACTTTAGAAAAACTGTATCAACAACTGGCCTAAAATTACACAATCTCTGAAGCCCCAGAACCACCACTTCAGATAACCAGTTTACCAAACCAGAAACTCCAGCATGGTCTTTTCTACCTAGAGTAAATTGATGTATGTAGTGGGTTCAGAGTGAAGCCACTCAAAGCAAAGCAGTCTGTGGAGGTTCAAATAAGAATAGACACTGCACACTTTTCATTTAGTGTTGATTTTGGCGGCCCCTGTGGACGAAAGCAGCAGAATGAAGACTACATTTCCCACTGTCGTGAAGACGTTTGTCTGGCCGGCGCATGTAGATTTATTTTGGAAACGTTGGAAAGAAGACGGGACTTGCTTTTTTTTTTTAGCAGCGTAATGTATCTATTCGTATCGTTTCGTCAGTGGTCCGACCCAACCATGCCTTCCAGAGGTATAGAATTAGACTACTTAGAAATAACGTATCTTCACACTGATGGGCTCATTTGCTGTTGTAGGCAACAGAGACACATCAGCAGAAACCAGAGACTTTTGCGTATTAAAAGCTCCGTACAGGGGCTTTAAGTCTTGTATTCAGTTTCTGAACTGTGCATTTCTCTGTGAACATTCAGAGTATTAATATTGAACCTAAACCTGTTCTATAATTGAGGATGACATGGACATTTCACTTTATATTGTACAGAGTCTTTAAAACAGACAGAAAAACATAGGAGCACTCCTACCAACAGGTGAGAAGAGACTATATGAGACATATAGTCTCTTTTAGGTCTTCGTGTCCTCAATCCCACTATAAAAATTAAAAAAACACACAACCTGAAGCTAGACCCCCCCTCCGCGCTCCCTTTCATTCCCGTTTCCTCTTTCCGAAGTCCTTGATCTCGGCACGATATTGAGCTGATTTGTATCAAAAATCAGCAGACCACAGCCTCTTCAAATTTTAAACAATGACTAGGCTAGAGTTCACATGAAGACTCCACCTTGAAATATTAATGACGCTTCGGCTCGATCCTGCGGGACGCCATTAAGCTCCTCTTTAAAATGTTGTTTTGAAATTACTCAACATCAGACGTGGAATTTGCTTATGCGGCGGAACCAAAGAGAGAGGCATGAAAACGGATCAGTCGGTGTCAGCCTGATGGAGAGATATTACTGAGCTGCGTTGGAGAGGAAAAAAGGGAAAAAAATTAAAGCGATGGGTTTGTTTTACAAAATGGAATATTTAGCAGAGTTATTCTGATGAATGGCAGCCTCGCTCTGCTGTGATAGGCCGGGAAAACATTAGTCCAGCCACCGCAACGATGAGCTATATTGCTGAACATGAACGCCATATGTTTCCCTCAGCTGACTGATTTCTCCCTGAATGGGATCAGACTGGCTATCATTCCCAGAGTAACGCAGCATGGTCTGATGAAGTTAAGTGAAACCACCTCTCTTTTCATTCACCATCCTCCTAGCCGCCCCCACCACGCACCTCCCCACTATGGCGATAAGTACGTGTCGCTCCTCTGTTTATGGAAGCAAAGGAGACTAATAAACGTCTGATGGATGCCATCCGGGACTCCCAGGTAATCAAATAGGCAAATTAGATGCTGCATTAGCTGGTGTGCTGCTTCTGATAGCCCCCCAGCCTAATGAATTTATAAATAAACACACTGAGGGGATGTCTGTTTAAGAAGAAGATGGAGGAGGATGAAGAGGCAAACAGCTGCAGAGCCAAGGTATAGAGCCACCATGGAAACAAGACCAGAGGACTGTTGCTGGGGAACACTGCACAACAACTGTCAGCAGTTACAGCCTTAACAGCACAGCACTAACCTCCATGCAGAAAACACTAGAACCAGAGGGTCTGCATTAAATTTTAGCCAAGCTATCGTAACTATTTAATTCATGTTTGCACAGAGGTTGCTTCTGTTTTTCACTCTTATGCTCACATTGTTTCACAATCAGTAACAGTTTTTCTAAAGTATGGCCAATTACACATCATTTTGTCTATGTGTGTAGGCAGGGGGTTAATACCCTCATCTGTATGCAGATGACACAATTATTTATATATATCCAAATTTCATGTTGATGATATTCAGCACTCACCTTCAGCATGATTTTGACACTGTGCAAAGCTGGTTTCATGCCAAAAAATGATTATAAAAAGAATGAATTGAATTTCCTTCATTATTAAGTTCTTTCTTTTCAAATGAGTTGGTGTCATTAGTGATGCTGAGTATCCTTTTTCCCACATTCAAAAATAAAAAGTAAACTAGACTATGTCAATATGCACTGTAGTACATTCAAGTCCCTTTTTTTTAAAATCTTTAAACGTCTCACATTTTACACTTTTCCTGTGTTTATTCAAAGTACTGATTCAGAGATATGTGTTTTTGGTTTTAAGAGCCAATCAGAAAAGAGGAGGCTCTGGGCCACTACTGTATGTGTATTGGGTATCGGTATTGTACCGGTTTAAATGTGAAAGGTCCCCATTCCTAAATCAAACCAGTATGTATGATTGGTGAGACATTCACCGACAGCTGTTTTATTTGTTTTATTTTAGGTTACTAGCTAGAATAAGCCAGAACAACATGTCATAACCCAGTTAACACATCAGGACTATGAGCTGGGAGCTGCAACAGTGGCTGTGGCAGAACACTAACCACATTTTAACACATGAGTTACATCTTCTCAGTATATTATTATTTGTTATCTACTGTGATTAAACCTCTGACTCCAAATCTCAGGATAAAAGTGGCTGCACCTTTCACTTTTTTATTAGTTTTCTTGAGTATCACAGTGCTCCAGCTGTGCATCCTTGGCTACACTGAATGGGAGCTGATCACACTTCTTTCAGCTCTTTTTAATGGGTTATTTTCAGTATGTGGAAAAACACGATCCAAATTATTCACTAAAAATAAACAAAATGGGAAATTGTTTTTAAAAAAAAATCATCATTCCACAAAGTGTAGAGACTGAACAGCATCTTAGTTATTTTCTGCTTGTCTGAAGCCAACTTTGTAATTACTAACATGACATTAAGTGCAGTAAACTAATATTCAGATCTGTGTTGTTGTAGCCTTCAGTGGGACGTGTAATTTCATGAATAATTCTGACATTTATCTGAGTGGCAGCATGGATCTATGAAAATACTTGATGTTTTTTTAAAGCCAACAGTTGCTGCAGGTAGTTTTTCATGACTACTGTGATTTTTACCAACACTCCTCACTCAAATGCTCCGCATGGCAAATAGCTCTGAGACATTATTCCCTCCTGCTCTACGCTGCCAATACTGAGTTCAGATGGTATTAAGGGGCCCAGTTACGCAGTCAGCAATCTCAACCTCTGAAGAAATGGAAAGCAAATATCTCACAGCATTTTTCTTCACCATCCTGCTGATTCAGATATAATAAGGGCAGGTTCCTGAGGGTCTTTTGGAGTGTGTCTGCATTCAGGAAGTTGCAAAATAATAACCCCTGATTAGAAGGTACCTTTGAGACTTCTGAATTTTCTCCCTCAGATGTGCAGATCAGATTTAATTTTCAAGTCCAAACCCAAATGGACCCAGGCCTGAAAGTTTGTTTTTGTAATTATTTTGTACATTAAGGCAAAAGTCTGACAGAGACAGATTCAGCTTCAAGGCATGAGATGAGTTCAAACTTTAACCAACAATCTGTTTCCCTCATCGTGGGCTGAATGAGGTGGATCTTTGCATGTGAGTTCCAGTTAAAATTTGCTTCCCTGCTGAAGTAGGCTTCTTTATGTACTCATTTATTTTTAAATAGGGCCATGGACAAGAATATGGAACACGTACTTACAGGAAAACTCAAACATGCACTCCTATCCGTGTGTGGCTGGGTATCGACTATGTGTTCAGTATTTTATCAACTATTCCAGACAGAGCTCTGAAAACTGAAACATGTCTAAAATCTGAAATCATGTAGTGAAAATGCCATCTCCGACCCATCAACCCACCAATCTATCAATCTTGGACCCTTGGACCAGACATCATATGAAGGCAAGAATCAGTAAGTGAATCATCTGGAATCATTCATTTATGTATAATCAAGTAAATAATAGTAAGTAAATAAATAAATGAAATGAAATATAATAGTAAATAATAATATTTACGAAAATGAACAAACACAACCAATTATCAAGAACCGTTGTGTTGTTTGTGGTTGAAAAACGTATGTGAAGCACTTCAACAAAAGGAGTCAGGAGTTGTGGGGTTCAGTCAATGAAAGCAGACTGGATGTGTGGGCCAGAGCAACTGCAACAGTTTGAGTTTGCCATTCAAGAGAAGCATAAGCTGATTTGAATCAAGCCTTTCTGAAAAGTTTCGGAGGGCAAGAATAGTTTGTTAGCAGGATGGAGTTAGCATCCTGATTTGGAGCTTTGCTGCCTCTGGGCGTGGGAAGCTCCACATCATGGAAGGGGAAATTAATTCTCAGGTTTATCAAGGTCTCAAAGGATGATGCTCTCGCGGAAACACTGCGCTTCTTTGTGTTATTATCTTAAGGACATTGGGTTGCCTTTATTCAGTCACATTAGATGTTATGACTAGTTCAAGAAAGGCTTCACTGACTTTTTTTCCAACACTGTATAAATAGTATATATTTTGCTACTAGAAGCAAACTGAGCCTCCTTTAGATGTCCCACACAGTCTTACACATGTTATCTACTCCAACACATTCCCTCATAAATAACAAAAAAAGCAATTTTTCAGAGTATAGATCCTCTTTTCCCTGCACTGAATTTATCCTGTCTGTGTTCGCAACACACAGCTACATTTGCCCAATCAATGTTCATAGGATTGGTAAGATGTTTGGCCACTGTGTCTGCTCCTCACAGAGTTATTAAGCAGAATCCAATTTAACTTTGTGATGTAACAACAAAGCCCCCACCTGCTTATGACATATTTTTTGCAGGCATTTTTCTACCTCTAGCTAGCGATCATACTAGTTTGCCAATTCTACTTCTTCCCCTCCAGTCCCACATGTGACTCTGAGCATTAGAGCATTGTTTACGTCTGCAAACTGCTTCAGTATCACTAGGGTCATCAGCCGAACTGTGAATTTAAAAACCCTTTTTTGCAGTGAAAACCACAATAAAACAGACAGACTACAATTCCCATGATGGACTTCACCTCACTGACATTCAAGAAATCACAGGGCTCTCAAGTTTTGAAGTGAGTTCAGAGTGAGATTTTACCAGGGCAGCGGGGATTTGGTTGAAGTGGGGATGGATGTCTGACAAATGACGCATCAATTCATTAAAACAAAAATATTTATGATTTATGACTGGAATAAGTTAACCAGGGGTGTCATGAAACCCAAAAATTGGAGGGGGCACAGTGAATGTGAATGTGCTATTGCGCGCGCAGCGCGCATAACATTTTTTGGAGGATGCCCTCAAATCACTTATTTTGGGCACTTATACAGGACTCTACACTAGTATTTGTTAGTTTATATATTTTTAGAGCACAGCACAATGAAAAATGTTTAAGTAACACGTTATTTAACCTTTAAATAATGTTGAGGGTCCAATGTGACCCATTTTTACATTTAGGAACAAAAACACCCTAAACATTCTCCTCTGTTGAACTTGTTCTTGACCAACATAATATTTGATACAGATTAAATGGTCTTTCCTGCCACTACACTATGATGATTACTGTATTTAACTACTTAAATCACAGTAGCTAAACTGATTTGCAACTCAGCCTGATGTAAACATTAATAAAACTCAGTAAACAATCATGCTCCATGTTGTCTCTGTGTGATGTTCAGGGACAGGTCAGGACAGGACAGAGAGCTCTGAGGTTGAAGTCTATAATAATGAGATGAGATGAGAGACACCTGTGACAGTGACAGGTCTGTGTCTTGACCACATGTCAGCTGATCAGCTGCAGCAGATGAAACTCCGCTGTTCTCAGCTCCACCGCAACGAGTGCTTTTTTTTTTTTTTTTTAAATTAAGCACCGGTAGCAACACGGCTAAAATACGGGATGATACTGTAAACTGGCACGGATCCGGTGTGTTTATCAAAGCTTGGTCGCCGTGCTCAGGCACCGGGTCGGTTTGAGCTGCGTTCATGAAGTTAAGAGGCTACTTTCAAACTCTTCAGGCAGTGATCAGTGTCGGCGGCTTTTTGACTCATTACTCACTGGCCGTCGATGGTACAGGCTGAGGCCAGTAGGTTACAACAGGTAACAGTGTTGTTGTCTCTTTTCACCTCTCTCGTGTGATCAGTGCGCCCTCAAATCTGTTCCACTGTTAAAGCGGTGCAACTTGGTGGACGTCACCGTGGTAATTTAAATGCGTGAGAAATACAATGTGTGGCGTGTGAGCGTGTGAACGGGTGGGAATGCGTGTGTCACACGCCAAATGCGTGAGACTTGAGAGCCCTGAAATCATGAGTTTCATAATCACATCTTAAATAGGACAGATTATTTTACTACACATGTCAGTCTTTCAGGACATTTGATAACTACACCAGGGTTTCCCCCAGAAAACTTGTTAAGCCCGGTGGTAGGGTGGCACCGGCGGCCCATCCGCGGCCCATCGCCGGGCCACCGGTGCCCAAGCATGTTTTTTTGTGGCAGGGGCCTGACCCTGACCATTGACTGATGGCAGGGCCCTGTAGGGAACAGATTCATTAATGGAGCAGTAGCATTTATAAGGTGTGATTCCATAAGGCCTTATGATCAATGTTAAAAGTTGACTGGAAATTTGAAAATATTATCATAAACATCTGTTATTATAAGACATTTATGTAACATATTAAACACCAGCTATTGCAGAGTCTTACAGAAAGGCACTCTTGAAATGCTGTTCAATAACCACAAAAATAAATAAATAATGATTATTATAATCATAAAATAATATTTAAATAAATAGCATCAACTGTTTGCATTAAAAACTAAAAAGAACAACTGCCTGGTGTCTCCTTTAGCTTTATTTCTCAGATTTTATTTTTTTTATTCTCCGAGATTTTTTACATCTGGAGCATAGACTGTAAAAGATTTGGAGTCACGTAATGACGTACCATGCTCTTTTTCCAGTCAGTCGTCATGGAAACGTGACACTCACGGATTTACTAGAGCAAACGTGTGTGATCGCGAGCTTTACGAGCTGAAAAATTAAACAATGGATCATTTTCACATCAGGTGAAAGCCCCGCGGCTCACAGGAGTCCGGAGCTCTGACGCTGCAGGGGACGACGTGCTAACAGCTAACTGCTACCAGCTACCAGCTAACAGCCACTACAGCAGCTGACTGACTCTTGGAGCCGTGGCTCGGCTCACGTTAACGTGGACTCGGTGCGTTCCTCTCGGTCAGCTGGTGAAGCAGCGGGCTGATCATAGATGCGGTCTGAGGAGCATGATGTCCGTGACGTGTCCCGTTATGCGCGACGAAGTTGTGACGTTGTCAGGTGATGAAAAAGACACCTGATCACGTGTTCAAGTATAAAAATTGATTTAAAAAAATTAATAAACGATGCTTAGCCTGGCGGGGGGTCAAGTAAGGCCTGGCGGCCCGCCAGGCTTATAATACACTGGGGGAAACCCTGTACACACAATCTTAAACATGGAACATGATCAACTGGACTGAATTCTTAGCAATAACAACAACAAAAGGTAAATAAATTAAATCCATCTCATATCACAGTTTTATATACAGATTTACAATTTAAGCCCCAGCACAGTGCTGCAGGCTTGTCTACTTCATCTATACTAGGCGGCGGCAGCAGCAGCAGCAGCAGGCGTGGGCATCAGTCTTTGAAAATCTCTTCACGTCTTCTCGTTTGCTTTCCTGCCACAACACACTGACGCTCTTGTAATGAATGACAAGAGTCGGGAGTGGAATCATCCCAAAGAGGAAAACCCCGGATTCAAAACGCAAATATTTGGCAGCCTGCATGTGAAGTTCCTGTTTTGTCTGCACAGCGGGTGTACACAGCGATGCTACATGTGTTGTAACCGCAGTCGTGTTGCAGCCTCGGCAGCAGCGAGGAGCCCGTCAGCTCATCAGATGCTAGAGAACCATTGAGGAAGAAGTTGAGAGAAGCCAGAGAAAACTTCCTGCTAATCAGTCCTCAGCCACCTGACTAATCACTCTGGAGGTGTCCTCCCTGCACTACCGCCTCTGTGTGTTTGTGTGTGTGTAGGCTCCTATCTACAACACCCTGCTGGAAATGAACAGTGTCTAATTATATTACCGGCTCTGTGATCCTAAGTGTGCCTGCAAGAGTTGTGGATGTGTGACTGTCAACTGATAGAAAGAACCTCCCGCAATCAATACATGGTGGATTACTCACAAATCAGATAACCTAGAAAGACCTGCACACACACGCACACACAGAAACAAAGCTCCTTTAGCAAAATATTTTTCAGACGAACAGTCTGCTAAGAGGGCGTAGTCATATCCTTGGAATGATATGATCATAAATGAGAGGATTTAGGAGCAATTACCAATGTGCACAATGACCAGACTTTGGTAAAGACACAGTCGTCTTGCTGGATTAATCCTTGTCTGACTCTGAAATGTTGTTGTTATCTACATTGCTGCATCTACATTTTTGTTTTGCATATACAGTATAGGGCTATAACCCCACTATATGACAAACACCTGTAGAGATTTTGCTGCTTTTACATCGCAGCACAGTTGATTTGCAGTGGTTCGGCTGCATTTTTTATGCATGCAGCTGTTGTGTGTTGTCTATCCCGGTGTTCAGACTAAAGCCTCAGTAGGTATGTATACGGTCATAGAGGCTGAACTCGTTAAACAAGAGGGTCACATCAGCCCTGACTCTAAAAGACTCCTGGGACTTTTGGTCTGAGAGTGATTCATTCAGCAGCTCCTCAGTCTGAGAGAAGGTTTTACATCCAGAGGACTCATGAATCACAGTTACTCAGCCGCTACAGGGGACAAGCATTGCTAGATCTGTGTTTTGTAAAAAAAAAAAAAAAAAAAAGACAAAAGATAAAAAAACAACAACAATACAAAGACATCAAACTTTAAAAGCACATTTTGATAGTGGGTGTGTGAATTAGGGTCCAATCAGCTCGCTGACAAATTGAACTGATCCAGCAACAGCAGAGATAATGATTTGAACGGCTCAACACGACTATGACTGTGGAAAAACACAGGAGGGGTGATGGAGCCATCTGCCACAATCATTCACTGAATAAAGAATTAACTCTTCGAATTTGTTTGACAGTTCATTTTGTGCAAATTAAATATTCACCAGCTGCAAAAAATGCATTAACAATGCTGGTTCGGTGTCTGCAATAACTGATGACTCACAATAGTTCTGTATATTCTGGATGAACTTGAATTAAATTATATTTAGCACACAAAAGTGAAATGACAATTTGATTTTAAAATTAATTCAGAAACTGATTTATTTCTGGGAGGATTCTGCAAACTTTTCTGGTTATATCCACATAAACCCTGAGCAGATGCAGTATTTTTTTGTAATTCTTCACACAAAATTCTTTTGTGAGCGTCTGACCACTGGTTTCATCTGCTCATTACCATAAAAAATAAGAACGCAGTCAGGGATTAAAGCTTAATTTGCTCTCAAAGACAACCTGTTGTAAAGATAAAGAGGCTGAAGACCACTCGGGGTAACACTGAGACGTGCCGCTATGCAATTCATTTGAAAAAAAAAAAGAAAAGAAAATCATTGTTCAAAAACCCTACCGCAGATCAATGAACACGGCCCCCTGTCCTTTTGTGGAAATGCTGGGCGACTGTTTGTTGTTAGCACAGTTAAGAGATTTTTTTGGTGTCCTCTGTGCTCCCTGGCAGCGCCGTGTCCTTTAATAATCCTCTAAAAACTCCAGCACATAAATGTCAGGACACATCCCGACTGGTGAGTTGTGAAGAGTCATCAGATTGTTCTAAATGTCACAGAGATTATTCAGAGAGCAATCAACATCACTGTATACTCTAATTAATTCATTTCAAGCTTCTGTGACTCACCAGTTCATATCAGATCTGTTTCATTTCTGCATGTGGGCAAATGGATTCTTTTAGTTTTACACCGAGAAACTCAGCAAATTGGAGAATGTGTGTTTTTGAGCTTTGGAGGCCTTCAAACTGGCATAATAATGGTTTTAAATCAGGATTTAACCTTTTTCATTACGCTCAGATCACACCTTCAAATGATGATGCAGAGATATTAGACCCCCAATGTGTTTTCATTTTGGCTTCTAACACTGTCATAACTATGGTGAATTATTTGTCATCAGTCCCTGTGTGTATTGCATCCATAATTGTTCAACCAATTACCTCTACATTGTCACGATAGTAAAGAAAACTCAAAAATCTGACTGATTCTCAGTCAAGTTCTGCACTGATACAGAGCGGCTTCTTTTTTTAAATTATGAATTCAAGGCTGATTTATGGACAGGTAATGATGACTTTTGGAACTGTCATTCATACTCGGTCAGAAAATGTATTTCAGGTCTCTGATGGTAAATGAGGGCGTTGAAGGTAAGTTAGCAGACGTACGTAGCTCTAACAGCTGCTCAAGTGCCATATGTTTAACATCCAAATAAAGATGCTTTTATCTCTTCTTTTTTCTTACTGATTCTGATACCAGAACTTGTGAATTGGCAAAAAATTTATACGGGTACTATTCTAGCAGCTGTGTGCTACTATTCGTCATTGTATATCATAACTCAGGTTAAACCCTTAATAAAGATGAATCTCTGCAGTGGTCAGCTTACACTGCTCTCATACTTAACATATGGAAAAAAGAACCTACAATTGCTGTAGTCTAGAAACATTAACTGAAGCTAAATACTGTATGCTGAAGCTCTCTGACTTACTTCTGACTGCTGCAGTGACAGGCTGTGACACTGAGAGGCATCACATGACCAGTGACATAAAAACTAGAAAAGGTGTGTCAACACTCAACATGTAATGACCCAGGTTAAAAGCCTGGGTCCAGATCCGGGTCCAGATCCAGATCCAGATGTGAACCTGGACTGTAGCCGGCCTATTAGTGACCTCTGCCATTAAGGTGAGATACACGATTAAGAAATTTCCAGTAATCAATGAAAGGAATATGAGCACAAATAATAAATACAAAGCAATAAAAAAAACAATATTTATAAAAAATAGTTATTAAAAAAAAGCTAATGTCGCCATTTACTAGCAACAACTCTTCACTCTAAAACCAGAGCTGCCAGATACTGTATACATGTACACTTTATCAATCTCAACTACTTCATTCCTGGTCCAGTATTTTGAATCAAACACTGTTTCAATTGTGTTTTCAGGGTTTGAACATGCATGCATCCATCACCTTTGAGTAAATGTTAGGTTTAAGGTGAACTGTCACCAGGGCATAAACAGGGTTGATTAGTACATTAAAAAACACACTTATCCTTAACAGATCGTTGCCACATAAACCATCTGCTGATTACACTGTAGCCACCGGTCTTACCTGCTTCTCTGGAGAGCTGCATGAAGGCATCCACCCCTTTCTCGCCGTAGCTGCCCTCCGAGGCCACGGTGGAGACATAGTTCCAGCCCATGGCCTTCACAATGTCCACCATGGCCTGAGCCTGGAAACTGTCTGGAGGAACCACCCGAGAAAAGAAGTCGTACCGCCGGTCGTCGCTCAGCTCCGGGGCAGTGGATGCGTAGCTGATCTGAGGGATCTGAGGAGAGAGAGAAGAAGAAAAGGATTGAAGAGTTGATCGGAGAGATAATCAGTCAGATCCTGTGGAAGATTTAGAGAGAAATATGTTGCTACAGAGAAGTGTGTGAGGACTAGGAGAGAGGAAAGATCCTGGCACAGTGTGAAAGCCATAAAGGGAGAAGTTAAATAATCTGCAGATATTTCACTATCATGTTTTTCATTCCATTTTTTTTTCTTTGGTTCTCCTCACTCACCCCCTATTCACACCATGTACTGGAGTGCTGCAGGCTCAATCATTATGACATCCAAAAGAAATGTTGTTGATGACAAAAAAACGTCATTTTAATTATGTCAACATGATTAAAACCTGTGGAGACAAGAACTTTAATTCAATGCAGCTGATCAGCAGACAGGGGATTACAATATGGACCTGTAGGTAAATTGGAAATTGAATTGTGCTAAAATAAATGGTGACCTTCTCTCAGTGCTGCTGCTCATCTATGCGAGGTAACTTTAGAGGTTAAGTGTGAGTGTGGGAGCTCGTTGATAGTTATTAGTAAAATGGTGTTTATAGTAATTATTCAGGTCAGGGATTATTTGACCTCTGTCCATCAAGGTCTTCACTAATGGCCATTAAAAAAAAATCAAATTCCATCCATCCTGCAGGAAAATCACTGAGAAAAGTTGCAAATCCCACCACATGAGATATTTCTTCCAATTACCCTTTGATCTGCTGGGAGAAGAGACGCACTCTCTCGCTCACATTATGTACGGGTTAAAAGTTTGATGTGTGCAGCAATGCCTGCGGAGAAGGTTAAACGCCCAACCCGCTGTGTATTATGCAGGGCTCATTATTTTTGGTTTTATGGATCAGAACAAAAAGTAACATAAAGATCTGGGAGGAAAATGGATTTTAAAAATACCATTAACGCAGCAAATATATGGCTCGTCTTTAGCACGTAATCAGCAGCTTATTTGCACTTTCTCCTTGTTTCTCTTCAGTTTCTTTTACCAGAGGTGTTTTCTGAGATCTCATTACTGTTAAACAGATCAGTGGTTTCAGTTTAGGGGGAGAAACAGGAAGAGACATTCAATTTAATCAAATATTAGTTTAACTAATGTTGTAAACCTATTGTTATTTTAAATGGAGAGACATTGCTGTGCTCTCTTGGTGGTAGTGGCACGTAGCCCTGATGGCGTTCACCAACGTGGGACAGACTCCTGACAGGTGCCAGCGTTGTCATGGAGGAGCCCAGAAGTGCCTGTGCTGTCAAACACTGCCCCACATGTACATACAGTATATTTATATCAAAACATCATTTCATATTGTTTTATACACTTTTGGAATTTAATTTAGAGACCAAACCAATGAATGGAAGGATTTCATGATTTCAGCCTTCAGGTTGGTATGGGTGGCACTGGCAACGCTGTGTCTGAACTGTTTACATCACTGACAGACCATAGCGAGCTACCTGACATTCAAGATGGCTGGCACAAAGACAAGCTAAAAGATAGCAACAGTCAGGAAAAAGCTGAAATGAAAACTTAAGTTTTCTGGGACTGTGCCTCCACCTTCATTCTGCTCCAATCAAGGATCAACCACTGCAGCAAAAGCTATGGAAGCCCACCAAGTTCAGACTCCTTTAACCCAGGAGACAGAGGTCACTCCAACTCTAATCAGCCTCCATCTCAGCCTCATTACTCTTGTTCCGGGTCAGGACAGAAGCAGCTGATAAATGTGTTTGTTATACCATGTAGACGAACTGTGCAAATAGCAACAGATCGCAACTGTGTGGTTTTTGTTCCTCTCAGAGAACATGATGTGATGCAGATGCATGTTCAGTATGGAGACCACAACTCCAGTTTTGCCTCTTCTTTCATGCAACAGTCTTACACTATTACTAAGGAAAATCACTCCAGCACTAAAAGAAAAAAAAACATTCTCAACTCCTAAATTATGTTCTTCTGAGATCGTACAATTAGAATAATAATAAAAATTTTAAAAAAACACAATTTTAGTTTTTTGCTTTGTGCACACCTGATGTCCCACAGGCACACCTGAATTTGTATTTCTGTGGTTGCTTCTGCTGACAGCTGGAGAAAAGAAAAGGTCTGTGCGTGAGCCTCACTACTGCTGCTTGCGAAGCTGTTTGCTGTGAACACTCTGTACCAACTAAAAGCAACTCTGATGAGGCCCAACACTTTTAATTAGAATATAATGTCCAGGTGGACTTACGTAAGAAAATCAACATCAAACATTGAGGGGGGGGTTGAACACATTAGCACGATTTAGCGCATTTGTTTATTACCGTTACAACGCAACCTGTCCATGTGCTCATGTTTGTGTATGTGTGTAGTAAAACATGCCAATTGTTGCAGCCCTACCATTCAGCTTTATACTCCTTCACATCATCTGCATATTCTGACTGTGGTGCCTGTTTACAATGACAGACAGCAAAGTAAAATGATAGAGTTGCAGGGTTTCCACACTCACAGTGACCTGTCAGTGTCGGGCTGGATGCAGTGATGCAGCGGCAGCACGGAAGCAAAGACACAGAGCCCTGAGGTCTTTACCAAACTGTGGCGCTTTAGTGGCCGCGTCCTTGAAATGTAGCTTAACTGTGTTTAAAGTTTTATAGTTTCTGACTCAAGATGCCACGAAGGACACCTCATCTCGCCTGCGGGGATATGCTGCATCACGCACATGCACACACACAAGCGTGCACACACAAACCTCAGCTCTGCTGCATACTCGTAGGCACACATTCTGTCCCAAATGCATAAAAAGCAAAAACGGAAAGCCCAAACCAAAACAGAGAGGTATTAACATGACCACACACAGTGTACGGGGTGGTTTTGGGCCAAATCATGAGTTGGATGCCTACAGCATGAAAACAGTGAAACCTTAGGGAAGCGTAAACACCTTCAACCTGTTGTTTTTGCTTCATCAGAGTGACTGTAAACACTGACGCTTCCTGTGGACACTGTCCTGCCTCCCCACTGAGAGACAGAGGACATCGGGGTCACAAAGACAGACAGAGAGAGAGAATGACGGATTGTTTACTCAACACTAGCAGTTTCACAAGAAGCAATGCATCTCCTAATAAGCATGTATTTTATTATGAGCTGTAGTAGGAGGTAGAGGTCTAAGACAGAGCAGTCAAACCTCACCAAAATGAATTGAAAACATGTATTTACATAGGCCGGATCAAAAAAATCAACGATCATTAGACCTGAATGTATCTGATCTAACGGCAATCACACCAACAACAACAGGATGATCTATGAGTCACCGCATCATGGTTGCACATGTTCACCAACCAGTCAAGATCCAGGAAGAGAGATCACACTCCCCACTTCCCGATTACCTGAAATGAATGATGTCCAGAATCACTCTTGCAAAACAGTGATGCTGACCTTTGACCGTTTGGATATAAAATGTCACCACTTTATTTCATCCTATTAGACATGTGATAAATTGTGTCATAATTAGTGTCTAAATTTGTGAGTTATGACCAATCACATGTTTTGTGAAGTCACCATGACTTTACCTTGTGACCTTTACCTAACATCAATTTAATTAGTTTATCTTTGAGTCTAAATGGATGCGAGAGGCTACAGTGCAAACAGGAGCTGATCTAATTCTACTTCTTTTAATGGAGACAGTTTGACTCAATGGGAAGAAGCTAAATAAGCAAGGATCAAGTTGTAGACCACAGTGTTACTCACTGAATCTATGAGACCACTTCCTATTTAAACCACTCTAAACCATCATGAAAATTAAACCTTGAGCTTCATTATCAGCCAAACAGAAATAAGACAAAAATTACAGAACTAATATTAGTAGTGTCACAAAATACATCGACACGGACCTGTTTTTCAGTATTTTAACCTAGGCTAATAATGCAGTTGGACAGTCTCTCTGCCGTTATCATGGAAACTCAGACCTCTGCGGCAACCTGCGTAGCACATCTGAAGACATGATGCTCTCTTCAAGAGGCCTTAAACAAGTTGACGTCACCTCCTGTGGGCTGGATCGGCGGTTGGCAGATGTTATACTTCTCATCCCTGATAAGGCTGCCGAAGAAGACCATAGCGGCTCCTCAAAACAGCCGTATTGGTGATGACACAGCAGGGAGCCCGGGCGGCCCTCAGATTTGGCTCTGCTTTCAAAAGTAATGCAGAGAATGGCGTGAAGCCAGCAACGTCCACCTCCTCGGGCACCAGCGGACACAGCTGCTTGTCATGAGCCGAGGTCGCCAGATCTGCTCAGCAGCCAAGCAGCTTTTCCCCCTTTTCACTGACAAGCACACACACACAAAAACACATACTGCTCCAGTCACACAGATGACCGGTGTCCTGGATTTGTGTCATTGTACTGACACATTCCCACACACACACACACACACACACATTCACAATGTGTAGTTTTGATAAGGAGTGCTGGACACAGAGTAGAGGCTGAGATTGAGACTTCCCCTTTGCACTGTCAGTCAGACTGAATCTGATGGCAAATATATGTAGCACTGAAAGAAAGGAAGGGAAGAAGGGCTGAGTGACAGAGAGAGAAAGGAATCATTAAAGTGGAGGATGAAATCCCCCTCATATCCAGTGTCCATTAGTCTGTCCCACTGTGTGACATAAAGGATATGTGCCACCTGCGCACAGTGAAATCATCTAAATAAGCTCAAGTTACAGGTGGGAGCTGTGACTAATGACAGGTCTGACAGGAGAGGAAGAAAAAGAAGAGGAGAGGGGAAAAAAAAACACTATCCAGTCAAGGTGCTGTCACCAACGAGGGAGAGATGAGTGTTGCTCTCTCTTTGTCATCGAGGCAATTATCAATGCTCCAATGGTAATTCTTATATTACACCAATAGCTATTACTTTATATTAAGATGACATCCAGTAACAATGATCAATTATAAATAAACCATTTTCAGCATCTTGTGCTTCATTTTAGTGTATGAAACTGACACATTACTTTTTTGTTTTTTTATCATTAATTAAAGATTCAAGATGGAAGCGTTTGCTTGTGCTACAGTAGAGATGCGCCAACAGGCTCTGGCGTAACCCGAATCCACGTGTGCACATTAATCATCCATCTGAATTAATTGTATTATCCTATTTCTACAACTGCACTGCCCACGCATCTGCATGTCAAACAATTATTATTATTTCTGGAATTCCCCAACGTTAGTTTTCTTAGTTGTGACATCACAAAAAATGCATTGTTTTACATATGACTGGGACGTCCATAATTATTTTTTATTGGTGCCGTACTCGACCCTGTGGTTGGCCTCCACTGTTTAAAAATAGACAGACCCCACCGGCGCACTGTCACAATGCAAGTCTTGTAGGAGGCAGCTTATTCGTGCCTGATGAAAAATGAATATACAGTACATTACAATCCTACACATGCATGCAGAGATTTGGCGCGTTATGCGCTTTATAAGAAAAGTTGTGACTTCAGCGTTCTTCACTCGTTGAGAAAACAACTCAAATTTTCTTCTTTGCTTCTGTTTCCATCACTTGTTTCTTTCTACTAAAGTTAGCATGCTAACCAGCTAGCCCCAGCCTGTTCCACGACCCTCTGCTAATATTTTAGTAATAGTTTCGTCACTGTGGCATCAGAATGAAGAAGCACTGCTATTCTAATTTCTCATTCTTTAAGCAAACAATAGAAGAAACTACTGGCAATAACCACCTGCCAAAGTAGGGAAAAATCAATATGTTGCACCTTTAATCTACAAATAATTTATCACGGCTTGCTCTTAAAAATAGCAACAAAGGTGCAATGACTATCTCAAAGTTTTGCTACATTGAAAATGTAATGTCTTAACATTATCAAAATGGTTGCTAATTATTTATTGTGGTTGATGATACATTTTCTTTTGATCAACTCATCATTTTAGCTTTAACCTTATTTGCAGGGGCGCATGGCGTCTGTCCGACTACCCATTTCTCCGACCATACATTTCTTTATTTTTGCGTCCATTAGTCCGACCCCCCACTTCTCCGACTTAAGTAGCCGTAACCCTTAACCTTACCCTAAACCTAACCTTAACACTGTAGAATGAGTAGTCGGAGAAATGAGCCGTCGGACTTTTGGGCAGTCGGGCTGATGTATGCTCCCCTATTTGCAGAATATGAGAAACACTAAAATACGGAACAATCTTCAGTTGTTATATAAAGCTATTTTTCTTTATTGTCCTTCATTATCCATTTATACTGTAGAAATGTCTACAGGGTAAATTAAAGATGTTTTAAAATACATGAATACTTAAAGTAACATTGCAGAGTTTTTCGGCCTTAAAATAATGTTTCCAGACTCATTGCAATGGTAGAAAAATGGTTAATAGGATGAATGGTGCTGCTGCTGCAGCCTGAGCCGGGTCGCGTCGGCTGAAACTGCACCATGTAACTTCCCTGCACGGATACAAAACACCGCCCCCCCTCCTCCCCCCTCCCCTCTGCGTCGAGGGAGAGACGTGGTGGGTAAAAGCGAAACTTACGGTTCCCCTCGTCGTCGCCGCCGCCCCCCCCCCCCCCCACCCCACACACTCCCTCCCCCGACCACCCGCCACACAATCTCCTTGCAAACATGTGGGAAATACTGTCGTTTATTAATGGGAATAAACGCTGGATGCGCTCGCTGATAAGTTTTGTTTTCGTTTCCCCCCCAGACGATAGCGCTTCTCAACCAGATGGTGGAAGCACTGAGCTGAAACTCCGCAATGTTGCTTTAACAAATACACATTATCATTGATTCAGACAATTGTACTGTATTGATGCACGTGTCAAAGTCCAGTCTCCAAAGTAATGTAATTGGCATGTAATTAACATGATGTTACAACACAGGTATCCATCTCACTAAGAACTATCATCTTGTTTATTTTCTCCTCGGTCCCTCTTTCTCGCTCTTTCTGTCTGCCTTTGCTATTACACAGTTAAAGTGTCCACTCCTGCCTGAGAAGTGGGGCTTTGGAAAATCCCACTGAGCCTCCACTGTAAAATGGTCTCTGTGGGACATCTGAGAGAGGGCTCGTTGAGGCAGTGGTGGTCCACAGAGGCGGTGCTGTGTGTGTGTGTCTGTGTGTGTGACAACATGGTGTCATCACAAACTGATTTAACTATCTCAGCCTCTGGGGTGTTGGTGAAAACAAGAAAGAAAGGAGAAATGCGTGATGAGTGGAGGTTAAGTTCTCCCCCTAAAAGTTGTGAGCAGCTATAGTTTTATTTATTGTGTCATACGTAAAAGACTTGGATGTCTTGATCTCAGCCCACTTCAAAAACTGCCATTTAGGAGAATGCAGAGATCAATCATATAATAACAGGTAAAATATGAAATTAACTCCATTTTCATTCTCATTTATGCAACGTAAGAGCCCACTTTTATTCAAATACATGCAATTCTGCTTGCAGACACCTGCTGATAGAGCACTGCGGTAATCTGCTAATTTATATTCTGTGTGGTTTTACTGAAAAACACCAGATCCCCCGTTCAGCTCTTATACGCACTACAACACTGATGAATAGCACTTGAGTTTCAAATGCAGATACATAATTAACTAGACTATAAAAGTCTTTGGCATTGCAATACGTGTTCATGAAAGAAGCCGCCACCAAAAACCCTTTTAATGTTCACCTGGTCCACAGGCAGATGGAGCGAAGAGGAAAACAACAGCTCACACTGCTCATCCTCAGCTTCTAATTTATGACCGTGAAAGGTTTGATGCCGAGTGTCAACGAGATGTATCCCTGCCCTCCTCTTGCCGTACTGACAGAGAAAAAAGAACCTCCACTGAGGGTTAAGAATGTTCCTCTTCAGTGAATCTGTGCGTTCTTGAATAAAAAGGAGGAGAAAACAAATGAATACAAACACAGGTGAGTGATGTGAGGAATAAATAAAGAAATAAATAAAGTAGGTGTGTGTTTGAAGCCCAAAGTTTGGCAGACCAATCCCTCCCCTCCACACCCCATCCCGTTGACAGATTAGACTCATAAGTGGCTTGGTCATCCCTCTCTCCCTCTATCATACCTGCTGGCATCCCTCTTTCTTCCCCTGGACACGCAAAGGTCAGTGCCTTGACAGCTTCAATAAAACACAACCTGCACTACAATGTGACAATGGCTAAACCCTGCATTGATCCGAGACACAGGGAGAGAGAGAGAGAGAGCGATGGAGAGAGATTGAGAAGGGGGGTGGAGAGGGGGGGCAAACATGACCTGAGCTGGAAGGTGACAGTGGCTAAAGCTGCATTGATCCAAGACAGGCGGCAGTCGAGGGGAGAGGAGAGAGCAGGTGACAGACAGTGAAGGTGGAGGGAGTGACGGGGAAAAAGAAGAAACACAGGGGCGGATGGAGAGAGGAAGAGGAGGGGGAATGACAATGCGACAGGGAGAGATCCAAAATTGTTTCAAAGGGCCCAGCAGCTTGCCCAAACCTGAGCAGAATAAAGAAGTAGTCAAAGTCACTCAGAAAGAAACAGGGAGT
Source organism: Trachurus japonicus (assembly GCF_045865225.1). Taxonomy (NCBI): domain Eukaryota; kingdom Metazoa; phylum Chordata; class Actinopteri; order Carangiformes; family Carangidae; genus Trachurus; species Trachurus japonicus. The sequence goes on along the minus strand of NC_140911.1, from coordinate 22,983,558 downwards.
GAGAAAAACAGTCTGTGTGACCACCGTGATGCACTGAACACGGTTATTGACATTTCCATCTGACATTTGTGCGAGTCTGCGACGGCAGAGGACTTGAAGTTATTGACCTTCTGCTCAACGCTGATGTCTATTAATTGAGTGTGTTTGTCTGAGATGGTTTGTGACAGCAGGTAGCTCTCGCATCTCGCATCCCGTGGCCTTTTGGCTTTCATGCGCAAGCTGAACTTCCTGTCAGAGGTCAGAGTGTCAGCATGGATATGGCACAGGTGGAGGAATGGAGGGATTGGAGTAGACTTTCAATTTGCTGCCTGTAGTTCCTGCTATACTATGACCATGAAAACGCTGAATTTCTATTGGCTGGTAGTTGTCGATTCAAATATGTAACAGACAAAGAGCTCAAAATAGAAAGAAAAGAAAAAGCCACAGGCCAAGCTGAAGGATTTTCAAAATAGTGTAGCTGCTTCTAATTACCACTGCTGCTCTCCAACAGGACAGCACTGAATGTTAATTAGACTGATTAAACACAGTGTAAGATTGCATGGGGTGTGTGTATGTATGTATGTATGTGTGTGTATGGTGCGTTACGTCATTAGCACCCGGCCCTGGATTTACTCTATCATCACTGTGTGTCTGTAACTCTGACAGATCTCCCTATTCTCTACTAATTAGCCAGCAGGCCACATCTGGTACAGTGTTAGACAGTGTGAATGGCCAAACTGAACCGAGTGGAGTTGACAGGGCCCATGCAGCACATATGGTACAGAGCATTGAGGCTGCTGCTCATGTACTGACCGGACGCCGCTCTGCAGTAATGCATGTGTGTGTGTGTGTGTGGGGGGGGGGGGTGTGTGGTGGGGTGGTGGATGGACAGGTTCTGCCACACTCTGCTGTGGTGGTGCAGTGGTAGGCTTGTGGTAGGTAGTGTTTTTCTGCACTAGGTTAAAATATTTTGTGTCATAGTTGTTTGGTTTGTATTGTTCTATAGTCCTTATTACAAATAAATATAGAATTCCAAAGTCTTAATTCTTTAATCACTTTTTACCCTTGTGGCATCAATTTGGAATTATGTGGTACTTTGGTATCAACTTATTTCAGTCCTTTAGGGCTGTCATAGTTAATGCGTTAATCGCGATGTGATTAATAAAAAAAAATAACGCATTAAATTTTTTAAATCGCGACCCAGTTTTTCCTCCACTGGACTGGAGTCTGGGATCTCCAGTCCAGCAGGTGGCGGTAAGTCACCTTCAAATTGGTTGCCAACCGCCACTAAGCTCCTGAGACGAAGAAGAAGAATGAGAGTGGATATACATCCATGTACCAGAGCTCTGAGCAGTATTGCCGACTTTCTTGCTAAATCTGGCGACTTTCCAAATCCTCTTGGCGGCTTTTTTTTGTCAAAAGTGACAAGCGGCAAATCTAGCGACTTTTTCCGGTGTTGTTACAAACGTTTCTGGTCAGAAGACTCCGACATAAAAGCATGTATCACAGCTGTTTTCAACGTGCAGTGGGTGCTGCCGTGATGCCGCCCCCCGCCTTAAAGCACTCACCAGTGGTCAGCCTCACAGTAGTGTCACAGAGCTGTACCCGCCGAGGTCACAGACCCTCACAGAGATTAATCACGCGTTAACTATGGAAAAAATGCATATATATACACATATATATATATACAGTATTTGTCCAAGTTCCTATGTATCAATTAATTACTGTACATGACTCCTGTTAATATTCACTATCTTGTTTCTATTTAGTTGAAATATCATGCTCTGTGTTTTGGAACTACTGATTTAGGGAGTGATGAATGGGAAGTTATTTTTTTCCCATACAACTTGCTTGCTGATTATTTAGCCTATATCTGTTACCATTCAGTCAAACTGCCTCTATTAAAAGCAGCTCCTGTTCAATGTACAGCTGTGGATGAACACACAAGATATTACTAGATTACTGTGATATTCAATAAAACTTCAAACGATGAAGGATTTGAGTGGATTTCTACAGTCATGAGGCATCAGCCACTGTGTTCACAGCTGTGTCCTCACAGCTGTGCTTTGACATGTTTGGAAAAACAGTGCTTTTAATTTTCTTTTAAATTTTCCAGCCATCTAATGTTTTTACATGTGTACACAAACATTGCATCTAATCAGTGCTAACTGACTGAGAGTGTTCATGAATATTAAGTCGTCACTTGCTGCCAACAACCTTGTCAGCTGCCACCTACGATTAGTCAAGTTTATTTGTATTTCACATCATTCCATACAGTTTTCAATGAGCCTGACAGTTGGCAGAGCTGAGTAAACAGAAGGATTTATAAAATAAAACCAAAAGAGAGAGATCATTTCTGGCCCGAGGTTCAATCATACTCCAAATGTGCTTTCAGTCAGTTTACATCAAGGAGGGGATTTAGTAAATGAACAGTAGCATTAACGGCAAACAGCAAAATAATGACTCAAAATGTAAGAATCTCCCAAACCTCAACACCTGATAAAAAAAAAGTTATCATAAGTAAGTGGCAGCCTTGGACTTGTATTGTTTGATATTCTAAGGAGAGAAACTATGACACAGTCTGAACTCCTGCTGCACAAAAGTCTCTGTGGCTGAAGACCTAAGAGTTCAACCTGTCACCTGAGTGCAGCTCTGTTAAGCTCTGCTGACGTAACCTGTGTTGCATTCAAGAAAAGTTGAAGGACTCATGGACTGAATAGAAAGTGTTCTGTGTTGTGTGTTAAACTGTGGGTCAGACTGAAAAGTAAGTGTATATGTTTGTTAATCCAGGTGACGTTCAACGTTCAATTAGTGTTATTTTGACTTTGACAGAAAGGTGCAAGCGATTAGCATTAGTAGGCCTACTTAGTAAACAAGCTTGACACACTTATGATTGCATAGATTCTAGTTAGGAGCTGGTGTTCATAACTATGTTTATTAGCAGAGTCATAATGTACAGATGGGATTGTAAACAGTTTTTTGTACCAGGGGAGATAAAGACATCTTAGAGCAGAAAACCATCTCATGGTGTATTTTACCGATGCCACCTGAACCGCAAGAATCCAACCTATCGACCTTGTTCTGGTCCACACCAGCACCTATATCAAAGGTTCAAAAAGCATTGGTGATGTTTTGCTGTGAAACTGCAAGTTCAGCATCAAACTTAATTTACTGAGCAATAGCCATCTCCAGAGGTGGAAAACAACACCTTTGTTAACTATTAAAGCCAGCCTTGTTTTGTCTTGTCACTTTCCAATATCAGCTTTCTCTAGCTTTTAATCTGCCTTGAAGATGTAGCGCTGCTCACAGTGTATAATAACCCCATGTCCTGTAAGCAATGATGGCTAAAGCTTTTGTCAATTAAAGTCACTGTGATATCCTACTACCAGAGTGTGCAGGCATACTCTCTTTTTTTCTAAAGCTTTTGTCAAGCCACTTTCACAAAGCCTTCTTCCAACACTTACAGTACAGTACAACCAGCATCTATAAGGGAAGAGAATACTGGTAGACTTAAGTCTCCCTTATGGATGAGATATCCATGGGTGTGTTTTGAAGCCTGTGCACTTCATTTAAAAATATGCTAATGGTGTGTGTGTGTGTGTGTGTGTGTGTGTGTGTGTGTGTGTGTGGTGGTTATTCATGCAAACCCCATATCCAGATAAGATCCAGAGGAGATTTGAGACTATTTTGTTTACACTCAGTCACAGACCAGTGTCTCTGTTGGACAGATCATGAACCTGATTACAGCCCCACTTTGTTTTCTCAACTGCATAAACCAGGCATGGCCCTCGTTCAGTTCAGGAAGAGGTGGTGATGCTCCTCCTGATCTCACCTTTAGCAGCTTGGTTACAACCGCAACAGCTGAGTCAGCATTATGGAGTAACAGAAACACAGGAACAGATCACAAGTTTTATCTTTTCATGGTCTCTCACGCTGATCAGATAAAAGCTCAAAATCTCTACAGCTACTTTTCTCCCTGTGTCAAGAGACAACGGCTGATTTAAATGTAACTTCAGCTGCTATTATCACAGCGGCAAACACTGTGAGTGGTTATTTTTACTGAAAGCTTACAGTGTGCGACGAGAAAAGATTACATGCATCCTGAAGATACGTTCACACCCTTTCAGCATCTCAAACCTGCACTAAAACCGGTCCCAACAATCAGATTTCAGTTTGTCTTGAATCTTTCTTGGATGTATTTGCACTTTAGCTTTGGAAAAACCTGCAGGTGAGCCGACAGCTCTGAAAACTGGACTAACAACGCAATGAGATTAATTCTAGCAACTTGCACAGATCTTTTTAGTATTTGACAGTGATCAAGGAGTACCAACTTCACAATTGCCCCAGGCTGTGTACGTAGAACTGCAGAGGGAACTGCAAGGCTGTATTCACAGGAATATCTTGCGCAGCACACACATTAACAGCTGACGTCACTTAAAAACATCAAACATGTCTTGGCAGTGTCTAGTTCCACCAAAAGCCTGCTTATCTAAAAATGGATAAAGAGAGGGTCCAGACTTTGGTTTGATATACAGAAACAGACATGGTTAAACTTATGGGCTATAATAACCTTGTTGACAATCCGTCCAGCGGTTCGAGATATTTGAGGAAGTTTACAAAGTGATGGTAACCGGTAGATTATTTTTTCTGGGCGCTTTTGCAATACCCATATCCTGCCACTCGGGGCGCAAAACCCTTACCACGGGAGTCAATGGTGGTGTCGTTACTCTCTTTTACAGTCTAGCCAGCACTAGAAACTCCGCTGGCCCTGGGGCGTTCTGTCAATAACACATCAAAATCTGATTGGCTGATGATACTGTCACTCAACGTTTTAACCCAATAGCAGCGTCCAGCTTCGACCAAAGGCTAGCAATGCAACTGCTGCTGGCCCCAGTCGAGGAACGGAGCTGTGATACATTTATAGGACATAGGAAATTTGAGTTCCACAAAACCAATCGTTTTCTGGATAAAGTTGCATACTGAACAAGTAATTGACTCCAGACACATTTCAGAATCACTTTTTAATTATGAAAAAAAATAATTATTTCATTTTTGACAGGGCTAGCAGTGCTGGCCCTGCTACCCCTGACTGCACACCACTGGCCAAAACCCTGTTCACTCTTTCGCGACCATTGACGAGTAAACTCGTCACAGCCTGCCGAACATTCACGACCATTGACGCGTTAACTCGTCAAAACCGTTTTTTTTACAGATTAGGATAATAGACACTCTGAGGTACCCTGTGTGTGAATATGGTAGTCCTCTGATATGTAAAACTGTTTTAAACTACAATCAAAACATAATGGTTTTTATAAACTGTGTGATCTTGGTTTTGTTTGAGTAATCGGTCTCCTTGAATGCTGCTCTGGGGACAGCGTGCAGCGCTGTGCGGCTGTCGGCTACAGTGTTGCGACTTTCTCGCTGAATCTGCCGACTTTCCAAACCCTCTTGGTGACTTTTTTTTTTATAAAAGCGACCGATGACAAGTCTGGCAACTTTTTCCGGTGCTGTAAACGTTTCTGGTTTGGAGACTTGGATCTGAAAGCCTGTTATCACTGCTGTTTTCACGGTGCAGCGGAGCAGGCGCTGCGCAGCGGGTGCTGTGACAGGCCGCCCCCGCCCCAGAGCACTCATCGCCGGCCAGTCACAGAGCAGTGTCACGGTCACGGAGCTGCTCCGCTGCAGCCAGAGACCCACACCGCTGCACCGCTGCACTCCACGCTGCCACACCCCCCAGATTTACGTACAAATATATTTATTTAGCCGTAGAAATGATTTGGGAGACATGCCACACTGCCGGTAAAATGAGCCGATTGCCACTTGACACAAAAGTGCGTTTTTCTCTGAAACTAGAGCGGGAGCTCCGTTTTTGGAGAAACCCAGCTCTCTTCTTCTCCTTCGTACTCACGAACGAAACGGCGGAAAAACTCGTCGTTTTTTCGAGGAGCACGTTGGAAAGTCACTCTTCAAACACGTGAAAACCGTTTGTTTCTAGGTGATGTACAGAGTTCAGTTCGACGTGAGAAAAAGGTAAACAAATAGCCAAAAACATGTGGTCCTGAGCGGATGTGCTGAGGAATTAGTGTGGTTGCGAAAGAGTTAAAGGGATAGTTCACCCAAAATTCAAATTTCACTCATTATCTACTCACCCTCATTCGACTAAGGGCTGGGAGAAGTTTCAGAGTCCTCTGTGCCTTCTCTGAGTTACAGCGGGGCTCCGTGCAGCACTGCATGTCCATATGACGGCTGCGAACGGAGCTCACTTTTCTTCATCCAAAAAGACACACCAAAAAACATCCAAATACCTCCATAGTGCTCGTCTGTAATGCCCCTCTTGTATTGAAGCCCCAACATGAGAAAT